>NC_135911.1:13240803-13667426 GCF_964194155.1 Cetorhinus maximus | reverse complement strand
CACAAGCACACCCCCACACACACCCCCACAAGCACACCCACACACGCACACCCACACATGCAGACACACACCCCCACACACACCCCCACAAGCACACCCACACACGCACACCCACACACTTACACCCGCACACACACACCCCCACACACACACCCACACGCACACCCACACACACACCCCCACACAAACCCCTCCCATACCCTACAGACACACACCCACACCCACCGCCCACACACACACCCACTCTCCTCCGCACACACACCCCCACCCCACACACTCCCACCCCACACTTACACATCCCCCACCCCACACATAGACACCCCCACCCCACACACACACACCCAACACCCACATACACACGCCCAACACACACCCACACACACTCCCCCACCCCACACATAGACACCCCCACCCCACACATACACACCCCCAACGCCCACATACACACACCCAACACACACCCACACACACATCCCCACCCCACACGTACACACCCCACACATACACACCCACCAACACACACCCCCCCACACACACACCCACCCCACACATACACACCCCCCAACACACACTCCCACACACACACCCCCACCCCACACATACACACCCCCCAACACACACTCCCACACACACACCACCACGCCACATGTACACACTCCCCCACACAACCCTAACACACATACACACACCTCCAGGGAGGGGATGAGAGAGAGAGAGAGAGGGAGAAAGGTGTTGCGAGAGGAAGGGAGGTAGCGGGTGGGTGGGAGAGGGAGGGAGGGAGGGGGTGAGAGAGAGAGGGGGTGAGGAAGGGACGGAGGGAGAGGATGAGAGAGGGAGGGATGGCGTGAGAGAGATTTGCAGTAGAGACAGAGGAGGTTGGTAGAGAGAGGGAGGCAAGAAAGCGAGAGCGGGAAGAGAGAGAGTGAGGTGAGAGAGGGGGAAGAGAGGGGGAGACAGAGGAGGGAGAGGGAGGAAAGAGAAGGGGGAGTGAGGGAAAAGAGGAGGAGAGAGAGAAGGGAGATGGGTGTGGGAGTAGGTTCCTTCGACAGCACCTTCCAAACCCACGACCTCTACCATCTAGAAGGACAAGGGCAGCAGACACATAGGGAACACCCCCACCTGGAAGTTCCCCTCCAAGCCGTTCACCATCCCGACTTGGAAATATATCGGCCGTTCCTTCACTGTCGCAGAGGTCATTCCACCCCCTTGCATCTGTTACACAGGAACAGGAAGAGGCCAATCAGCCCCTCTAGCCTCCTTTGCTACTTGATTACATCACGTCCAATCTCTATCTTAACCCCATCCACCCACCTCGGTTCTGTGACCCTTAACCACCCGCCGACCCAACAAAAATCTCTCAATCTCAGTTTTGAAATTTCCAATTGACCCCTCCCAGCCTCGACAGCTTTTTCTGGGGGAGGGAGTTCCAGATTTCCGCCCCTCCCCCGCTTTGTGTGAAGATAGTGCTTCCTGACATCACCCCCTGAACGGCCTGGATCCAATGTTAAGTTTCTGCCCCCTTGTTTTGGACCCCCCTTCACCCCCCACTCCCACCAGAGGAAATAGTTTCTCTCTATTGCCCGTATCAAATCCTTTAATCATCTTAAACTCCTCGATTAGATCACCCCTTAATCTTCGAGACTCGGGGGAACACAAGCCTGGTCTGTGCAACCTGTCCTCAGGATTTAACCCTTTCAGCCCCGGGGTCTTTCCAGTGACTCTGCGCTGCACCCCCTCCGAGGACAAGCCAACGGGCCGGCTGAGAAAGCAGGGTGCAGTCTGGAAGGCTGCTCACTTGAAGAACATAGGGGCATCGTGGAGTGTCACATGGTGGAGGCCTGACCTTTGATCCCGGCCCTTTAAACAGAAGTCCTTTCCCACCCCTCACCCTCTGAGTGCCAATCCCAGCATTAAACTCCGGGAAAACGTACCAAACGCTCCCTGGGAATTTGCTCTTTGGGAAAAGGACACACTTTCACCAATTCTGCACCCGACCAGGAAACCTTTCACTAGCGTCACCAGGATGTTGTCTTGTTTGGAATTGTCAGACCACAGCTTTGATCTGAACATGGATTGTTAAATACTGAGGTCTGTCCTTATCATCTATACAGTTCTGTTCTCATATCCCTTGGTTAGACCACACTGGGAGCACTGTGCACAGTTCTGTTCTCATATCCCTTGGTTAGACCACACTGGGAGCACTGTGCACAGTTCTGTTCTCATATCCCTTGGTTAGACCACACTGGGAGCACTGTGCACAGTTCTGTTCTCATATCCCTTGGTTAGACCACACTGGGAGCACTGTGCACAGTTCTGTTCTCATATCCCTTGGTTAGACCACACTGGGAGCACTGTGCACAGTTCCGGTCTCCATATACCTTAGTTAGACCACACTTGGAGCACTGTGCACAGTTCCAGTCTCCATATCCCATGGTTAGACCACACTGGGAGCACTGTGCACAGTTCCGGTCTCCATATCCCTTGGTTAAACCACACTGGGAGCACTGTGCACAGTTTCGGTCTCCATATACCTTAGTTAGACCACACTTGGAGCACTGTGCAGAGTTCCGGTCTCCATATCCTATGGTTAGACCACACTGGGAGCACTGTGCACAGTTCCAGTCTCCATATCCCTTGGTTAGACCACACTGGGAGCACTGTGCACAGTTCTGGTCTCCATATCCCTTGGTTAGATCACACTGGGAGCACTGTGCACAGTTCCGTTCTCATATCCCTTGGTTAGACCACACTGGGATCTCTGTGCACAGTTCCAGTCTCCATATCCCTTGGTTCGACCACACTCGGAGCTCTGTGCACAGTTCTGGTCTCATATCCCTTGGTAATACCACACTGGGAGCACTGTCCACTGTTCCAGTCTCCATATCGCTTGGTTAAACCACACTGGGAGTACTGTGCACAGTTCTGGTCTCCATATCCCTTGCTTTGACCACACTGGGAGCTCTGTGCACAGTTCCGGTCCCTGTATCCCTTGGTAGACCACACCTGGAGCACTGTGCACATTTCTGGTCTCAATATACCTTCTTTAGACCACACTGGGAACACTGTGCACAGTTCTGGTCTCCATATCCCTTGGTTAGACCACACTTGGAGCGCTGTGCACAGTTCCCGTCTCCATATCCCTTGGTTAGACCACACTGGGAGCACTGTGCACAGTTCCGGTCTCCATATCCCTTGGTTAGACCACACTGGGAGCACTGTGCACAGTTCCTGTCTCCATATCCCTTGGTTAGACCACACTGGGAGCACTGTGCACATTTCCTGCCCCCGCATCCCTTGGTTAGACCACACTGGGAGCACTGTGCACAGTTCCGGTCTCCATATCCCTTGGTTAGACCACACTGGGAGCACTGTGCACAGTTCTGTTCTCCATATCCCTTGGTTAGACCACACTTGGAGCACTGTGCACAGTTCTGGTCTCCACATCCATTGTTTAGACCACACTTGGAGCACTGTGCACAGTTCCAGTCTACATATCCCTTGGTTAGACCACACTGGGAGCACTGTGCACAGTTCCAGTCTCTATATAATAAAATGATATTCAAGCGTTAGAGAAGGTACAAAGAAGATTCCAAGAATTATATCAGAATTGGGAGGTTATAAATATCAGGAAAGATTGAACAGGCCGGGGCTCTTTTCTCTAGAAAAGAGAAGGCTGAGGGGTGACCTGATCGAGGTCTTTAAAATGATGAATGGGTTTTGATCGGGTAGACGTAGAGAAGATGTTTCCACTTGTCGGAGTGAGACCAGAACTAGGGGACCATCGATATAAGATCATCACTAATAAACCCCAATGGGGAATTCAGGAGAAACTTCTTTACCCTGAGAGAGGGGAGAATGTGGAACTCGCTCCCACAGGGAGTGGTCGAGGTGAATAGTGTCGATGTGTTTAAGGGGGAAGCTGGATAAACACATGAGGGAGAAAGGAATAGAAGGATATAGGGATGGGGTGAGATGGAGAGGTGGGGTGTGGGAGGAGGCTGGAGTGGAGCAGAAACACCGGCACGGAGCAGATGGGCCAAATGGCCTCTTTCTGTGCCACGTACCCTATGTAATTCAATGAAAGAGTTGAACTTTTTGGGCTCTGAAAACTCCAGCAACAGGATCATGATCGGATTGTCTTGTTTGGTGTCGTTCACTTCACTTGTAGAAAGATGACCGGATGTGTCACCGAGCAAGGCAAAACCCTTCTCCAATTACACAAATATCTAACTCATAGTTCCAATAGAAAGAGGAATTCGAAAAGACCGATTAATATCCATCTGCTTCTCCCTCTCTCTCTCTCGCTCTCTCTCTCTCTCGCTCTCTCTCTCTCTCGCTCTGTCTCTCATTGTGGGTGGTGAACCTGTCTGAACAAAGAGCAGCCATTCATAAAAACAGAGAGTGCTGCAAAAGCTCAGCATGTCTGGCAGCGTCTGGGGGGTGGGGTGAGAAACAGAGTTAACGTTTTGAGTGCCGGTATGACTCTTCAAAAAATCATTTTCTAGCCGTGGAGAAATTGTCACGGGAGTGAGTTACCCTTATGCCCTGTCATAGCAGTCGGTATGTGCCAGGCTGACCAAATCCCAAAGGCCACACGACCACAACGATTTTGCAATTTGTATTTGAGCACTGAATTCCGAAGTGGTGAGTCCACTACCACCTTTAGAGATTTTAGCGATAAAATTAAAACATTTATTTAAAATAAAGAAAGGAAAATATCAACACCCAAGGCTGCAGCTACATGGTTACATATCGTTTTATAACAATCCTCAAAAGATTTCCACTTAACTAGATTCCCAACTACACACACCTTTCAGGCAAGAGTCCAAATAGATTCTTAATCTATAAACCATCCAGTAATATTACCACAAGCACCCGCTGTTGCTGCAAGGGAAGTATTTCACAGATTCTTTCTCCCTCTCACTCGACAATAGAGCCCCAAACGCTTTTAACACAGCCTTGGTTCCTGGAACAGCAAACCTCTTCATTGCGGCTATAGACTTTTCCCACAAGTCATTTTCACACAGTGTACCTTTCAAGGTCTCACACTGCCACCCCCACACAGCTTTCCATCTTTCTTTAAAAATATTTTCCCCATTTTGATCTATAAATCCCATTGTTTAAAACTCTCTTTGGAACTTACATTTCCCAGAATATAAAAAAATACTTTCAAATTGTCATTATGGCCAGCACTTTCGGGAAAGATGGACTTAATAATTTTGCCTTATTTACCCTGCCAGTTGTAAACATTTTATCATCTCCCTTTGAAAATCAAAGAACCTCTCAACTTATCTAAAAATGCAAATTCCATTCACACTGTATCTGCTGAGGCTTCATCCTGGCTCCCCCATCTCCATTTTCAATGCCTGTTTTACACTTAATCCCTTTTGATGATTCAAACCTTGCAACCGGACTGTCTGCAGTTTCATTAAACGAGGCACACACACACACACACATATGCACACACACACACATGCACGCGCACACACACACACACACAGTCCCCGTAAGCTTGTTCCAGTATCCCACAGTAATATCAGGGGGGAAAAAAAGGTATTTCCTTTACACGTATCACTGCTCTACAACATTTAAGAAAGGGAATCTTGCATTTCTCTCGCACCTTTCACCACCCCAGGACGTCCCAAAGCGTTTCACAGCCAAAGAAGGACTTTTCCTTTGAAGTGTGGTCGCTACTGCAATTTAGGAAATGCGGCAGCCGATTTGCGCACAGCAAGATCCCACAAACAGCAATGAGATAATGGCCAAAAACATCAGGGTTTTTTTTTAAGTGATGTTGGGTTGAAGGATCAATATTGGTCCCAGGGCACTGGGGAGAACCCCCCTGCACCCACCAGTGACCCTTGCACCAAATAGTGTCCATGGGATCTTTGAAACCCATCTGAGGTGTCCACTCTGTGCCTGTTCCAGGGGATCACGAGGCTCCAGACCCAACGTTGGGTTCACTTTGAGCCTATCCCATCGGGCACAGGGACTGTTCCCACAAACTTCCAGGCCCTGTCTTAAGGCTATTGTTCCCTCTCGGCATGAGAGGGATGGCGGTTTGGAGAACATCTTTCACCCGAATCCTGTCTCAGCAACATTGTCAACGCAGTAGGATAAATCCCACTGGCCCCTTGTATCTTAACAACATCGTCAACATGACCTAAAGAATCCCCTGGTCACCCCTGAGTGTTTCTAATATTGTATACACAGTGGACGTATTTCCTCCAGCCTCCGAGAGGCAAAACTGTGACACTAGAGCACCGCCTCCGGCAGGAGGGTGCGATTACAGCGTGACATGTTTACATGGGAATTCTCCATTCCAAATGAAGACAAATGAATTTAAATAATGCGAAGGACATGTGATCACAAGAAACGATGCCTTGGAGATAGGAATTGTTCACAAGAGCATGGTATTTAATTTCAAAATATGTACAGAGCCATCTGAACATTTTAATCGCTTGTATTAAGGCATGCAAAATTATTTGTAACGCATAAGCTTCTCGCAATCTTTGACAGCATGAAGAAAGGTGCAGCATTCAGAAAGCTCACTCAGAACTGATACAAAAAAGTAGAGCAACATCATATTTCTGTTCATTACTATTTGACCATGTTGGCTGCACACACCACACAGCCCCGCTTCCTGTTTCACACTCAGTTTTTCTGGAATCTGATCTGTGCGTATTCTGTGTCCTCGCTCCTGTGCACAGTCCTGTCACCGCTGGGCAGCTTTGAGAAGTTGACGTTGATGTAGAGAAGGGCGTCGGGATTGTCGGGGTTCCCATGTCCAGCATCGCTTCCCACTGGACCTTCAGAGAGATCCCGGGGAGCTGGGGTCTCCCCCTCGCTAGTTGTGTCTCTGGCTGTGTCCCGGGGCTCAGTAATCAGCACGTTCTGTTTACCCTACAGAGAAATGGAAACAGAAGACATCCTCACATCATTTACTGGCACTGATAGGGTTAAATTATTGTGCAGCCTCGTTAGTGTCAGTCGTGTCTCAGTGGATTTAACCCTCTCTCTCATGTCATATAAAAGAAACCATCACTGACAGTGCAGCACTCCCTCAGTATTGATCCTCCGACAGTGCAGCGCTCCCTGAGTACTGACCCTCTGACAGTGCAGCACTCCCACAGTCCTGACCCTCTGACAGTGCAGCACTCCCACAGTCCTGACCCTCTGACAGTGCAGCGCTCCCTCAGTACTGACCATCGACAGTGCAGCAATCCCTGAGTACTGACCCTCTGACAGTGCAGCACTCCCTCAGTACTGACCCTCGACAGTGCAGCAATCCCTGAGTACTGACCCTCGACTGTACAGCACTCCTACACTCCTGACCCTCTGACAGTGCAGCAGTCCCTCAGTACTGACCCTCTGACAGTGCAGCACTCCCACAGTCCTGACCCTCTGACAGTGCAGCACTCCCACAGTCCTGACCCTCTGACAGTGCAGCTTTCCCTCAGTACCGACTCTCGACAGTGCAGCACTCCCTCAGTACTGACTCTCAACAGTGCAGCACTCCCTCAGTACTGACTCTTGACAGTGCAGCACTCCCTCAGTACATTCAACGAACGCATGGGTGAACTGCAACAATTGTTTATTCCTGTCTGGCGCAAAAGTAAAACAGGAAAGGTGGCCAAACCATGGCTTACAAGGGAAATTAGAGGTCGTATTAGATGCAAGCAAGAGGCATACAAATTGGCCAGAAAAAACAACAGACCTAAGGATTGGGAGCAGTTTAGAATTCAGCAAAGGAGGACCAAGGGATTGATTAAGAAGAGGAAAATAGAGTACGAGAGTAATCTTGCAGGGAACATAAAAACTGAGTGTAAAAGTTTCTATGGGAATGTGAAGAGAAAAGATTGGTAAAGACAAATGGAGGTCCCTTACAGTCAGAAACAGGGGAAATTATAATGGGGAACAAATAAATGGCTGACCAACTAAATACACACTTTGGTTCTGTCTTCACAAAGGAGGACACTAATAACATACCAGAAATGTTGGGGAACACAGGGTTTAGTGAGAGGGTGGAACTGAAAGAAATCAGCATTAGTAGGGAAATGGTGTTGCGGAAATTGATGGGATTGAAGGCCGATAAATCCCCGGGGCTTGATAATCAACATCCCAGAGTACTTAAGGAAGTGGCCCTAGAAATAGTGGATGCATTGGTGGTCATCTTCCGAGATTCTATAGACTCTGGAACAGTTCCTACAGATTGGAGGGTAGCTAATGTAACTCCACTACTTAAAAAGGGAGGCAGAGTGAAAACAGGGAATTATAGACCAGTCAGTCTGATGTCGGTAGTGGGGAAAATTCTAGATTCCATTGTAAAAGATTTAGTAGCTGAGCACGTGGAAAACAGTGGCAGAATCAGCCAGAGTTAGCATAGATTTATGAAAGGGAAATCATGCTTGACAAATCTACTAGAATTTTTCGAGGATGTAACTAATAGAGTTGATGAGGGGGAGCCAGTGGATGTGGTTTATTTGAACTTTCAGAAGGCTTTCAACAAAGTCCCACGTAAAAGATTGGGTTGCAAAATTAAAGCGCATGGGACTGGGGGTAGTGTATTGAGATGGATAGAAAACTGGTTGGCAGACAGGAAACAAAAAGTAGGGATAAACGGGTCTTTTCCCGAATGGCAGGCAGTGACTAGTGGGGTACCGCAGGGATCGGTGCTGGGACCCCAGTTATTCACAATATATATTCATGATTTAGATGAGGGAATTAAGTGTAATACCTCCATATTTGCAGATGACACAAAGCTGGGTGGGAGGGTGAGCTGTGAGGAGGATGCAGAGATGCTTCACTGTGATTTGGACAAGCTGAGCTAGTGAGCAAATGCATGGCAGATGCTGTATAATGTGGATAAATGTGAGGTTATCCATTTTGGTAGCAAAAACAGGAAGGCAGATTATTAACTGAATTGCTATAAATTGAGAGGGGGGAATGTGCAATGAGACCTGGGTGTCCTTGTACACCAGTCGCTGAAGGTAAGCATGCAGGTGCAGCAGGCGGTAAAGAAGGCAAACGGTATGTTGGCCTTCATAGCCAGAGGATTCGAGTACAGGAGCAGGGATGTCTTGCTGCAATTATACAGGGCCTTGGTGAGACCACACCTGGAATAGTGTGTGCAGTTTTGGTCTCCTTTTCTGAGGAAGGATGTTCTTGCTATAGAGGGAGTGCAGCGAAGGTTTACCAGACTGATTCCTGGGATGGCGGGACTGACATATGAGGCGAGATTGAGTCGGTTAGGATTATATTCGCTGGAGTTCAGAAGAATGAGAGAGGATCTCATAAAAACCTATAAAATTCTAACTGGACTAGACAGGGTAGATGCAGGAAGGATGTTCCCGATGATGGGGGAGTTCAGAACCAGGGGTCACAGTCTGAGGATATGGGTTAGACCATTTAGGACTGAGATGAGGAGAAATATCTTCACCCAGAGAGTGGTGAGCCTGTGGAATTCGTTACCACAGAAAGTAGTTGAAGCCAAAACATAGTATGTTTTCAAGAAGGATTTAGATGTCACTTTTGGGGTGAAAGGGATCAAAGGATATGGGGAGAAAGCGGGAGCAGGCTATTGAGTTGGATGATCAGACATGATCATAATGAATGGCGGAGCAGGCTCGAAGGGCCGAATGGCCTATTCCTGCTCCTAGTTTCTATGTTTCCATGTTACTGGCCCTCTGACTGTGCAGGAGTCCCTCAGTACTCACCATCCGACAGTGCTGCACTCCCTCTGTACTGACCCTGTGACAGTGCAGCACTCCCTCAGTACTCACCCTCTGACAGTGCAGCACTCCCTCAGTACTCACCCTCTGACAGTGCAGCACTCCCTCAGTACTCACCCTCTGACAGTGCAGCACTCCCTCAGTACTCACCCTCTGACAGTGCAGCACTCCCTCAGTACTCATCCTCCGACAGTGCAGCACTCCCCCAGTACTGACCCTTGACAGTGCGGCACTCCCTCAGTACTAACCCTTGACAGTGTTGCAATCCCTCAGTACTGACCCTCCGACAGTGCAGCGCTCCCTCAGTACAGAATCTGGGATATGTGTTGTCTACGCACTGAGATTGAAGCTTTGGAGTGAGTGTAAACAGCTCCTGTACCTGGTGCTTCACAGAGAGTGGACTGGGGGTCAATGCAATGTCACTGGTCCCTGAAACTCTCTCCTCCGTCACTGTCTTTCTCCTGCAATAACACAATATCACACTGTGGTTATCATATAGCAGAGAGTCAGTGCAGCACAGACACAGAGCCCGCTTTAACCTTACACCAACGACTGGACTGTCTCTAGTTGTAATAAGGGATATTGTTGTGACATCACTATAATGGAAGTGTGTCATGTGACCCAGTGTTAGTTTGACTTTTGCTTTGAGCAGAGCACACACACACAGCTCTGATGCCTCCAAGCTTTATGCGTATGTATAACTGTTCATGTGCCGAGTCTTGATTAATGAGCCCATAACATTCTCACCCAATCCCTGCGAGCGATTGGTGCCTTGTGTATGGTACAGTAAACAAGAACAAGGTGCTATACAATTATAATACCACAACATGGTGATCTGCGATGGTGAGATAGTTGGCAGCAAGATTCAGTGCAGGTGCGACATGGTGAACAGCCTGAGATCATGCGACGCGGAAGAGAAGTCCCTTGGCGTTACATTCAGGCTGTAACAGAGTCGTAGTGTTAGAGTGTGTTTAAAAAAAACAACACGGCAGTACCACCGCGCAGAAAAGCTTTTGAAGACATTGCGGGGAGCAGCATTCAAGTAAAGAGTTGGGGAGCAGACGGATCCCTCGTGGTGAGATTGCAGCGCACAGCCTGTAGGTCAGTGAGTGGGACAGCTTGTATCGCGAGGACCAGCAGCGGGTTAGCTCAGTCAGGGAAGGCGAGTGACCAGGGTGTGGGCCGGATCGATAGTGAGTGACAGAGAGTCAAACACACAAAAACCATTGTAAAAAGTGGGCCAGAGAAGTTAGCGATTATAACGGGCTGCTTCGAGATTGCTGAACAACAAATTGAATAAAAAACAAAGACTCCATTACTCCGTGGTGTGTTCCTGCCACAACCTGTCTTCGTGGGTGGAGCTTGGGAAAAGCACACGAAAAGGGCTAAAGTGACACTCATCCCAGGTACTGTAGGAGAAGGAAGGTCAAAGGCATATTGTCAAAATGGCCACTAAATTCCCCAGTTTGAATTGGGATGTAGCTGACCGACTATCTGAATTCAGAATGTTTAAACAGCGTACAGAGCTCTGGTTTCCTGATTCAGGTGTGACTGAACCAGACGAGCAAGACATAAAAATTCACCTCGCGATTGGGAATGAAGGTCTACACAGGCTGAACATGTCAGTTTTAACAGCAGAAGAGTGAAAGGATCCCCAATAGATATGGACAACATTGGAAGACAGGTTTAGAATCAGGTTAAACTCCATATTCATCAACTAGAGTTTATGTCATTTCATCAGCCTACAGAATCCATAGACCACTTCATTAGCTGATGTAGAGAAAAGGGTACGCACTGTGATTTCAAACACAGAGCCTGCAGACAGAGTTGTTGAGTTGGTGATCGCATCCACTCCCATGGAAGCATTCCATAAAGATCTGCTAGATAAGACCAAAACCTATAGCATTGAAGAGCTACTTAATGATGGAAATAAATATAAAGTGATCCTCGAAGGTCAACGAAGCTTACAGGTCCTCAGTACAACACCAATTGTTGGCGCACTCACTAGAACATCCAAACCTAGCGAGACGTGTGGAAGATGTGGCCTTCTGCAGGCACCAAGGAAATGCCCAGCTTTCCACCAATCCTGCAAGGCTTGTGGCAGAAAGGGCCATTGGCAGCGGCAGGGCACTAGAGCAAAGGCTTATGCAGCTACAAAGAGCCGTGCGCTGATCCAAACAGACCGTACACAACGGGGAACCTTCAAGCAATAAGAATGACCATCTGGTATCCCATCAGGAACATATACATGTGGTGACTGACAAACCAGGAAATGGCGATGATGTGCACGATGAGAGGAGGAGCAGTGAACACGTTACACACCGTCAATCTTGTGAAAATAGAGGCACCATCACAATTTCCAAAGTGTTTGTCAAGTTTCGAATTATCTGTCCTAAGAAAGTTGGTAACTACTCATTAATGACCAAGGTTGACACAGGAACAGGTGCCAACAACCCCCCCCTCCCCCCCCTCCCCCCCCCACCGCTGAGAATCCTAAAAGACATGTATCCAAGGACATGGAAGGCCATGGGGAAACCTACTGCTGTGAAACTTGAAGTGTACAATGCTTCACTAACTCCATGTACAGGTTCCATAATCCTGGAGTGCAAGTACAATCATCCCCTCTGGGTGTCACAGATGTTCAACCTCATGGAGACTAAAGCCCCAGCGATTGTAGGACCACCAACATGTCATGAGCTCACACTGGTGACAAACCATGGAATTAGTCAGACCTCACATGGCAGGTCAACCTCAGAAACTACTCCTATCACCTCAGTTTATGACCTAACATCGAAATATCCAAACTCTTTTGACAAAATTGGCAGTTTCGAGGGAGCTGCAACATTACACTTGCAGGAGAATGCAAGTCCGTCAATTGATCCACCATGTAAGTGCAACATCCACATACAAGGCAAATTGAACATCAAACTAGGCAGAACAGATAAAGACAGTGTCACTAGAGGTACAAGTACAAGAGCACAAAGACTGATACAATTACATGTTTGATAAAGGAGGATGGACCATTGAGCATATGCCTCAATTCATGACCCATAAACAAAGCTTTGAAGTGTTGTCCTTACAAAATACCCACATTAGAAGAGTTAAATCTGAGATTTGTAGGTGAAAAATTCTTCTTGAAGCTTGATGCCAAGCATGGTTACTGGTCAGTAGATCTCATGGGGAAATCCCAAGATCTTAACTTGTTTCATACCCAATTCCCACAATCAATTTCTCTGGTTCTATTTATTCCAGGGCTGGCATAGATCCCAATCCAAATCAAATGGAGGATATTAAAACCAAGTCAACTCCTCAAGATAAGGACGACCTGCAAAGATGTCCGGTCTCTTTAATTTCTTGTCTCCGTGCATTCCCGATTTCACTCAAAAATCTTCATCGCGAAGGGAATTGTTGAGAAAGGACGATCCTTTCCTGTGGTACAAAAAACCCCAAATCCTCTTCGAAGCTCTGAAACCATCATTATCAGAAGCATGGACATTGCAGTTTTACAATCGCAGGAAGACAACTACCCTGGAGATAGATGCCTCACAGAAAGCTCTGGAAGCGTGCAGACTGCAAAAAGACAAACCGATTGCACTTGCTTCAAATTCTCTGTATCACAATCCAACTACTCCAACATCGAGTGGGAGACATGAGCTTTAGTGTTGGGAATCGTGCGTTTTCACACCTATCTATTTGTGGTAGAGACCAACCTCACCGGCGAAGATTTGGTGAAAACCATGGACCAGTGCACTGTCAAGATTGCAACGTCTCTTGAGAAAGATTCAAGGTTAAGACTGTGAGATGAGGTACAATCCCGATAACTCGATAGTCACATTGGATATGTTTAGCAGATTGCCTAGCCCAGTGAAAACAGAAGATATATTCTTCGATATGCAAGTTGACTTCATTGACATGAAACTTGAAGATGTTCTCCAAATTGATCCAGTACATTTTGTACAGTACAAATGCAAACAGCAACAAGAAGAAACGGTGACAGATTCTACATTACAGAGACTGTGGAAAACCTCCATTGAAGGCTGGCCTGATTCAATTCAGCATGTCCACGGACACCTGAGACTATTTTGGCCTGATCAGGATGAGATGGAGATCTCCCGGGAAGACATTTTTAAAAACAGGCGGGACATCACACTGGAATCTCTGCAACCTGATATTCTTCAACAACTACATCACTTTCACAAAGGCACAGTTCAGAAAAGGAGATTCACAAGAGATACAGTCCCAGGCAGGGTATGAACAATGACCTTGAAGTCGTTGTGGAGAAGTACGAGGCTTGTCAAAAGGATGAGCCAAGTAAACACAAAGGACCACTGATTCCACATGAAGTTCCTGCCCATCCTTAGTCCAAAATCATATCCGACCTTTTTCATGTCCATGGCACTGACTTCATCATCATCATCGACTACTTTACCAGGCACCCCATTGTTCGACAATAGCGCAATAAGTCAAGCACAACTGTCGTGCACACTCTAAGAGCTATCTTCATTTTATTTAGTTCTGCCTAGAGAGATTATTATGGACAACAGTTCGCAATTCATTGGTCAGCCATTTCAGGATATGTGTGAGAAGTGAAACATCAATCACACTACTTCTTCTCCTCATTACCCCAGATCTAACGGCGTAGCTGAATGAATGATTCACACAGTGAAATCCCTAATTCTCAAATGTAGACAGACCAAGCAAGTTCCACACATTGTAATGTTACATCTGAGAGCGACATCTTTACTGCAAACATTCCATTGCCGGCAGAGCTCATGTTTGGTGGGCCAGTGTGGACCAATTTCACTACTCTTCCCCATTCTACTCTCTCAGAAACCAGAGAGAAACTTTTAAAACTACAAGAGAAGATAAGGAGTGTTCATGATAAAAATGGAGGTACAGAGTTGCCAAGTTTACAGTTGGGACAAGTTCACATCCAGGATCCCACAGAAGGTTCCTGACCACCAGCCGAGGTGACAAGGATTTGTTCAGAACCAAGGCCCTATGGAGTCATTACACACAGGGGCACAGCTGTGAGGCAGAACCGAGGATAAATCAGATCCATTCCCGCTCCTATTACATCGAGGAGAAGATCCCACATGAAATCAGGAACAACATCCAAGGGTGACAATCCCACAGATCACTGTAAGCAATTAAAGACACCTCCAGACAAGGTTACCATCACAAGATCTGGGTACACCAGCAGGTTACCTCCATGCTTTAGAGATTCAAATGTTCAACAGTTCTATACACTTATGCAATGGTAACGAAACATGAACATATATTGTAAATAGCTATTCTGCTTTGGAAAGGGGGAGGCATCTTTAAAAAGAAAGGGGGGTGTTGTAAAACACCTTTAAGGGATATCAGCAAGACGCCACTAGAAGAGAAAGTTGTCATGTGATCCAGTCGAAGTTTGACTTTTGCTTTGAGCAGAGCACAAACACACAGCTCCGATGTCTTCAAGCTTTATCCGTATGTATAACTGTTCTCGTGCTGAGTCTTAATAAATGAACCCACACCTTGTTTATGCAAACCCCTGCAAGTGACTGTTGCCATCCGTCTTGTAGAGTAAATAAGTATGATGTACTTAGAATAACATGACGTCTCTTTTCCCCTCCCCTCCACCCCTGCTCTTTCTCCCACAGCCCTGCAAATTTTTCCCCTTCAAGTATTTATCCAATTTCCCCTTTTGAAAGTTCCTATTGAATCTGCTTCCACCGCCCTTTCAGGCAGCGCCTTCCAGATCACAACAACTGATTATTATTCATCTGGATAACGGGCAATGAAAAGCACACTCTGGATCATAGGGGACAAAGAGGCCACTTACGGAGAGGCGTCTGGCGCTCAACACGAGGGAAAGAATCACTGACTTAAGGAAAGAACATTGAAGTAAATATTTATATTAAAACCAAGTTAAATCTTCACACTTACTTTCTCACACAGATGAAGATGAAGATTCCAACCAGGAAAACACTTAACATGATCCCAGCCGTGAGCAATCCTAATGTCCATTTACTGGAGTCTCTACCTGTAAAAACAGCCATTAATTACTGCACTACAGTTTTAGAATGATGCTCCGATGTATCTCGAGAAGCGATACACTCACTCAATGTTTAAATATTCATTCTCGAGCAATGCTGACATTTATTGTCCATCCCTAGTTTCCCCTTGAGATGGTGATGGGGGGTCTTCCTCCTGAACCACTGGTTTGGCCCAAACTGGGAGACCAGTTCAGAGGGCAGGTAAGAGTTAACCACGTTGGTGTTTGAGACTGAAGTCACATACACACCCAGACCTGTTAAAATGGACAGGATTCCCTCCCTAAAGGGTCATTAGTGACCCACCTCATATATGTAATCTCTATATACGTATCAACTAACCTCACTAAAATAATTGATTATCAGCTCATCATCACACTGTTATTTGTGGGATCTTGCTATGCACAAATCTGTAGCTGCGTTTCCTACATTACAACAGTGAGATCACTTCAAAACTGCTTCATTGCTGTCGAGAGTTACTGGAATTTCTAAGCAATTTATCAATACAAGCCCTGCATTTCGATGTAATCCATGTAACATTTATATATAATATTTATCAATGTAATCTATGTAACATTTATATATATTTATCAATGTAATCCCCATAACATGTATATATAATATTTATCAATTTAATCTATGTAACATTTATATCTATTATTTATCAATGTAATCTATGTAACATTTATATATATTTATCAATGTAATCCCCATAACATGTATATATAATATTTATCAATTTAATCTATGTAACATTTATATCTATTATTTATCAATGTAATCCATGTACCATTAATATATAATATTTATCAATGTAATCTATGTAACATTTATATATAATATTTATCAATGTAATCCCTATAACATTTATATATAATATTTTTCAATGTAATCCATTTAACATTTATATATAATATTTATCAATGTAATCTATGTAACATTTACATATAATATTTATCAATGTAATCCCTATAACATGTATATATAATATTTATCAATTTAATCTATGTAAAAATTTATATGTACTATTTATCAATGTAATCCATGTAACATTAATATATAATATTTATCAATGTAATCCATGTAACATTTATATATATTATTTATCAATGTAATCCCTATAACATGTATATATAATATTTATCAATTTAATCTATGTAACATTTATATATATTATTTATAAATGTAATCCATGTAACATTTATGGATAATATTTATCAATAAAATATATGTAACATTTATATATATTTATCAACGTAACCTATATAACATTTAGATTTAATATTTATCAATGTAATCTATGTAACATTTATATATAATATTTATCAATGTAATCCCTATAACATTTAGATTTAATATTTATCAATGTAATCTATTTAACATTTATATATAATATTTATCCATGTAATCTTTGTAACATTTATTTATAATATTTATCAATGTAATCCATGTAACATTTATATATAATATTTATCAATATAATCTATGTAACATTTATATATAATATTTATTGATGTAATCTATGTAACATTTATATATAATGTTTATCAATATAATCTATGTAACATTTATGTATAATATTCATTCATGTAATCTATATAACATTTATGTATATTTATCAATGTAATCTATGTAACATTTATATAGAATATTTATCGATGTAATCTATGTAACATTTATATATGTTATGACACAGCAGTTGGTAAAGGCTGTTGTTTAAAATCCCATAGGGAAACTTTAAAAAACTGTCATAACCTATATTTCCCAGTGGGATGTTAGAAATGCAGCTCTAAATTCAGGAATAAGACCACCAGTTCTTGAGAGGGTTTTATATCAAACTAAATGAGACCTATATTAATTTACAACAAATTAAACATTTATATATGGCTGCAAATTAGTACTATGTTAGCTTTTAACAAATTCCCAAATTAATCTCCACTAAGGCCATAATAACCGATAGACTTAACCAGAGACCAGGCAAAGCATTTTCACATGACAAATTCCAAATGAGGTTCCTTTCACTTTGGTTCCTTTGCAGACAGGTGTAGGCTTACAGCTGCTTTGATATCATATGTTTCTGACTTCCACACACAAAGTTCTCCTGTATATACCTAGACTTCCCTTTGAAAGCAAATTCTCATTGTATCACCAGGCCCTTTGAACTCCATCCTTTCTAACAATAAATTCCCTTCCATAGGGTCAATTTTATGAGTGGTATAAAAAATGCTTGGTGTCTTCTAGCTAGGTGCAAGATTTCACTCCCTTTCTTGAATGCTCTATTCAACAAAATGAAAGTGTACCTCTACCTCTGTTTACACCTCAAAACTACTATACAGCAAAGCACCCAGACTGGCTGGCTTTAATTCAATTAAAACACACACAGACACACCCACAGACTAAGCTTCTATTTAAAAAAAATAATTTCTAATAACATTATAGTTTCACCCTACAACCCTCCCTATAACTGTTACCTCCTCCAGACCCTTCAACCCTCCCTATCTCTGTTACCTCCTCCAGTCCCTACAACCGTCCCTATCTCTGTAACCTCCTCCAGTATCTACATTCCTCTGAGATCCCTGCGCTCCTCCAATTCCGGCCTCTTGAGCTTTCCCCGATTCCTATCGCTCCACCATTGGCGGCCGTGCCTTCAGCTGCCTGGGCCCGGAGCTCTGGAATTCCCTCCGTAAACCTCTCCATTTCTAACTCTCTCCTCAATTCAGACGCTCCTTAAAATCCGGCCTCTATCTCTGAGCTTTCAGTCCCTGTTCTAATATCTTCTCATGTAACTCGGAGAGGCAGAGGGTGAAAAAAGCAGGGAGGTGATGCTAGTTATGCTAAACCACAGCAAGGAAGCTGCCCTCAGACACAAAGTGTTTGAGTTTTAAGCAGAGACAGGTGGAGTAAAATGCTTACACCGCACATTCAGGTAGGTGATGTTGGAGGTGCTGTTACCCACTGGGTTCCTCGCTGTGCAGTAGAAACCTGCATCATTCTCCCGTGTTACAGGAGTGAAGGAGAGAGTGCGGCTACTTGTGTTTAACTGGGTGCTGGTGTTCCTCTCGATCCTGAACCAGGTGTAATGAGATATCGGTGGGACACTTTCACTGGAGCAGGTTAAGGTGATATCGGGGCGCCTTTTCCCCAGCCCGCTGGGGGCGGCGGGTGTGACAGGTGGGCGAGCGCGGTACAGGTGGCGAGACCGGCTTCACGACGGCGTGAAGGTTGCTCGCGATTGTCCGTACCCCCGCCATCGGTCGGTGGGGAGTGGACGGAGACGTGCACTCGACGGACTTCACCCAGGGGGGTGGGGCGCTGAGGTGAGTGAATATATAATGAGGCGGTTTAGGATGATATGGAGTGAAAACCCACTATTTTCATCGGCGGGTAGGATTCCATTTGACCCGCCCGCTACCGCACTTAATGCAAATCTGGGAAAATCCCGCCTGTTGCTTCCCTCTCTTATCCCACCTGAGGATTCTGCTGATGGACACCATGGTCCTGAAGAAAGAGGATGAGAGAAGGGGAACAGCTTTTGAAATGTGGCGATGGAGGAGGATGCTCAGAATCAGCTTGATGGACAGAAAGACCAATGAGTGTCTTAGATCAAGAGGAGAAGTTCAGCAATTAAAAGGGTTGTTCTGGGCAGTTAGAGAGAGAAGGGTTGTCAAGTACGGAGATTGGAAACGAAGACATGATAGCCTTGTCCTGACAACCATTGAAGGAGAAACTGAGAGCGAAAACAGAAAAGAAGAAGAAAAATTGGATGTGTGGATAATGTGGACTGAGCGAGGATTGAAGAAAACTGGATTAAAAGCAACACGATCCCAATGGCTCCACGGAGACCATGGTGACAACAAACAAACAAATGTATCTCCACACTCACATTCCACAGTGATGGTTATGAACCCCTCCACTGCTCCATGTTCATTCTCTGCCACACACTGATAGTCTCCAGTGTCCCTGGATGTAACGTGAGGAATCACCAACCAAAGCTCATTGTTGGAACTTGTTCTGTTCATTGGGACATTAAGATGTCGCCACGTCAGGTTAGAAGCTGGGAAGCTCTCGACAGAGCAGATTATCACTGCAGAATTCCCTTCAATTATATTGATCGATGAAGTGTAATTCATATTAAGATAAGCCATTGAGAGATTCTGTGGTGCATCTAAAAACAAATAAAGATTTCAATGTGAGCAAACACAGTGCACAGCAAGACTCCATGTATCATCTCTTTGTATCTGGTGTCTGTATGCATTTCCACATACCTTTCCTCAGTATAAGTTCCTATGTCACATTTATAGTGGACACTGCCTATATAAACTGTCACACTGCAGTAGCATTCCCGCACCAGTAGAGTTGCTGTCCATCCAGAATGAAAAAATCTTCCTTTCACATCCTCAGGATGTCCCCAAAGGCTTGACCGGCAATGAATTGTATTTGATCGATGGAGCACTGAGGGTTAAATCTACAATTCTCTGTTCAGGAGGTTGCTCATCCAATTCAGGGTCTTCTTGATCTGGAGTTTACCTTCCTTCAACACAGAATCAGAGCTGATACCGAGACTCCAGTGCAGCACTGAGAGAGGAGAGGGAACTCACACGTGTTTGTGTGTGTGTGTGTGTTTGTGTTTGTGTGTGTGTGTGTTTAAGTGTGTGTGTGTTTGTGTTTGTGTGTGTGTGTGTGTGTGTTTGTGTGTGTGTGATGTTGATGGGTGTGTGTTGGTTGATGTGTGTATTTGGTGTGTGTGAGAGTCATGTTCTGGTCTGCTGGTCTGCATACACTCACATTCCACACTGATGGTTACGAATCCGCCCATTTCCAACAAATTTATCTTAGTAAGGAATATGACACTGCCAACCCTGTCAATACCATCTTCTAAACGAGGTATTGGGTAGGAATCTGGTTTTATTGCTGCATTAACCTTTCTATAATCTATGCAGAATCTGGTTGGACCTGTCCGGTTTAGACAGTAACAATACTGGAGATCTCCAACTGCTTTGTCTAGGCTCAACTGAGTGATTTTCCAACATGTATTAAATTTCTGCTGTCACTTGAGTCTATTTCCCTGGACCTAGACAACTAAGGGTGTTGTTTTATAGGAGAAGATTCTTCTACATCCACATCATGTTCAGCTAAAGTTGTACATCCTGATTTGTCCTCACTGATCCCTTTACATCCTGTAAGTAACCTCATTAGATCCTCTCGTTCTCCTGCCTCTAAGTATGAAAATATGGTGTCTAACTGTCCGAAAAATCTTTCTTTGATGAATTTCAGAGGGCCTCTTATCTCATGTCCATAAATTAATCCAAAAGCCAGTCGATTCATTTGGAGAATCTCGCGTGGCAAATACAAGAACATCCAGTCCTTTGTCCCAGTCATGGGGAGTTCATGATAATACACTTCAATCATTGTTTTGAGGGTTTGTTGGTCCCTCTCTAAAGATCCCTGTGTCTATGGATGATATGCTGTGGAGTTTAACTGTTTTATACCCAAATTACTCATTATGTTCGCATAAACTAAAGACATAAAATTGGAATCTTCATGTGACTGGTTCTCCAGCAGTAACCATAATGGGTAAAGAATTGGGTTAACTTCCCTATTACTACTCTAGCTGTAATTGTTCCTAAAGAGATGGCCTCTGGAAATCGAGTTGTCAAATCCATCATAGTGAGGCCATACTGGAGTCCTGCTTTCATTTTCGATAATGGTCTAACATTGTCCACTAATACTCGTATCCAATGGTGACGGACAATTAAACAACGCACTGGAGGAGGAGGATCCACAAGTATCCCCATCCTCAATGATGGGGGAGCCCAGCACATCAGTGCAAAAGATAAGGCTGAAGCATTTGCTACAACAATTATTCATTTCTGCCTGGTGAAAAAATAAAACAGGAAAGGTGGCTCAACCAGGGCTTACAAAAGAAATTAGGGATAGCATTAGGTCCAAAGAGGAGACATAAAATTGCCAGGGAAAGCAGCAAGTCTGGGATTGGGAGCAGTTTAGAATTCAGCAAAAGTGGACAAAATAGATTGATCAAGAAGGGGAAAATGATGACACAAAGCTGGGCGGGGTTGTGAGTTGTGAGGAGGATGCAAGGAGGCTTCAAGGCGATTTAGACAAGTGTGTGTGTGGGCAAACACATGGCAGATGACATGGATGAATGTGAAGTTGTATGCTTTGGTGTGAGAAACAGAAAGGTAGAGTATTATTTAAATGGTGATTTATTGGGAAATGTGGATGTACAAAGGGATCTGGGTGTCCTTGTGCACTAGTCAATGAAAGTAAACAGGCAGGTGCAGCAAGCAATTCGGAAGGTAAATGGTATGTTGGCCTTCATTGCAAGAGGATTTGAGTTCAGAAGTAGGGATGTCTTACTGCAGTTATACAAGGCCTTGGTGAGGCTGCACATGGGGTATTGCGTGCAGTTTTGGTCTCCCTCCCTATGAAAGGATAGACTTGTTATAGAGGGAGAGCAGTTCTCTAGGCTGATACCAGGGATGGCAGGACTGTCGTATGAGGAGAATTGGTATGACTGGGCCTGTATTTGCTAGAGTTTAGAAGAATGAGAGTAGACCTGATTAAAACGTAAGAAATTCTAACAGGGCTAGACAGACTGGATGCAGGGAGGATGTTTCCCCAGGTGGGGAGTCTAAAACCAAGGGCCACAGTCTCAGGATATGGGGCAGGCCATTTTGGACTGAGATGGGGAAACATTTCTTCACTCAGAGGGTGGTCAATATGTGGAATTCTCTACAACCGAGGCTGTGGAGTCCGGGTCACTGAGTGCATTCAAGAAAGAAACTGATAAATTTTTGGATATTAGGGGCATCAAAGGGTACAGATAGAAAGCGTGAATAAGGCATTGAGATAAAGGGTCAGCCATGATCATATTGAATGGCGGAGAAGGCTTGAAGGGCCGAATGGCCTAATCCTGCTCCTAGTTTCTATATATCTATGTATCTATAGAATTATCTCTCTCCATGTTCTGTTCTCATGTGACCTTGAGTAACTGATGATTCATATTATCTATTTACATTGTTAATATTAAACCTTTATACTCCATCTCACCCCAAAATCTTTGACATCCATAAAGACAATATTTATGTTATCCTACATTGTCTTTTATGTTCAACCTTGGTCCCCTCTGCCCTATTAGGTCGGCATAAACAATCCCAAGGGTCAATACAAGGAAGAGCTCTCCCTGGTCAATATCACTCAATAAAAAAGGACCAGTTTTTTCCTCAACCCAGTGATGTTTGTGGGATCTTGCTGTGCACATTGTATCCTATTACAGCTAATATAGAATGAAGGGTGTCTGTACTTACATTGCACAGTTAGTACCAGGGTCCGATTCGATGAAACAGATGGATATCTTACTCTGCAGCTGAGAGTTTGTCCGTGGTGTTTGAGTGATGGGATCAGGGTCAGAACAGAAGTATAGGTCAGAGTGACGCCATGCTGAGTTACAGTGTTTGAGACTGATCCAGGTACGTCAGTGGGAGTGTCCCAGGTTAAGACAGGTGCTGCTGTTCCATTGCACGTTGTGTTGATGGTGCAGCTTACATCCACACGCTTTCCTGCAATAATTTCAGCAGGGAATACCGTGGGTTTATCTGTGAAATCTAATAGACAGAGAATGGATCCTTTTAGAGAAATATAACGTGAAGCATCAGTTCAAATAGGAATCACAGTCCCACAAGAGAAAGCACTTTTACAAGGATGATATCAGAACTGAGAGGTTACAACGATCAGGAGATAATTTCCTATTTTCAGACTTAGTGGAGTTTCTGTCACTCAGATTAATTCACTTCCACTTCGAGGTAATTGAATTGACAATCCCAGGTGAGGGTGGAGGAGCAGCTCACAGTTCCCGGCAAACTGGCTTGTTACTTTCTCCGAAATCTGACAGATTTAAATTCGATCCTGTCCCCGGAAGGAGCGCAAACATTTGAACCAATCACTGAACCGGCACCTAAAGCAGATGATCAGGTTATTGATCACATTGCTGTTTCTGGGAGCTTCCTGTGCACAATTTGGCTGTTGTGTTTCCCATATTACAACAAGGGCTACATTTCAAGAATTATTTCATTGGTTGTGAAGCCGTTTGCGACACCCAGACGTGTTGAAAGGCGCTATAGAAATGCGGATCTTTCTTTTGTCGATATGTAAGACTTTCAAACAGGGTTAGGGAGATCGATGGGAGTGGATAACCTGATAACATTGATGGACACAGTCAATACATTTAATCATTGATATTAAAGTGACTATTAGAGGTTGCTTTAAGACTGAACTGGAAGATATCACCAGGTTATTGAGAATCAGACAGTGTGTTATAATAAGCTGTGTTTTGTGTTAATATGTAACCGTCACAGTTTGTGTTATTTCCCATTGAGTGTTGAATGTGAATTGTTGAGTAATTATAACACAGCAAATACCAGAAACGTGAAGCTGGGTTATAGGGTAATAGTTATGGCTCGGACCATTGTCAAATTCTATTCTGAAAAAATAAAGTCCTGCATCTTCCCGTCTGATGTTGTTTATAATCAGGGAACAGTCGCCATCTTTCATGTCTCCAGACAGCCGGGTCCGATAGCGGAACCGTGGTAACTCGTGATTGTGATCCTTGGTGTAAAAGGTAATAGGAGCCCAGGGAACCTGTTTCTTCTTATGAAACCAGACTCCACCTCGAGGTTGGTTTTCCAGACACGATGGGTAACTGTAATGACATGGAATCTGTACACACGAACCTTCCTGCGCTGTCACCTCTCGTGGAGTGTCACCTTTCCACTCTTGTGACAGTCCAACTGGGGAGAGAAATCTCAATATTTAACTCTGGATGGTTTGTGGATCCACTGGACTCGATATTTACAGATGAGGCTGAATTGGGGGGATGATCAATACTGAGGAGAGCTGCATCAAATTATTTTGGCAGGAAGAATAGAAAAACAGAATATTATTTAAATGGAGACAGGCTGCAGAATGCGGTACAGAGGGATCTGGGTGTCCTTGTACATGAATCACAGAAAATCAGCATTCAGGAACAGCACGGAATGAGGAAGGCAAGTGGAATGTTGGCCTTTATTGCAAAGGGATGGAGTTTAAAAGGAGGGAAGTCTTGCAATAGCTGCACAGGGCGTTGGTGAGATTGTAACAGGATCATTGGGTACAGGCAGTTCAGAGAATCTTCACTGGGCTGATTCCTGGGATTAAAGGGTTTGTCCTGTGAGGAAATGTTGAGCAGGTTGGGCCTGTATCCATCGGGGTTTAGAAGAATGAGAGGTGACCTTATTAAAACATATTCCGAGGGGGCTTGGTGGATGCTGGGAGGATGTTTCCCCCTCGTGGGGGAATCTAGAACCAGGGAGCACAGCTTCGGAAGGAGGGCTCTCCCATTTAAGACTGAGATGAGGAGGAATTTCCTCTCTCAGAGGGGCGCTAGCCTGTGGAATTCTCTTCGCCAGAGAGCAGTGGAGGCTGGGTCATTGAATATACTCAAGGCTGAGTGAGGCAGATTTTTGATCGACAAGGGAGTCAAGGGTTTGGGAGACAGGCAGGAAAATGGAGTTAAGGCCACAACCAGATCAGCGGGAGCATGCTCGAGGGGCCGAATGGCCTGCTACTGTCCCTATTTCTTATGTTCCTACATTCTTACTTTCTTCAACTATTAAACCTGCAGAATAAACATGCAAGTGAATGACCCGCTCGACTCACCTTCCATCTGTGTGTCCCATGCGGAGGACCCTTCCTCAGCCAGATCCACCAGCCAACATGGTCTGGATCCGAGCACAGGAGACACGGGGGGAGTGACTAACAGGCTCCTTGTGACAGGCCCCGTCTGTCCAATGGCTGGCTTTCAGCTGCCAAGGCGAGAGTGGTCCTTGCTAAAACCGGCTCAGGACAGACCAGGACCCCTGTGCAGACCCCCTCCAGCGCTGCAGCCTCTGTACAAACCCCTCATGCACTTGTGGAGAGACACAAACAAGGCTGCACGTTACCGAGGAGAGTCCCCTCTACGGACTAAGGGGCCGACTCATCACCTTAAACTCAGCAAATGAGGAGACTCTCGCTCGGCATCGGGGCTTGGCATTCGCTCAATAAAAATAATGAAATTACATTTTGGTGAGAAATCTAAGGAGGTTGTACATTCCCTCAAAAATAAGACTCGAGCTGGGGTAGAGGGTCAAAGGAAAACAATTTATATTTACAGAGCAACTTTAACATGACAAATCACCCCAAGGTGCTACACAGGAGCGTCATAAAACAAAATATGTCACCCAGACAGATGTGGAGATATTAGCGATTGCTGACCAGAAGAGGTTGGTGTTATGGAGAATCTTAAAAGAGGGAAAAGAGGGAGAGTGAGAGAGAAAGAGAGAGAGAGACTGGGAGAGGTTTAGGGAGTTCCAGGACTTAGGGCCCCAGGCAGCTGAAGGCACAGCCGCCAATGCAGTCGCAATGATATGGGGGTTGATCAAGAGTCTGGAATTGGAGGAGCGCAGAGATCTCAGGAGCTTGCGGGGTTGGAGGAGGTTCCAGAGATAGGGAGCATTGTAGTGGTGGAGGAGGTTACTGAGATTGGGATAGGTGTAGGGGCGGAGGAGGGTACAGAGTTAAGGAGAGTTGTCGGGACTGAGGAGGTTACAAGGATAGTGAGGATTCTTGGCGCTGGAAAAGGTTACAGAGTTGGGAAGATTGTAGGGGCAGGATGGGTTACAAAGGGTGGGTCGTTTGTAGGGGCTGGAGGAGGTTACAGAGATAGGGAGGGTTGTAGGAGCTGGATTATGATTCATGGATAGGGAGAGATGCTGCGGCTGGAGGGGCTTACAGGGGTAGGGAAGATTGTAGGAGCTGGAGGAGGTTACAGAGAGAGGGAGGGTTGCAGCGAATGGAAGAGGTTACATATATAGGGAGGGTTTTAGGGGCTGGAGGAGGTTACAGAGATAAGGAGGGTTGTAGGAATTGGAGGAGGTTACAGAGAAAGGGAGTGTTTTAGGGGCTGGAGAAGGTTACAGAGATAGGGAGGGTTTTAGGGGCTGGAGGGGGTTACAGAGATAGGGAGGGTTGTAGGGGCTGGAGGAGATTGCAGGGATAGGGAGGAGACGAAGAGGAAAATTTTGACATTGAGACTTTGCTTGACCAGGAGCCAGTCTCGGTCATCGAGCAGAGCGGGTGATAAGGGAACGGGACTTGGTGTGAGTAAGGACGTGGTCAGCAGTTTTGGATGACCTCAAGTTTACGGAATGTGGAGCGTGTGTTGGAACAGCCGAGTCTGATGCCATTTGTGACCTTGATAAGAGCTGTTTCAGCGCAGTGGCTGGGGTGGGAACCTGATTGGAGGGATTCAGACATGGAGTTCCGGGAAAGATGGGAACGGATTCGGGAGAGGGAAACACGTTCAATGAGTTTGGCGGGGAAAGAGAGACTGGAGATGGGACGGGGGTTTACACGGACGGTGTGAGGGGTGGAAGGTGTCGTCGGGAGGAGACACTTCGCTCAGGGGGGAGGTGTTATCACCCCTCAGCTCGGTTTCCGTTACGGCTATAATGTCGATTCAATCACACACAATAAGCTCATGGATCTGGGAGCAGAAATAGACAAATCATTAAAAATAGTGACGCTGGTTAACACGGCCAAAAAACAAGCAAATCAAATACTATTATTTCCCATTGAGTGTTGAATGTGAATTGTTGAGTAATTATAACACAGCACTTACCAGAAACGTGAAGCTTGGTTTCAGGAAGGTAGTTGTAACTATTCCTGCTGTCAAATTCTATTCTGAAAAAATAAGGTTCTGCATCTTCCCGTGAGATGTTGTTTATAATCAGGGAACAGTCGCCATCTTTCAGGTCTCCAGACAGCCGGGTCCGATGGCGGAATCGTGGTAACTCGTGACTGTGATCTACGGAGTGGAAGGCTGTAGACCATGTAGACCATGTTTCCCAATATCTTCTCATATACCAGATTCCGACACGTGATCTCGCGACCAAATGTGCTGGATAAGTATAATTACATGGAATCTGTACACACGAACCTTCCTGCGCTATCACCTCTCGTGGAGTGTCGCCTTTCCACTCTTGTGACAGTCCAACTGGGGAGAGAAATGTCAATATTTAACTCTAGATTGTTTGTAGATCCATTAGACTCGATATCCACCCCCTCTGTCACAGGGGCACAGTGGCTGCAGTGTGGACCATCTACAGGACACACAAGGAACTCCCTGAGGTTTCACAACGGATGGAAGAGTATCCTGGACACAGGAGTGGACAAGTTCATTCTACATTGGCCCATTGTCCTCAGGACCCTGTATAGTGAAGTCAGTCTTCCACCCAACACAGTGTCTACAAGACGCACCAATTGAGATTCATTCAGTGTTGATTTACAAGACAGGATACTGGATTAGGAGCCCTCAGAACTCCCCCCATTATAACCGTCATGAATCAGTAATTAGGCTAGATTTCCTAGATCCTCAATGTCTAAGGCAGTGGTTCCTATTGTGATGAAATTATAATAATTACCATAATATTTTTCGGGTTTATTGTGAAGTAGGTTTATGGGAGTGCGTATAGTCGGGTCTGCATGTGATTTAAGTATATTTGGAGTCAGGTAGACTGCGTGTTTGATATTATCAAAAGGAGCTAGTTGCTTGACATGCTATTGAGGAAACATGGATGCTGCTTAGCATGGAAGGTGTGAAGGGAATTTGCATTTTTATATCAATGAAGGGATTGTTGGATTTCAAAGGAATCTTAGTATGTTTACAACGAGCCAGATAAGCAAGACTAAGGAATGTGTTTATTTTTCTCAAAGGCTACTGGCAATATTGGCACCATGAAAGAATTTGTTATGAGGAAGATACAGTTCCAAAAACATATGGAACAATAGAATTTTCATGTTAAAAAGAGAGAAATATATGTATCAGGGAGAATGAAAGGCAATGTGTCAGAATGCCATGTAAGATCTAACACGAGTGTGTGATATAGTCTTAATGTAACCTCTAGCATTTGTGCACAAGCCTGCTATCCAACGGAACAGAAGTTGGGGAAAATCCATTTGGAATTCCACTATCCAGGGCATTGTGTTAACTTGCTGAATTTGTTTTAAATCTAACATCTATTTTTGGTCTGTTGCCTTAAAGGGAGTGTAACTGGAAGTCAGGTTAATTAGGAATTTTAGGAGTTATTATAGCAATAATTGTACTCTTATGTACGTGCTTGAAACCTTTTATTTTGATGACAAATATTTTAATTTATTTTTTTAAATCTCTGAATGTCTTGGTGGACTTATTGCTTCTGAATTCAGTGCACACAGCTCATAACAAATACAAATTCTAAAATCATTATAACCGCGTGACCAAGTTTCTCTCGTGGGCTTGGTCCACCTGGCACACATCGTCTGCCAAGTGATAACACTGTTTTAATATGCCTTTCAGGTATAGCAGCATGACATCACTGGAGGGGAAGTGTGTCAAGTGATTTTATGAACTGTGGATGGCTTAAGTAAGTCATATGTGTATTGGTGCGTGTTAGACATAAGGTATATCTTTAAGTTAAAGTTTGGTTTGTATTTCTGTATTTGTGTGTTAAGAAAGGGGGAAAATTGAGTTTTGGTTTCATTTTTATAGAAGCTAGGAATCTAATAAGGTTCGATGGCTCTTGAAGGAAAGTGAAAACAATCACAAGGTGGAAGAAACTGTGTTGTTTCCCAGCAACAGAGGGCCAGAGGGAGGGACACACAGAGACAGAGAAAAACAGAAAAGTACTTTCAGTTCTGTTGAAAGGCGTTGCCAGGAGAAGCAGCATAGGAGGGGGACAGATAGTCAGTCCCAAAGTAAAGAAGAAGCCAAAACCATTGAGTTGAACAGGAGAAAGGGCCCAAGAAGACCTTCTAGTCCATGGAAGATCAGGAATCTGGCAAAGGTCCTGGCAAGTCAAGTTAAGATTGAGGAGCAGAGGAGGGATCCAAGCTAAAAGAGAGAAAACAGTAGGACACAGACCGAAAGCAAAATAGGCTTATGAGAAGCCAGAAGATCCTAGGAGACAGCCAAATGTTGATGAATCCTTACTATAACCATGTGAAGCCATGGTGTTCCATTGGCCTCGCTGAGCATTGGAGAGACAGTGCATAGAAGGAAACTTGGATGCACTTGGTGATCGAGGGGGCAGGAACATCGGAAGCAGAGTTTGAAATCCTGGAAGTGGACCCTTATGGAAGGTGTCCAAATGAAAGTGTCATGTTGGAGAAGATTCCAAAGTGAGCTCTTGGCGAGTAGAGATTGGAAACCGTCATGTGAAAGACGCAGTTTAGTTAGACCAGTTGCCTCACAGTGTAACAAGTGTCTGGAGTCAGTTGAGGTGGGACACGTAGCATTTGTTTCAAGTGGGCTCTGTCACTTGGTTTCAGAATGTGGTGTCCCTGACCACAGGTCGTCTATTGGTTTACATGGACTGTGTACTTAGTGTGAACATGAGAGTATAAGATAGCTATTGTAACTGGTGTTATCCTTACGAATCTGTATATATCTGTAAAGTTATAGGTGTGGATGAAGGAGTATTGTCATATAGTTCATCCTTTCTTGTTTAATAAATGTTTTATTCTTTTGTTAAAAGTTCATCATTAGCCGAACTCCACGTTTCTAAGTTAAAAATAAAAGTTAGGACCTTTCAAGCTGAGTTCCACCCTGGGATATGACTTGACCAGTGGTAACAGCAGCTGGGATGATAACACGATCCAGTCGAAGTTTCACTTTGGCCTGTGAGCAGAACACAGCTCACACAATTTGGCTGCAGGTGTCTCCCAGCTTTGTATCCTTGTATACCTGTTCTCATGTCCCTATTCTAAATAAATGAACACACAATGTGTTTACTGAATTCCATATCAGTGGCTGGTGCCTTTATATCATTATAAAATCACAACATGGTGATCAGCGGTGGACAAATATTCTGGCAGCAAGATTCAGTACAGGTATGACGTGGTGAACAGCCTTAGATCGAGCTACATGGCATGAGACGACCCTCGAGGCATTGGTCAGACCACCAATCCTGCAAGGCTTGTGGCAGAAAGGGCCATTGGCAGAGGCAGGGCACGAGAGCAAAGGCTGATGCAGCTACAAAGAGCCGTGCGCTGATCCAAACAGACCGTACACAACGGGCAACCTTCAAGCAATAAGTCTGACCATCCGCTATCCCATCGGGAACATATACATGTGGTGACTGACAAACCAGGAAATGGCGATGATGTGCACGACGAGACGAGGAGCGGTGATCAATATTCCACGTCTCACACATATCCTGACATGGCTTGCCAATAAGTTGTGGATTGTTGTCTTTAATGATCCCTCTGGGCACATCAAATAAACTGAAAATGTCCCATAGGGGTGGGATTTTCTGGCCCCACCCACTGCCAGGATTGTCCGGTCCGTCCGAAAGCCAATGGATTTATGTCTGTCCCAATCTCCCATGGCAGGTCCCACCATGACTGGGCCGGAAAACCCCGGCCTAGAGTTTGTGCAACAGTTGTGCTCAACGTATTGTGCAATTGTTGAACAATTTCACACCTTTCACACCATCAATCTCATGGAGAACAGATGCCGTCACATCACACTCATTATTGGCCAAGATTCTAATTATTTGCCCTGAGAAAGTTGGCAACTTCCCCTTTATTGGCCAAGATTTACAGGGGGGAAAGTGGCAACATTCCCCTTCCCCACCACCCCTCACCCCACCCCAGAAAATTTTAAAAGACACGTATCCAAGGACATGGAAGGCCATGGTGAAACCTACCGCTGTGTACAACACTTCACTAACTCCATGTGCAGAATCCATAGTCCTGGAGTGCAAGTACAATCAATCCTCCTGGGTGTCACAGATGTTCTAGATCATGGAGACTAAAGGCTGAGCAATTGCAGGTCTACCGGCATGCCATGACCTCACACTAGTGACAATCCATGGAATCTGTCAGACCTAACATGGGTCAACCTCAGAAACTACCCCATCACCTCAGTTCATGACATAATATTGAAATATGCATAATGTTTCAACAATATTGGCAGTTTCAAGGAAGCTGGAACATTGCACCTGCAGGAGAATGCAAGTACATCAATTGATCCAGTACCTTTAGCACAACACAAGTGCCAGGAGCTACAAGAGGGAACGGCGAAAGGTTCTACATGACAGGAACTGTGGAAACACCATTGAAGGATGGCCTGATTTAACTTGACCTTATCGGGATAAGCGAGGCATCTCCGAGGGAGTCATTTTGAAAGGCAGGCAGGGCATCATACCGGAACCTTTGTGATCCTATATTCTTCAACAACTTCACCCCTCACACATGGGTACAGATCAGACAAGGAGACTCACAAGAGATACAGTCCCAGGCCGGGTATGAACAATGACCTTGAAGTCGTTGTGGGGAAGTACGAGGCTTGTCAAGAGGATGAGCCAAGTCAACACAAAGAACCACTGATTCCACATGAAGATCCTGCCCATCCTTAGTCCAAAATCATATCCGAACCCTTTCATGTCCATGTCACTGACATCATCGTCATCATCGACTGCTTTACCAGGTATCCCGTTATTCAAAAACAGCACAATACATCAAGCACAACTGTTGCGCACACTCTAAGCACAATTTTCAGTTTATTTGGTGAGCCTGGAGACATGATTACAGATAATCTGGAATATCAATCACACTACTTCTTCTCCTCATTACCCCAGATCTAATAGCCGAGCTGAATGAATGATTCACACAGTGAAGTCCCTAATTCTCAAATGTAGACAGGCCAAGCAAGATCCACACATTGCAAAGTTACATCTGAGATCGACACCTACCACTGCAACTTTGTTAAATTCATTCCTGGGTTGTGGGAGTCACTGGCCAGGCCAGGATTTATTACCCATCCCTAATATAAGAGTCAACCACATTGAAGTGGGATCTGGGGTCATATGTGGGCCTGACAATTTCCTTCCCTAAAGGGCATGAGAGAAACTGGTGGGATTTACAACAATCAACAATGGTTTCATGGTCATCATTAGACGTCTAATTTCATATTTTATCCATTATGGCAGGATTTGAACCCATATTCTCAGAACATTACCCTGGGCCTCTGAATTACTCATCCAGCAACAATACCACTACACCATCACCTCACTTTATTCCATCACTGACAGAGATCATGTTTGGTGGGCCAGTGTGGACCAATTTCGCTAGTCTTACCCATTCTACTCCCTCAGAAACCAGAGGGCAACTTTTAAAACTACAAGAGAAGATAAGGAGTGTTCATGATAAAAATGGAGGTACAGAGTTGCCAAGTTTACAGTTGGGACAAGTTCACATCCAGGATCCCACAGAAGGTTCCTGACCACCAGCCGGGGTGACAAGGATTTGTTCAGAACCAAGGTCCTATGGAGACATTACACACAAGGGAACAGCGGTGAGGCGGAACTGAGGATAAATCAGATCCATTCCCACTCCTATTACATCGAGGAGAAGATCCCACATGAAATCAGGAACAACCTCCAAGGGTGACAATCCCACAGATCACTGTGAGCAATTAAAGACACCTCCAGACAAGGTTACCATCACAAGGTCTGGGTGCACCAGCAGGTTAAATCCACACTTTAGAGACTCAAATATTCAACAGTTCCATAAACTTATGTAATTGTCAATAAATATAAACATGATATTAGGAACCTCTTGTTCTCTGTACTCCTCAAAGATCCATCCCTGCAGAAGGAATCTGAAGAGCTATTGAAAAATTTATCGGATTGTAGAATGAAACGGAACAGAAGGAAGCCATTTGGCCCATCGTGCCTGTGCTGGGCCTTTGAAAGATCTGTCCAATTATTCCCACTCTCACCTCTGCTCTCTTCTCCACAGCCCTGCAAAATGCCCCCTTCAAGTATTTATCCAGTTCCCCTTCTGAAAGTTCCTGTTGAATCGGCATCCACCGCCCTTTCAGGCAGTGAGTCAATGGTCTCTCTCTGAGCTGCAAAGTGCTAAGATTCTGTGAAATTTAAACTCTGCAGCAGATCAAAGACAATCATGAGAACTCAGAATATTTGACAGTTTTACACACAGACTGCTTTGCCTTCCTTCTCTCTTTCAGTTATGTTGCTCCCTTATTGAAGTTTCTAGCAAGGTGAGAATGGACAGGAAGTGTGACGCTGAACAGCCTGTCTCTTCTAGGAGCTGCTGTGTTGTCTTCATGGGCAATTCTGACTAAAATCAACAAAGGACACAAATTTCAGTGCGTTGTTATCCGAGTCCTAGCATCGGGATAGACTTCATCCCCCAGTTTTTATCCCTGCTTCTCTATTCAGCCGATGTCTCCCCTGTCACTCGCTGACCTACACTGGCTCCCAGTCCAGCAATGACTCAAATTTCAAATTCTCATCATCGATTCCTTATCCCTTCATCCTCCCTCTCCACTCTCTATCCCTGTAACCTCCTACAGCCCTGAAACCCTTCGAGACCTCTGCCCTCCTCCAATTCTACTGTCAGACAGGGTGTCAGTGTATATCGGTGAGCACAGGGGTGCTGGGTGAATGGGACTTGGTGTGAGTTTGGACACTGGCTCACTGCTGAATTGGTTCCCAATCACAGCTCAATAAGAATGATCTTTTACAAAGACTATTAACCATAAATCTGTCCGAGCTGATGATTATATTACCTTGGAGAAGTGACAGGAGGAAGTAAGATTTCCCGATCATTGTCCACTCCCGGTTATTCCATCAGCTTCTCACTCTAAAGCTGTGAAAGAGACAGGAGTTAATGAGACGTCACCTCTTGTCCGACAGCTCTCGAGAGATCAGAACTGCTTTTAGACAATGTCTTCACAGACTAATTTGATTCTCTGTGGGATGATAGGTGCTCTGCAGAGAGTTACAAGGCTTTAAAAAGAAAAAGAATGAAGGACTTGCATTTCCATAGCGCCTTTCACCACCTCAGGATGTCCGAAAGCTCATATCCCTTGAGCTAAAAAGATGTTCTGTATGACAGACTTGAGCCTCACACCCAGATCTCAATAATCAGTAGAAATCTTTCAAAGGCATCAATCATTGGAATCTGTCTTTATAAAGTCACAACATCAACAAAGGACGGTTTTGGTCGTGGAAGTGAATTCCAATCGTTCTGTTACTTACCCAGGACCTGTCCGACTGCTTGCCTGGGGAGGAACTGCCCACACGCTCTGCTTGGGCTGAATGACCTCTTCCTGTGCTGCTCCCTCTGTATATTTAATTAGAAAGGGTTGATGTGTGACTGTGAGTCAAAATGTGAAGTGTTTGCTGTCAAGGTGTGAAAGCAGCTCTTTGCCTGCCACTTAGAAAACTGTTAACCCATTGCATGCCAACAATGTGGCTGAATGACCTTCAAATTTTCACATAAAACAGACTCGAGGGTGCTGAATGTCTTCCTCCTGTTCCTGAGTAAAAGGCTCGAGGGGCCGAATGGGCCTTCTCCTGTTCCTGAGTAAAAAGCTCGAGGAGCTGAATGGGCCTCCTCCTGATCCTGTGTAACAGGCTCGAGGGGCTGAATGGACCTCCTCCTGTTCTTGTGTAACAGGCTCGAGAGGCTGAATGGGCCTCCTCCTGTTCCTGTGTAACAGGCTGAAGGAGCTAAATGGGCCTCCTCCCGTTCCTGTGTTACAGGCTCAAGGAGCTAAATGGGCCTCCTTCTCTTCCTGTGTAACAGGCTCATGGGGCTGAATAGACCTTCCCCAGTTCCCCATTAGCAGGCTCGAATAGCTGAATGTACCTTCTCCTGTTCCTGTGTAAGTGGTTCGAGGGGTTGAATGTGCCTCCTCCTGTTCTTTTGTCACAGGCTTGAGAGGCTGAATGGGCCTCCTCCTGTTATTGTGTAGCACGCTCAAGGGGACTAACTGGGCCTCTTCCTGTTTCTTTGTAACAGGCTCGAGGGGGCTGAATGGCCTCCTCCTATTCCTGATTAAATAGTTCATGGGGCTGAAAGGGTCTCCTCCTGTTCCTGTGTAACAGGCTCATGGGGCTGTAAGGGTCTCCTGTTCCTGTGTAACAGGCTCATGAGGCTGAATGGCCTCCTCCTCTTCCTGAATAAAAGGCTTGAGTGGTGATGATAGGAGCTCTGCAGAGAGTTACATGCATTTAGGAAAGAAAAACAATGAAGAACTTGCATTTCTATAGCGCCTTTCACCACTTCAGGATGTCTGAAAGCTCATATCCCTGCATTTCCCTCATCCCTTGAGCTAGAAAGATGTTCTGTACAACAGACTTGAGCCTCACACCCAGATCTCAATAATCAGCAGAAATCTTCTCCTGTTCCTGTGCCACAGGCTTGAGGGACTGAATGGGTCTCCTGTTCCTGTATAACATGATTGAGGGACCGAATGTCCCCTTCCAGTTGGTGTGCAACAGGCTCGAGGGGGCTGAATGGGCCTCCTCCTGATCCTATGTATCATTCTCATGGGGCTGAAAGGGTCTCCTCCTGTTCCTATGTAACATTCTCATGGGGCTGAAAGGGTCTCCTCCTGTTCCTGTGTAACCGGCACATGGCGCTGTAAGGGCCTCCTCCTGTTCCTGTGTAACAGGCTCATGGGGCTGAATGGACCTCCTCCTGTTCTTGTGTAAAAGGCTTGAGTGGTGATGATAGGTGCTCTGCAGAGAGTTACAAGGGTTTAAGAAAGAAAAGCAATGAAGGACTTGCATTTCTATAGCGCCTTTCACCGCTTCAGGACGTCCGAAAGCTCATGCCTCTGCACTTCCCTCATCCCTTGAGCTAGAAAGATGTTCTGTATGACAGACTTGAGCCTCACACCCAGATCTCAATAATCAGTAGAAATCTTTCAAAGGCATCAATCATTGGAATCTGTCTTTATAAAGTCACAACATCAACAATGGACGGTGTTGGTCGTGGAAGTGAATTCCAATCGTTCCGTTACTTACCCAGGACCTGTCCGACTGCTCGCCTGGGGAGGAACTGCCCACACGCTCTGCTTGGGTTGAATGACCTCTTCCTGTGCTGCTCTGTCTGTGTATTTAATTAGAAAGGGCTGATGTGTCAATGTGTGTCAAAATGTGAGGTGTTTGCTGTCAAGGTGTGAAAGCAGCTCTTTGCCTGACACTGTTGGAAAACTGTTAACCCTTTGCATGCCAAGAATGTGGCTGAATGACCTTCGAATGTTCACATAAAACAGACTCGAGGGGGCTGAATGACCTCGTCCTGTTCCTGTGTAACAGGCTTGAGGGAGGCTGAATGGGCCTCCTCCTGTTCCTGTGTAACAGGCCCAAGGGGTCAGAATGGGCCTCCTGCTTTTCCTGTGTAACAGGCTCGAGGGGCTGATTAGGCTTCATCCTGTTCTTGTTTAACATGCTTGAGGGGCTAAGTGGACCTCCTCCTGTCCCTGTGTAACAGGCTTATGGGGTTGCATGTGCCTCCTCCTGTTGCTGTGTAAAAGGCTCGAGAGGCTGAATGGGCCTCCTCCTGTTCCTGTGTTAAAAGGCTCATGGGCCCAAATGGGCCTCCTCCTGTCCCCGTGTAACAGGCTTATGGGGTTGCATGTGCCTTCTCCTGTTCCTGTGTAACAGGCTTTAGGAGCTAAATGGGCTTTCCCCTGTTCCTGTGATACAAGTTCGAGGGGCTGAATGGCCTCCTCCTGGTCCCGCATAACAGGCTCATGGGGCTGAATAGGCCTTCCCCTGCTCCTCAGTAACAGGCTTGTACAGCTCAATGTGCCTCCTCATATTCCTTTGTAAGTGGTTCGAGGGGCTGAATTTGCCTCCTTCTGTTCCTGTGTCACAGGCTTGAGTGGCTGAAAGGGCCTCCTCTTGTTATTGTGTAACAGGCTCAATGGGACTAACTGGGCCTCTTCCTGTTCCTTTGTAACATCTCGAGGGGGCTGAATGGGCCTCCTCCTGTTCATGTGGAACAGACGCAATGGGACTGAATGGGCCTCTTCCTGTTCTTGTCCAAGTGTCTTCAGTGGCTGAATGGTCCTCCTGCTGTTCTTGTGTAACAGGCTCGAGGTTGCTGAATGTGCCTCCTCCTGTTCCTGTATAACAGGATTGAGTGGCTGAAAGGGCCACCTCATATTCCTGTGTAATAAGCTTAAGTGGCTGAATGGGCCTCATCCTTTTCCTGTGTCACAGGCTTGAGGGACTGAATGGGTCTCCTGTTCCTGTATAACAGGATTGAGGGACCGAATGTCCCCTTCCAGTTGGTGTGCAACAGGCTCGAGGGGACTGAATGGGCCACCTCCTGCTCCTGCGTAACAGGCTCGAGGGGGCTGAACGGGTCTCCTCCTGTTCCTGTGTAAAAGGCTAGAGGGGCTGAATGTGCCTCCTCCTGTTCCTCTGTTACAGGCTTGAGTGACTGAATGGGTCTCCTCTTCCTGTATAACAGGGTCGAGGGACCGAATTAACCCTTCCAGTTCATGTGTAACAGGCTCGAGGGGGCAGAATGGATCTCCTGTTCCTGTATAAAAGGCTTGAGTGGCTGATTGGGCCTCCTCCTATTTCTGTGTAACAAGCTTGAGGGGTCTCACTGGGTCTCCTCTTCCTCTCAGGCTCAAGGGGACAGAATGTGACTCCTCCAGTCCCTGTATAACTGGCTCGAGGGGGCTGAATGAGCCTCCTTCTGATCTTGTGTAACAGGCTTGAGGGGCTGAATGGGCCTCTTCCTGTTCCTGTGTAACAGGCTCGAGGGACTGAATGGGCCTCCTCTTCCTGTGTAACAGGCTCGAGGGACTGAATGGGCCTCCTCCTGTTCCTGTGTAACAGGCTCAAGGGGCAGAATGGCCCCCTCCTCTCACTGTGTAACAGGCTCAAGGGGCTGAATGGCCCCCTCCCCTCACAGGCTAATGGGGCTGAATAGGCCTCCCCAGTTCTTTTGTAACAGACTCGAGCGCATTGGGAGCATCATTGGGAGCAGCATTTCACTTGCACTTCCCTCAATTTAGTCTACTGAATTCACTGCCCCCAACGTGGTCTCCTCTACTTTGGAGAGACCAAACGCAGACTGGGTGACTGCTCTGCTGAATACCTTCGGTCTGTCCGCAAGCATGACCCAGACCTCCCTGTCGCTTGCCATTTCAACACTCCACCCTGCTCTCTTCATTGGAAATTCTGACTAAAATCATCAAAAGTCACAATTTTCAGGATATTGTGATCGGAATCCTAACATCAGGAGAGACTTCATCCCCAGTTTTTATTCCTGAAGTTCCTTCTCAACCTTTCACCGCCTCCTCCACATTCACATCACTCGCTGACCTACGTAGGCTCCCAATCAAGCAACACCTCGATTTTAAGATCCTCATCCTCAATTCCCAATCCCTAAACGCACTCTCCCCTCCCTAACTCTATAAACTCCTCCAGCCCCAACAACCCTTCCTATCTCTGTAACCTCCTCCAGCCACTCCAACCCTCCTGATCTCAGTAACATCCTCCAGCTCCTACTACCCTCTGAGATCTCTGCTCTCCTCCAATTCTGCTGTCAGACAAGGAGTCATTGTATATCAGTGAGCACAGGGGTGATGGGTGAATGGGACTTGGTGTGAGTTTGTACACTGGCTCACTGCTGAATCGGTTCCCAATCACAGCTCAATAAGAGTGATCTTTTACAAAGATTATTAACCATAAATCTGTCCCAGCTGACGATGATATTACCTTGGAGGAGTGACAGGAGGAAGTAAGATTTCCCGATCATTGTGCACTCCCAGATATTCCATCCACTTCTCACTCTCAAGTTCTGAAAGAGACAGGAGTTAATGAGACCTCACCTCTTGTCCGAAAGCACTGGAGAGATCAGAACAGCTTTTAGACAATGTCTTGACTGACTAATTTGATTCTCAGTGGGATGATAGGTGCTCTGCAGAGAGTTACAAGTCTTTAAGAAAGAAAAACAATGAAAGACTTGCATTTCAATAGCGCCTTTCACCACCTCAGTACATCAGAACGCTCCCAAAGTTCATGTCTCTGCACTTCCCTCATCCCTTGAGCTGGAAAGATGTTCTGTACAACAGAATTGAGCCTCACACCCAGATCTCAATAATCAATAGAAATCTTCCAAAAGCATCAATCATTGGAATCAGTCTTTATAAAGTCACAACATCAACAAAGGACGGTGTTGGTCGTGGAAGTGAATTCCAATTGTTCCGTTACTTACCCAGGACCTGTCCGACTGCTCGCCTGGGGAGGAACTGCCCACACGCTCTGCTTGGGCTGAATGACCTCTTCCTGTGCTGCTCCCTCTGTGTCTTTAATTAGAAAGGGTGGATGTGTCAATGTGAGTGAAAATGGGAGGAGTTTGGTGTGAACGTGAGAAACCAACAGTTTTCCTCGCACTGTAAGCAAACTATTCACCCTTTTGAGGGAAGACTGTGGTTGAATGGCCTTCTGCTGTTCCTCAGTAACAGGCTCGAGGCACTGAATGGGCCTCCTCCTGATCCTGTTTAACAGGCTCATGGAGCTGAATGGGCCTCCTCCTGTTCCTGTTTAACATGCTCGAGGCGCTGAATGGGCCTCCTCCTGTTCCTGTTTAACAGGCTCGAGGGGCTGAATGGGCCTCCTCCTGTTCCTGTGTAACAGGCTCGAGGGGGTGAATGGGCCTCTTCCTGTTCCTGTGTAACAGGCTCATGATGCTGAATGGGCCTCCTCCTGTTCCTGTGTAACAGGCTCATGGTGCTGAATGGGCCTCCTCCTGTTCCTGTGTAACAGGCTCGAGGGGCTGAATGGGCCTCCTGCTGATCCGCTGAAACAGAAGCCAACTGAGGTGAAGTTGAGGCTATTTGATGATGATCACATTGCTGTTTGTGGGAGTTGCTGTGCGATAATTGGCTGCTGTGTTTCCTACATTACAACATTAACTACACTTCGAAAAAAGGGTGAACTCAATTGTAAAGTGCTCTGGGACATCCAGAAATCATGTTATACAGAAGAGATTTGACTGGAGCAGCAAGTGTTTTACTTACAGGAGAATGAGTCCCCAGGGTTGTAGAGTCAATCCTGTCAGATGAATGACTAACTGGAGACACTTCAGGGAGCTGATCTAATTCTGGAAATGTTCAGTTTACCAGGGTCGGAGGCGAGATGATCTTCCTCTCCTGACTGCTTCGGACAAGAGATGAACTGGCTCTGGGAGGAGGGTCAGTGTTAACACAGTTTTTCTGTGTTTGAGGGAGATGTGAAACTGGGGAAGTCACGTGGTTTTTTTGGTGTGGTCACTCCATGTCTTTATTTGGTGCAGCACTCATATAGTTTATGTCATTTTTTCAATGCTACAAAACCACAGGGCATTCTGGACTATTTCTGCCTGACCTGCTGTCAGAAACACACAATCTCACAGAGAGGCTGAAAAGTGGTCCCTAGCAACCTGTGAAACTGTGAACTCTGCTCATTCAGAATGCACACACACGCAGACAGGCACACATACGCGCACACACACACTCACGCACACTCCCACACACACGCACACACTCACGCACACTCTCACACACACACACAAACACCCACGCAAACACTCACAGACATGCACACACTCACGCACACATGCAGGCACACATACACACACATAATCACACAGACACGCATACACATAAAACCATGCATGCACACACACACACATAAACACACACACATGCATGCATGCACACATACACTCAAATGTGCACACACACAGTCACACGCACAAGTTCCTATGTAACAGGCTCGAGGGGCTGAATGGGTCTCCTCCTGTTCTTGTGAAACATGCTTGAGTGTCTGAATGGGCCTCTTCCTGTGCATGTGTAACAGGCTCATGAAGCTGGATGGGTCTCCTCCTGTTCCTGTACAACAGGCTCAAGGGACTAAATGGACCACCTCCTCTTCTTGTGTAAAAGCCTTGAGGGGCTGAGTGGGCCTCCTCCTCTTCTTGTGAAACAGGCTCAAGGGGCTGAGTGGGCCTCCCCCTGTTCCTGTGTAAAAGGCTCATGGGGCTGAATGGGCCTCCTCCTGATCTTGTGTAAGAGGCTTAAGAGGCTGAATGGGTCTCCTGTTCCTGTCTAACAGGCTCGGGAGCCTGAAAGTGCCTCGTCCTGTTCCTGTGTAACAGTCTCAAGGTGCTAAATGGGTCTCCTCCTGTTTTTGTGAAACGTACTCGAAGGTCTGACTGGGCCTCCCCCTGTTCTTGTGTAACAGGTTTCAGTGTCTGAATGGGCCTCCTCCTGTTCTTGTGTAACAGGTTTCAGTGTCTGAATGGGCCTCCTCCTGTTCTTGTGTAACAGGTTTCAGTGTCTGAATGGGCCTCCCCCTGTTCTTGTGTAACAGGCTCGAGGGGGCTGAATAGGCCTCTTCTTGTTCATGTGTAAAAGGCTCATAGGGCTGAATGGGCCTCCTCTTGTTCCTGTGTAACAGGCTCGAGTGGCTGAATGGGCCTCCTCATGTTCTCATGTAACAGGCTTGAGGGGGCTGAATGGGCCTCTTCCTGTTCATGTGTAACAGGCTCATGGGGCTGAATGGGTCTCCTCCTATTCCTCTGCAACAGGCTCAACAGGCTGAATGGACCTCCTCCTGTTCTTGTGTAAAAGACTTAAGGGGCTGAGTGGGCCTCCTCCTCTTCTTGTGAAACAGGCTTGAGTTTCTGAATGGGCCTCCTCCTGTTCCTGTGCATCAAGATTGAAGGGGCTGAATGGGTCTCTTGTTCCTGTGTAACAGGCTCGATGGGCTGAATGGGCCTCCTCCTGTTCCTTTGTAAACGGTTTGAGGGGCTGAATGGCGCCCTTGTAATGAGTTGACATACCGGAAAGGTGTCTACTTGAAAGAGGTAACTTTATTACAGGAAGCTTTTCTGAAGCTACATGCTTGAATGAGGCCTTCGACTTGAAAAGCCACGCACGCCGAATACTCGCACTTAGGGCTCATTTGTCACCGTCTACAGGGACAGATATGTTACTCTCTAATAGGCAGTAGGAAAGAGCTATACCTTCAATTGCGATGTTTCCTCCCCCATTTTATTACATTTCCTAATTACAAAGAACATTTTAATCGAGAGCATATAAATATATACAGGTCAGGTGATTAAAGATTAAGCTTCTGAGGTGGTTTCCTTATTTGGTTCGAGCGGTGTAGCACTACCACTTGAGCTTCTCCCACTGGATCGACAGGATCAGGGACTGCAGCATTGGGTCCATCATTAGAAAGTGGCACTTCAGGTTATGCATCTCTACAGAGACACCAGGCATGTCTATTCTAGGTCAATCTGTCACCTCAGGGATTAATGGGTCAACGTTAATCACAGGCGGGATAGCTGGTAGTTGCAATGTCTCTCTTCCCCTAAGATGAACATCATGTATTTGAACAACCCGGCGGATCCTGGTTGTTCCCACACGGAAACTGTATCTCTTACAGTAAACCTTCGAGCTTTGCCACGAATATCGTGAAACGATTTTTGATTACTCTGATTCTTCTCTACCCTCCCCTCTGAGTTTGGAAACACCAGGCTTAACCATGTTTTTTTGTAACCAGTCTCGGCCCAGAAGACAAGGATCCTCACCTGTCGCTATGATCACTGGAAGCTGGGCTGTCTGTTGCCTGGAGGACACAGGTACTGGGACGAGGTCCTTTCCCTGTATGGACTCTCCAGTGTGTGTCTTCAGCTGAGCCATTGTTTGCTCTAAATTCAGTGCCTGGGTAGCCTCATTTAGCTATTTAAATGTGGGCTCTTCCACCACTGCATCTGAGGCTCCCGTGTCTGCCTCCATTACTAGTGGCTTCCCATTCACTTGGATTGTGATGGTTATAGGTTCAGTTTTTACCGCTGTGACATTGTACAGGGAATAGACGTCGGTATCAGCAGCTTCAGGCTCTGTTATATTATTCACATCCATCATGTTGGTCCGCTGCCTTATGGGCTGTCTCGATATCGCCCTGCATTGCTTTATTACCCGCCCCTTTCTTGTGGCAGCGATGGCATTCTGCCCCCTTGAACCTGCAGGTCTCCGGTACGTGCTCACCACCCACATCGAGAACAGACCAACTTCGGAGCTGCTGCTGAAATACTCCCACGGAGCCTTTTAGTTTCTGGAGCGGCAGAGACTGTCTCTCGCTTGGCGGCTGTCTCTCTCTCTCTCTCTCTCTCTCTCTCCGGTTTGCGCCTCACGCCCGGCGGTTGTTTCCTACCCCAGCTGAGGAGCGGCGCCATGTTGCACATCCTGTAAAGCCCGCCAGTCTCTCCCAGCACTTTCCATGCCTGGCGCTATTTCCATGGCGTGCTTCAAATCGATGTGGGCTTCTGCGAGTAAACGGCTCTGAATGGCGTCGGGGTGAACGACACAAACCAATCGGCACCGCAACATGTCGTTGAGTGTGTCTCCGAGGTCCCAGTGCTCAGTCACCTGCTTCAACTTCACTCTATAGGTTGCGATGGACTCTCCCGGGGCCCTTACTCTGGAGTTAAAATTAAACATCTGCATTATTACCCACGGCTTCGGCTGGAAATACATCTTCATGAGGATGACTAATTGGTAAAAAGGTTTAGAATTGGGTGTAATACACGTCACTGTCTTCAGCTCTGAGACTGTCAATCCTCACCAAACAATTCTTCCCTTCCAAGTTGCCGATTATTTTAGCACGTCCCACGAATGTGGCCATCGCATAATTGGGATCTTTGGTGTATGTGATGGTATATTTCAAACTATGCCAATATTTATACCAAGCTCCATGCAGTGCTGTGTAAGAGTGGGAAGGAAAGTCAAAGCTACACGGAATAACCACACAAGAGCTGCTGATGGCCCTCCGAGGCAGTGCCTTCATAGACCATCCCTCTGACGTCACTCCTGAAAGGCAACAAGGGAGGGGACAGGACATCAAAAAGCAGAATATTACTTCAATGGAGAGAGACTGCAGAATGCGACACAGAGGGATCTGGGTGTCCTTGTACATGAATCACAGAAAGTCAGCATTCAGGAACAGCATGGAATGGGGAAGGCAAGTGGAATGTTGGCCTTTATTGCAAAGGGATGGAGTACGAAAGGAGGGAAGTCTTGCTAAAACTGTACAGGGCGTTGGTGAGAGTGTATCAGGAGCAGTGTGTACAGTTCTGGTCTCCTTACTTATGGAGGGAGAGACTTGCATTGGAGGCAGTTCAGGGAAGGTTCACTGGGCTGATTCCTGGGATGAAGGTGTTTGTCGTATGAGGAAATGTTGAGCAGGTTGGACCTGTATCCATTGGAGTTTAGAAGAATGAGAGGTGATCTGATTGAAACATAGAAGATTCTGAGGTGGTGGGGGGTGTGACAGGGTGGATGTTGAGGGGATGTTTCCCCTTGTGGGGGAAATCCTGTGAAGCAATAAGGATGTTTTACTGCATTAAAGGCGCTATATAAACGCACTGTCATTCCTATTGAAACAAGCTCTCTGATGCAAAAACAGGAAATTCTGGAAAAACTCAGCAGGTCTGACAGCATCTGTGGAGGGAGAAACAGAGTTGACGTTTCGAGTCCGTATGAACCTTTTTCTTTTGCTATATTCTCCGAGTCGCTATTCACTCACTCTCTGTGTGATCACTAACCCTGTTCTCTAAAATTAAATGTTCACTTCCTCAATCCAGGAAAGAATCAAATTCCCTGAGTTCCGATCAGTAATGAATTTGTACCTGGCAGCAAGCTGATGAAGATCAATATCAGACCGACCACTCCCATCTTCAGTTCCTCGCCTAAATGGAAAATGACAAAGACAGAGACTTTTTCAGAAATTGCCCCCAGCGTCTCTTCCTCAAACAACAACAACTTGTGTTTAAATGGCACCTTTCAGGGAGTTAAACAGCCCCAGGGAATAAACTAATGTCAAGACAAGGAAGGAGAGATTGAGAAGGGACATCGCAAAGCGATTCACCAAACACGGCAAAAATTCATGGTCCTTCACTCCCTCTGCTGGGGGTCCAGCTTTTTCTCTCAGTGAGTTAGGCCCTCACAATCTCTATTGCACTATTCTGCTCTATCTCTCTCTCACACACACATATTCTCTCTCGCTCCCTCTCCCAAACACACTCTCTGTGGCCTCTCTCACAAACACACTCTCTCCCGCTCTCAAACGCAGACACACACTCTCTCTCTCAATGACAATCTTGCTCTCTATCACACACACCCATTCTCTCTCTCTAACACTCACAATCTCTCTCTATCACGCTCTTCTGCTCTGTCTCTCTCACAAAAACACACTCTCTGTCTCTCTCACAAAAACACACTCTCTGTCTCTCTCACACACACACACTCTCTGTCTCTCACACACACACACTTTCCCACTCTCAAACACACACACACAAACTCTCTCTCTCGCTCTTTCTCTCTGACACGGAAGGTTGTGGTTTGAAGACCTGCTCATGATTCAGCTCAAAGCCCAGGCATACACACACCAGTGAGGGAGTGCTGAGGGAGTGCTGCACTGACAGAGGGTCAGTACTGAGGGAGTGCTGCACTGTCAGAGGGTCAGTGCTGAGGAAGTGCTGCACTGTCAGAGGGACAGTACTGAGGGAGTGCTGCACTGTCAGAGGTTCAGTATTGAGAGAGTGCTGCACTGTAAGAGGGTCAGTACTGAGGGAGTGCTGCACTGTAAGAGGGTCAGTACGGAGGGAGTGCTGCACTGTCGGTGGGTCAGTACTGAGGGAGTGCTGCACTGTCAGATGGTCAGTATTGAGGGAGTGCTGCACTGTCAGAGAGTCAGTACTGAGGGAGTGCTGCACTGTCGGTGGGTCAGTACTGAGGGAGTGCTGCACTGTCAGAGGGTCAGTGCTGAGGGAGTGCTGCACTGTCAGAGGGTCAGCACTGAGGGAGTGCTGCACTGTCAGAGGTTCAGTATTGAGAGAGTGCTGCACTGTAAGAGGGTCAGTACTGAGGGAGTGCTGCACTGTCGGAGGGTCAGTACTGAGGGAGTGCTGCACTGTAAGAGGGTCAGTACTGAGGGAGTGCTGCACTGTCGGTGGGTCAGTACTGAGGGAGTGCTGCACTGTCAGAGGGTCAGTACTGAGGGAGTGCTGCACTGTCAGAGGGTCAGTACTGAGGGAGTGCTGCACTGTCAGAGGGTCAGTACTGAGGGAGTGCTGTTCTGTTAGAAATGCCGTAATTCAGATGATGTTTGAAATTAGAAACATGCCTCGTGTAAAATTCTATATCATCAGCTCAATATAAATAGATTAGTCCTGTACGTTTCACTTTACTGCAAATTGTTCATGGTTTCATTTCCTTAGAAACCAGGCTCGTGTGATCACTATTTTTAAATAATGTTTGTTATTTTGAACAAGGGGCCATGCCTGAACAGATAACTGTAGGATCAAGCGGCTCGGTTTTTTCTTGAACCTTGCTTCATTCAGATGTTTGCTGCTGGACATGAGCTCATTAATGTGTGAATGTAGAATCGGAGTCACCTCAGTGAACAGCAGCATCGGTTGAACAGCCTGATCGGCAATAAGAACTGCTGACACAATGTCCGTTCAGAACAACTCGGTCCCCGATCAGAGAAACAGCCTCAGACAGAACCAACTGACGCTGGAATCGATACAATTCATCAACGTGTTGGGAGTTAGTTTGATGACGGAGATGGAGTGTTACTGGGATGGATGGAACCCGTCAGGATCAACAGCTCGATGTACGATAAGGAAAGGATGAGCTAAGAGGGGCTGGTCACAGACAGACAGAGCGTGTGAAGACTCAACAGGCTAATGGCAGGTGAATAGCTGGAAAGGTGTCTTTTCAACACAAGGTTTAGACACAGAACTCGGTGTTTGATCAGGTATTTCAAAACAGAGAAACTCTTTACAGGGTGAATGGACCTTGTCAATAATCCATCCAGCCAACCTCGCCTGGAGATTAGTCCAATATTAGACACTAAACCGAGGCCCCGTCTGCCCTCTCGGGCGGGTGTGAAAGACCCCACAGCCACTATTTGGAAGAAGAGCAGGGGGGAGGTCTCCCCGGTGTCCTGGAGCCAGTATTTATCCCTCAAACCAACATCACTAAAAACAGATGATCACATTGCTGTTTGTGGGAGTTTGCTGTGCGCTAATTGGCTGCTGCATTTCCTACATTACAACAGTAACTACACTTCGAAAAAAGGGTGAACTCAATTGTAAAGTGCTCTGGGACATCCAGAGATCATGTTATACAGAAGAGATTTGACTGGAGCAGCAAGTGCTTTACTTACAGGAGAATGAGTCCCCAGGGTTGTAGAGTCAATCCTGTCAGATGAATGACTAACTGGAGACACTTCAGGGAGCTGATCTAATTCTGTAAATGTTCAGTTTACCAGGATCGGAGGCGAGATGATCTTCCTCTCCTGACTGCATCGGACAAGAGGTGAACTGGCTCTGGTACGAGGGTCAGTGTTAATACAGTTTTACTGCGTTTGAGGGAGATGTGAAACTGGGGAAGTCACGTGGTTTTTTGGTGTGGTGACTCCATGTCTTTATTTGGTGCAGCACTCATTTAGTTCATGTCATTGTTTCAATGCTCCAAAACCACAGGGCATTCTGGACTATTTCTGCCTGAGTTGCTGTCACAAACACACAGTCTCACAGAGAGGCACAGACACGCACACGCACACACACACAACAAATGAACATACACAAACACTACACAGGAACACACAAACACACACGAAGACGCACACAAACAGAAACACACTCACACGCTCAATAACACACACACACACACACTCACGCGCAAATACACACACACTCATACACACAAACACACACATGTGCAAGCACATACACACACACATACACAGAATCTCTCTCTCTCTCACACACACACAGACGCACACGCACATGCTCACTCTGTGTGAGTGGGTGGGGCAGAGAGAGTGAGTGATTCACGGAGTGAAACCTCCCTGAATGTGGCTGGTGTGTTTAACATTTGAGACATGCAGACAGGATATAGTTAAAACGTGAAGCCACAAGGAACGAGTGTCTTTCCCCGTGACTGTCTCTCTGTGGGTTGCCTGTGGGTGTCTGTGGGCTCGAGTGAAATCATGGGATGGATTCACAAGGCATAGACTCGGAGTTGGCATCGTCCCGCCACCACTCGCTGGTACAGATATTCTGCAGTCATGTGGTTATCTGCCAAAGACGCAGAGGGTGGAGGAATGATGGACAGTGCCATGCTCATTATCACATCCATTTGCCCCCTTTCCACCCTACCATCAGCATGTGCCCACACTGTTGACCCTTGCCCAGGTCCCTCGCAGCTGCTCACTGTTACCACATAACAGTGTGAATCAGAGGGAGTTAACCGGTAGGGCCGTTGTATCCTTGCAACATCGTAAACATGGCCAAAAGGATCCCCCTGGTCACCCCGGAGTGTTACTCATAATGTAAACACAACGTATACAGCTCATCCAGTCTCTGAGAAGCAAAACTATGACACTAGAGCACCAACACTGGCAGGAGGCTGTAATTACAGTGTGACATGTTGACAGGGGAGTGCTCCATTACCAATGACACAGGAATTGAAATAATGAGAAGGGCATGTGCAAACAGGAAGTGTTGCCTTGGAGGATGGAATTATTCACTAGAGTACGTATTAAATTTGAAAAGAAAAAATGTACAGAAACATCATTCATGGGATGTGGGCATCACTGGCTAGGCCAGAATTTATTGCCCATCCATAATTGTCCTTGAGAAGATGGTGGTGAGCTGACTTCTTGAACCGCTGCAGTCCATGTGGTGTATCTACACCCACAGAACTGTTTGGGAGGGAGTTGCAGGATTCTGACCCAGTGACAGTGAAGGAATGGTGATGTATTTGCAAGTCAGGATGGTTAGTGACATGGAGGGGAACTTCCAGGTGGTGGTGTTACTTTGTACCTGCTGCCCTTGTCCTTCTAGATGGTAGTGGCTGTAGGTTTGGAAGGTGCTGTCTAAAGAGTGTTGGTGAGCCCCTGCGGTGCATCTTGTAGATGGTGCACACGCTGCTGCTACTGTGCGTCATTTGTGGAGTGAGTGAATATTTGTGGATGGGGTGCCAATCAAACGGGATGATTTGTCCTGGATGCTGTCGAGCTTCTTGAGTGTTGTGAGAGCTGCACTCATCTAGGCAAGTGGGGAGTATTCCATCACACTCCTGACCTGTGCCTTGAAGATGGTGGACAGGTTTGTGGAATCAGGAGGTGAGTTACTCACTACATGATTCCCAGCATCTGGGCTGCTCTTGTAGCCACAGTATTTATATGGCTAGTCCAGTTCAGTTTCTGGTCAATGGTAACCCCCAGAATGTTGATAGTGGAGGATTCAGCAATGGTAATGCCATTGAATGTGAAGGAGAAATGGATAGATTCTCTCTTGTTGGAGATGGTCATTGCCTGGCACTTGTGTGGCATGAATGTTGCTTGCCGGTGGTCAGCCCAAGCCTGGATATTGGCCAGGTCTTGCTGCATTTGGACATGGACAGATTCAGTATCTGAGGAGTCATGAATGGTGCTGAACATTGCGCAATCATCAGCGAACGTCCATAATTCTGACCTTATCATGGAATGAATGTCATTGACAAAGCATCTGAAGATGGTTTGGCCGAGTACACTACCCTGGGCATCTCCTGCAGTGATGTCCTGGAACTGAGATGACTGACCTCCAACAACCACAACCACCTTCCTTTGTGCTGGGTATGACTCCAACCAGCCGAGTGTTTCCCCACCCCCCCACACCCCTTATGACATGACAGATGATGTGTTCTTGGTGCACTAAATCCACAATGGTCACATGATCGCGCTATCACAACAGTTTTGCAATTTGTATTTATTACGAGATGCATGCACTGAATTCAGGAGAAATGAATCGACCAAGACATCTAGAGATCTTAAAAACTAAATTAAAATATTTATTAACAAAATAAAAGATTTCAAGCATGTACTTAAGGCAGCATTTACTACTAAAGCAAATCCTAAAATTCCTAATTACCGTGTCTTCCAGTTACATACCCCGTTTAAAGCAAGAGTCTAAAATAGATTTTAGATTTAAAAACAAAACCAGCGAGTTAACACAGTTCACACTTGACCGTGGAATTCTAAACGGATTTCTCCAACTTTAGTTACTGGACATAACAGACTTATGTACAAATGCCTGGAGGCTTCTTCGAGCCTGCTTCACACACTCCTGTTAGATCTTACATGGCTCCCAACAAAGCCTTTCATTCTCCTTTACAAATTTTTCTCTCTCTTTGATGTGTAAATTCCATCGTTCCATATGTCTTTGGAACTGTAACTTTCCCATAATATAATAACTTTCATGTTGCCAATATTGTCAGTAAACTTTGGGAAAAATTAAAACACCCCTTAGCCTTGCTTATCGGGATAGTTGTAAACAGACAAACATGCCTTTGAAATCCAAACAATCCCTTCACTTATCTAAAAATGCAAATTCCCTTCACACCTTACATGCTAAGGCAGCCTCCATTTCAGCATTTCCAGTACATTTCTGCACCTAGCTTCTTTTGATAACCTCAAGCTTGCAGTATACCTGACTCCAGATGTAATTAAACCACACAGACAGACCCATCTCCACTCACACCCATAAACCTACTTTACAACAAACCAGAAAAATATTATAAAAATTATTGGACTTTCATACCACCCGATTCACAATGATTCTAGTTTTGCTTGGCTCCTTGATGTCACACTTGTTCAAATGCGGCCTTAATGTCAAGGGAAGTCACTCTCACCTCACCTTGTATTAACAGATGCAAAATGATACACAATTCATAAGCTTCTCACAATCCTTGATTGCATGAAAAAAGGTGCAGCATTCAGAAAGCTCACTCAGAGCTGATAAAAAAAAGTTGAGCAACATCATATTTCTGTTAATTACTATTTGACCATGTTGGCTGCACACACCCCACAGCCCCACTCCCTGTTTCACACTCAGTTTTTCTGTAATCCTATCTGTGTGTATTCCGTGTCCTCGCTCCTGTGCACAGTCCTGTCACCACTGGGCAGCTTTGAAATGTTGCTATTGGCGTAGAGAAGGTCGTCGGGATTGTCCGGGTTCCCATGTCCAGCCTCGCCTCCCAGTGGACCTTCAGAGAGATCCCGGGGAGCTGGGGTCTCCCCCTCGCTAGTTGTGTCTCTGGTTGTGTTCCGGGGATCAGTAATCAGCACGTTCTGTTTACCCTACAGAGAAATGGAAACAGAAGACATCCACACATCATTTACTGGCACTGACAGGGTTAAATTATTGTGCAGCCTCATGAGTGTCAGTCGTGGCTCAGTGGGTTTAACCCTTTTTCTCGCTCTCTCTCTTTCCCTCTCTCTCTCTCTCTCTCGCTCACCTGAGTCTGGAAGCCCGACGTTACCATCTGAATCGTGATATTTGTGCTCCATTATTCAAAAACACAGGGATCCAAAGCACCTCAAGCCAGTGAAGGAATTTTATTGAAGGGAGTCACTGCTATAATGGTGGATCTTATATGGCCACCTGAGAGGGTAAACATGGTCAGCATTATACAACTGTTCTGAAAGACGGCACCTCGAACACTGCAATGTTCTCTCAGTGCTGGCTCCTGACAGTGCGGCACTCCCTCACAACTGCCCCTTCGAGAGGGCAGATCTGCTTCAATATGGACCCTCCGACAGTGCAGCACTCCCTCACAACTGCCCCTTCGAGAGCGCAGCACTGCTTCAATATGGACCCTCCGACAGTGCAACACTCCCTCAGTATTGAACTTCCGACAGTGCAGCGCTCCCTCAGTACTGAACCTCCGACAGTGCAGCACTCTCTCAGTACTGAGCCTTCTCCAATGCAGCACTCTCTCAGTACTGACCTCCAATGGTGCAGCACTCCCTCAGTACTGACCCTCCTTCAGTGTTGCTCTCCCTCAGTACTGACCTCAGATGTATCGGCATTTTTGTGCTCCGGTTCCTGGAGATAGAGAGACTCAGGGAGAGAGAGAGAGAAAGAGAGAGCGAGAGACAATGCTATCAACTGAACCATTACTGACTGCACAGTTAGAAATCAGTGGGTAACCCGGCTGAGAATCTGGGACACGTGTTGTCCACACACTGAGATTGAAGCTTTGGAGTGAGTGTAAACAGCTCCTGTACCTGGTGCTTCACAGAGAGTGGCCTGGGGGTCAATGCAATGTCACTGGTCCTTGAAACTCTCTCCTTCGTCGCTGTTTTTCTCCTGCAATAACACAATATCACACTGTGGTTGTCATATAGCAGAGAGTCAGTGCAGCACAGACACTGAGCCCAATGTAACCTTACACCAACGGCTGGACTGACTCTTGTTGCAATAAGGGATATCAGCGTGACATCACTATAATGGAAGTGTGTCATGTGACCCAGTGTTAGTTTGACTTTTGCTTTGAGCAGAGCACACACACACAGCTCTGATGCCTCCAAGCTTTATCCGTATGTATAACTGTTCTTGTGCCGAGTCTTGATAAATGAGCCCATAACATTCTCACCTAATCCCTGCGAGCGATTGTTGCTTTGTGTCTTGTACAGTAAATAAGCCCAAGGTATTATATCATTATAATAACACTCCATATCTTTGCCTCCCCCCCTCCACCGCTGCCTATTCCTCCCATAGTCCTTCAAATGTTACACCTTCAAGTATTTATCCAATTCCCCTTCTGAATGTTCCTGTTGAACCTGCTTCCACCGCCTTTTCAGGCATCGCCTTCCAGATCACAACAACTGATTATTATTCATCTGGATAACGGGCAATGAAAAACACTCTCTGGATCATAAGGGACATAGAGACCACTTAATGAGAGGCGTCTGGCGCTTAACACAAGGGAAACAATCACCGACTTAAGGAAAGAACATTGAAGTAAATGTTTATATTAAAATCAAGTTAAATCTTCACACTTACTTTCTCACACAGTTGAAGATGAAGATTCCAGCCAGGAAAACACTCAACATGATCCCAGCCGTGAGTAATCCTACTGTCCATTTATTGGAGTCTCTACCTGTAAAAACAGCCATTAATTACTGCACTACAGTTTTAGAATGATGCGCCGATGTATCTCGAGAAGCGATACACTCACTCAATGTTTAAATACTCATTCTCCAGCAATGCTGACATTTAATGTACATCCCTAGTTTCCCCGTGAGAAGGTGGTGGGGGGTCTTCCTCCTGAACCACTGGTTTGACCCAAACTGGGAGACCAGTTCAGAGGGCCGATAAGAGTTAACTACGTTCGTGTTTGAGACTGGAGTCACATACACACCCAGACCTTTTAAAATGGACAGGTTTCCCTCCCTAAAGGGTCAGTAGTGATCCACCTCATAAATGTAATCTCCTTGTATGAATCAACTAATCTCACTAATATAATCGATTATCAGCTCATTATCACAATGCTGATTGTTGGGATCTTGCTGTGCACAAATCAGTAGTTGCGCTTCCAACAATACAACAGTGAGCTCACTTCGAAATTGCTTCATTGGCTGTCGAGAGTTTCAGGAATTTCTAAGCAATTTATGATTAAATGTCTTGCATTTCGATATAACCTATGTAATATTTATATGTAATATTTATCGATGTAATCTATGTAATATTTATATATAATATTTCTCGATGTAATCTATGTAACATTTATAGATGTTACAACACAGCAGTTGGTAAAGGCTGTTGTTTAAAATCCCAGAGGGGAACTTTAAACAACTGTCATAACCTATATTTTCCAGTGGAATGTTTGATTTGCAGCTCTAAATTCAGGAATAAGACCACCAGTTCTCGAGGGGTTTTAATATCAAACTAAATAAGACATTTGTCAACTTACAACAAGTTAAATATAGACACATGGCTAAAAGTTACAACGATCATAACTTTTTAACAAATTCCCAAACTACTTTCCTCTAAGACAACCAATTGACTTTAAGCAGACACCAGGCAAAGCATTTTCACCTTACAAATTCCAAATAAGGCTCCTTTCACTTTGGTTCCTTTGGAGACAGGTGTAGGCTTATGGCTACGGCTGCTTTGATGTTACAAGCCTCTGACTTCCACACACAAAACTCTCTCAGGTCTCTCAGCATCTCGTTTTGGACCAGTGTCCCACATGTCGCAGGTTGACAGGGCAGCCATGCAGCACACTCATCTCTGGCCATCCGTGTGGTGACCAGCACTTCCCAGGAAGCATTAAGGGGCGGTCACACAGGGCCAGGAAAGGTGCTAAGTACAGCCATGATAACCAAATCTCTCTCTCTCTCTTTCATACTGCAGGAGGACCATGTCGGGATGATGGACCCTGGTGACCTAGCTGTGTGCCTGATGGTGCACGGAGGCTGTAGAAGACGGAGGAGAGAGCGACTGAGGCTCCTGGCCGCACAAAGGCAGGAACAGCAGCCTCATGATGAAGGGGCAGCGGAGGGTCTCGCATACGCTGCTGAGGAGCGACAGTGAGCCATGGCTGGTCAGCGCCTAGCGACACCCAGGGTCTATAGACACCGCCTGTCATTCCTGCAGCTGACTGACAACCAGCGTCGCCGATGACTGTGCATGTCTAGGTAGCTGTTGGTCACATCTGCCACTTACTGCAGGACTTGGAGCCAAGGGAACATAGAGGGCATCCACTGCCAATGGCTGTGAGAGTGACCGTGGCGCTCAATTTCTATGCCATGGCTCCTTTCAGGGCTCCACAGGTGACCTCTGTGGGATTTCACAATCCTCCAGCCACAAATGCATCCATGAGGTCCCGGATGCATCTTCTCCATGGCAACAACTTTGTGCATTTCGCCCAGGACCGGGACAGCCAGGATGAAAGGGCCATTGGATTCGCCCTGATCTCGGCATTCCCATAGGTGCAGGGTGTGATTCACTGCACTCATGTGGCGCTCAGATCTCCATCACTACACCCAGTGGACTTCATCAACCGCAAGGGATTCCACTCATTGAACATGCAGTTGGTATGTGACCACCAGCAACGCATCCTGCAGGTATGCACACGGTTTCCAGTGAGTGCGCACATTGCCTACATCCTGAGTCACTTGCAGATACCCACAGTTTTCCAGGGTCCACAGAGGCTGCAGGGTTGGCTCCTTGGGGACAAGGACTACCCGCAGAGGACATGGCTGATGACACCCGTGCGGCGGCCTCAGACTGCAGCAGAGCGACGCTATAATGAGGCTCAGGCAGCAACTCGTAACTTGGTAGAACAGACCCGGGATGCTGAAGATGTGGTTCCGGTGCCTGGACCAGTCTGGTGGAGCCCAGCAGTACAGTCCACAGAGGGTATCGGACATCATCATTGTCTGCTGCGGCCTTTACAACCTGGCGCTGCAACTGGGAGAGGAGCTGGCTGAGGAGGAGATGGAGGAGCTGGAGGTCTCCTCTGATGAGGAGGACGTCGATGGGGATGAGGGTCGGGGTGTAGGTAGAGTGAGATCGAGCTGCCCGGCATCCCTCTCGCGTGCACACTGTTGGAGGCCAAGTATGGCATTAGCGATGGAATTAAGCCGGAGGAGCAATGCAGGAGCAACGTCCTGGGCCAAGGTCTCCGTGACGGCCGTCATCCTGCCAGTGTTGACCTCGGTGCGTTGGCATGCTGGCGCTATCACCTCAGCCTGAAGGCGAACAGACTCCTCCATCATGCCTTACAACCTGAGGAGTGCAGAGGACATCCCTTCCAGAAGTTCCCCAGCTTGCCTTCGCAACTCCAGCAACTGTGACATGACCGAGTCCAGAGGCTCCTCATCTGATTCGGATTCAGCAACGTTATGGCCTCCAGCAGTCTTCCGAGTGCCGGGGACCTGGGAAGTCCCTGCCTCAGCCTGCTGTGAATCAGACAGTGCGAGGTGCTCACCAGATTGTGATCCCGAGGCTATTCTAAATCTAGGTCCCACCGAGGTGTGTGTCTCTGCGCTGATGGAGGGTGAGGGTGAGGGTGAGCGCTGTGAGGGGTGTTCAGGGAGGGTGCCTTCAGATTCCTCTTCAGAGGTTTCTTTGGAGCTCACTTGGAGGTTCTAGGTCGTGGACTCCGTCTGCTGCTTCCCAGATGTGTCTGTGAAAGCAAGGGGAGATAATTAGTGCATGGCAGTGAACTGTGAAAGAGGACACATCACTCACAGCAAGGTTGTCTGATGGATGTTGCACTGCTGGATCCTCACTTGGTAGAGCAGCGCCGACCTCACCGTCAGCACCGGACCGACCCCGGTCATTGCCGGCCAGCTGGATGGCTCTCTTTTCCAATTCTGTCAGAGTTTTGAACTCCGGCATCTCTCCGCCTGTCTGGGACCTTCCCCTCCTGTTGTGAGCCCGTTTGTCCTGCATGGATAGAGATGGGGAAAGTGTATCAGGATGCCTACCAGGCCAGATGATAAGTATGCCTGGCCTGTGTGGGTGGTGAGTGGTCCCACGAATGGGATGAGGACAATGACGGTGTGTGAGAGAGAGTGAATGGTGATGTCTCTTGCACTGGCAGTGAGTGAGGGCCCTGTGGGTGTGTGATGGGTTTGTGAATGTGTGAGTTGGGAGTGATGAAAAGGGTGACTTACCCTGGCGGAACGGAGGAGATCATTCATCCTTTTGCGGCACTGAGCATTGGTGTGAAAAGAGACATTCTGTCAAAGCTTTTCATCTTTCACTCATCAGGACAGAATTGCAAGAATACCAAATCTCAAAGGGAACAACAATTTATACTGCATGAGAAGAGGGTGCTGATTGGCTGGCAGGAAGATAATTGTGGATAAATTGTGGCCAAAGTGGTCAAATGTCCACTTGGCAAACAATTCAATTAGAATCTGGAATTGAAAGTCTAACGATGAACATGAAAACATTGCTGATTGTCGTTAAAACCCCATCTGGGTCACTAATGTCCTTTAGGGAGGGAAATCTGCTGTCCTTACCTGGTCTGGCCTACATGTGGCTCCAGACCCACAGCAATGTGGTTGACTCCTCAATACCCTCTGAAATGTCCCAGCAAGCCATTCAGTTCCAGGGTAATTTGGGATGGGCAATAAATGTTGGTCTAGCCAGTGACACCTCCATCCCATGAACAAATAAAAAAAATACTCACATTCAGTAGGAATTCTAATCGGCTGAGACTGGGAACTGCCTAGGATACTTGTTGCTTCACAGTAGTAGGAGATTTCCTCATCGAATCCATAAGGAACTGTAATAGTTTGACGAGCGAGCGCCTTTCCTTGGGAGATCTTAAACCAGGCGAAATTGTGGACTACTGGATTCCCGTCACTGAAACAACTTAGAGAAATCATATTTCCTTTTTCCGGTGTCATCCTGACAGACGTTTTGCGAGGAGAATCTTTCAAATACAAAATTATCAACACATTAAACACTGAGCTAAAGTCAGGAATGTGACGGAATTCTCTCCAGTTGCCGGGATGAGTGTGGCTCCAACAACGGTCAGGAAGCTCGACACCATCCAAGTCAAAGCAGCCCGCTTGGTCGGCATCCCACACACCATCTTCAACATTCACTCGCTCCACCACCGATGCACAGTGGCAGCAGTGTGTGTACCATCTACAAGATGCACTGCAACTACTCACTAAGGCTCCTTGAACAGCACCTTCCAAACCTGTGACCTCTAACATCTAAAAGGACAAGAACAGCAGACTCATGGGAACATCACCACCTGCAAGTTCCCCTCCAAGCCACACACCACCCTGACTTGGAAATCTATCGCCATTCCTTCACTGTCACTGGGTCAAAATCCTGGAACCCCCTGCCTTACATTGCAGTGGGTGTACCTACAGCACATGGACTGCAGCAGATCAAGACAATGTCTCAAGGGGTAATTAGGGATAGGCAATAAATGTTGCCCATATCGGCAAATGAATTAAATTTGGGCAAAATCATGAGGTTTAAAATCTAAATTTGAATAGTCTCCTTATATAATCATGGACTGGATACAGCTCCAACACTAGCACACGTACAACCTGCACTGTATTCCTCACCTGCAGATAACATCACACAGAATTATAGGTAGTCTTCAGCTGCACATTCGGCCCATCTTTTCTATGTCAGAAGCCAAGACTGTACAAAGTACTCCTGATGCAGTCTCACCAAGAGCCTGTACAGTTGTAACATGCATCCCTATTTTCACATTCAAGCTCCCTTGCAATAAATACCAATGTTCCATTTGCCTTGCTAACAACTTGCTGCACCTGCATACTAACTTTCTATGATTCATGTACCAGGAATGATGTGCTAGTCATTTGAGAGAGTATTCAGGATTCTGATTTACAGAAGACGATGTTTACAGTCACTTGGCAGCACAGACCCTAAGCATTGGTGTGAAAGGAGACATTCTGTCAAAGCTTTTCATCTTTCACTCATCAGGACAGAATTGCAAGACTACCAAATCTCAAAGGGAACAACAATTTATACTGCATGAGAAGAGGGTGCTGATTGGCTGGCAGGAAGATAATTGTGGATAAATTGTGGCCAAAGTGGTCAAATGTCCACTTGGCAAACAATTCAATTAGAATCTGGAATTGAAAGTCTAACGATGAACATGAAAACATTGCTGATTGTCGTTAAAACCCCATCTGGGTCACTAATGTCCTTTAGGGAGGGAAATCTGCTGTCCTTACCTGGTCTGGCCTACATGTGGCTGCAGACCCACAGCCATATGGTTGACTCCTCAATACCCTCTGAAATGTCCCAGCAAGCCATTCAGTTCCAGGGTAATTTGGGATGGGCAATAAATGTTGGTCTAGCCAGTGACACCTCCATCCCATGAACAAATAAAAAAAATACTCACATTCAGTAGGAATTCTAATCGGCTGAGACTGGGAACTGCCTAGGATACTTGTTGCTTCACAGTAGTTGGAGATTTCCTCATCGAATCCATAAGGAACTGTAATAGTTTGACGAGCGAGCGCCAGATTCGTCACCTTTCCTTGGGATATCTTAAACCAGGTGAAATTGTGGACTACAGGATTCCCGTCACTGGAACAACTTAGAGAAATCATATTTCCTTTTTCCGATGTCATCCTGACTGACGTTTTGCGAAGAGAATCTTTCAAATACAAAATTATCAACACATTAAACACTGAGCTGAAGTCAGGAGTGTGACAGAATGGTCTCCAGTTGCCGGGATGAGTGTGGCTCCAACAACACTCTGAAATTTCGACACCATCCAAGTCAAAGCAGCCCACTTGATCGGCATCCCACGCACCATCTTCAACATTCACTCGCTCAACCACCGATGCGCAGTGGCAGCAGTTTGTGCACCATCTACAAGATGCACTGGAACTGCTCACTAAGGCTCCTTGAACAGCACCTTCCAAACCTGTGACCTCTAACATCTAGAAGGACAAGAACAGCAGACTCATGGGAACATCACCACCTGCAAGTTCTCCTCCAAGCCACACACCGCACTGATTTGGAAACTTATCACCGTTCCTTCACTGTCACTGGGTCAAAATCCTGGAACTCCCTGCCTAACATTGCTGTGGGTGTACCTACAGCAAATGGACTGCAGCAGATCAAGACAATGTCTCACGGGGTAATTAGGGATAGGCAATAAATGTTGCCGATATCAGCAAATGAATTAAATTTGGGCAAACTCATGAGGTTTAAAAACTAGATTTGAATAGACTTTTTATATAATCAGGAATGGATACAGCTCCAACACTAGCACACGTACAAAATGCACTGTATTCCTCACCAGCAGATAATGTTACACAAAATAACAGGAAGCCTTCAGCTGCACTTTCGGCCCATCTTTTCTATGTCAGAAGCCAAGACTGTACACAGTACTCCTGATGCAGTCTCACCAAGAACCTGTACAGTTGTAATATGCGTCCCTACTTTTACACTCAAGCTTGCTTGCAATACATACCAAAGTTCCATTGTCCTTGCTAACAACTTGCTGCACCTGCATACTAACTTTCTATGATTCATGTACCAGGAATGATGTGTTAGTCATTTGAGAGAGTATTCAGGATTCTGATTTACAGAAGACGATGTTTACAGTCACTAGGCTGCACAGAACCTGAGCATTGGTGTGAAAGGAAACATTCTGTCAAAGCTTTTCATCTTTCACTCATCAGGACAGAATTGCAAGAATACCAAATCTCAAAGGGAACAACAATTTATACTGCATGAGGAGAATGTGCTCATTAGCTGGCAGGCAGATAATTGTGGATAAATTGTGGCCAAAGTGGTCAAATGTCCACTTGCCAACTAATTCAACTAGAATCTGGAATTGAAAGTCTAACGATGACCATGAAATCATTGCCGATTGTCGTTACAACCCCATCTGGGTGACTAATGTCCTTTAGGGAGGGAAATCTGCTGTCCTTACCTGGTCTGGCTTACATGTGGCTCCAGACCCACAACCATGTGGTTGACTCTTCAATACCCTCTCAAATGGCCCACCAAGCCATTCAGTTCCAGTGTAATTTGGGATGGGCAATAAATGTTGGTCTAGCCAGTGACACCTCCATCCCATGAACGAATAAAAAAGTACTCACATTCAGTGGGAATTCTAATGGGCAGAGACTGGGAACTGCCCAGGATACTTGTTGCTTCACAGTAGTAGGAGATTTCCTCTTCAAATCCATCAGGAACTGTAATAGTTTGACCAGCGAGCCCCAGATTCGTCACCTTGCCTTGGGAGATCTTAAACCAGGTGAAATTGTGGGCTGCTGGATTCCCATCGCTGGAACAACTTAGAGAAATCATATTTCCATTTTCCAGTGTCATCCTGACAGACGTGTTGCGTAGAGAATCTTTCAAATACAAAATTATCAACACATTAATCAGTGAGCTAAAGTCAGGAGTGTGATGGAATTCTCTCCAGCTGCCGGGATGAATGCCGCTCCACACCCAAGAAACCCAACACCATCCAGGTCAAAGCAGCCCGATTGATCGTCATCCCACCCACCATCTTCAACATTCACTCCCTCAATCACCGACGCACATTGTCAGCAGTGTGCGTACCATCTACACGATGCACTACAGCAACTCACCAACTTTCCTAAGACAGCACCTTCCAAACACACGACCTCTGAAACCTAGAAGGACAAGGGAAGCAGATACATGGGAACATCACCACCTGCAAGTTCCCCTCCAAGCCACACACCAGCTTGATTTGGAACGATTTCACCGTTCCTTCACTGTTGCTGGGTCAAAATCCTCAAAATCTCTCCAGAAAGCACTTTTGGTGCCCCTTCACTACATGCTCTGCAGCAGTCCCAGAAGGCAGCTCACCACCATCTTCCCAAGGGACAATTAGGGATGGGCGATAAATGCTGGGCCCGGCCAGTAATGGTCACATCCCGAAAATGAATGAAAATAAGAGTGAACTGATGAGGTTTAACATCCAGATTTGGATAGAGTCTGTATCGAATCATTGACTGGATACAGCTCCAACACTTGCACCTGTACAAACTGCACTCTATTCCTCACCAGCAGGTGATGTTACACAGAATTACAGCGAGTCTATGAGTGGCTATCTCACCCCATCCCCATACCCTTCTCTTGCTTTTCCCTTCATATTTTAATCCAGCTTCCCCCTTAAATACATCAATACTATTCACCTCGACCACTCCCTGTGTGAGCGAGTTCCACATTCCCCCCACTCTCTGGGTAAATATGTTTCTCCTGAATTCCCCATTGGATTTATTAGTGATGATCTTATATCGATGGCCCCTAGTTCTGGTCTCACTCCAACAAGTGGAAATATCTTCTCTACGTCTACCCTATCGAAACCCTCTCATCGTTTTAAAGAACTCGATCAGGTCACCCCCTCAGCGTTCTCTTTTCTAGAGGAAAGAATCCCAGCCTGTTCAGTCTTTCCTGATAGTTACAACCTCTCAGTTCTGGGATTGTCCTTGTCAATCCCACTTGCACCTTCTCCAATGCCTCATTTAATAGGAGACCGACTCCCCCTCCATCACAGGCAGTATGTTCTAACCAATACTTACACTTTACACTCAGAGTAACTGAGTTGACCACTCGATGGTTGGTTTGAGGGTAGTCACACGTACAGCTGAGACTTTGACCATGATGCTCGAACGAAGGGTTAAAGGTCAGTACAGCGGAAACCTCGCCACCGTTCTCTGTGATGTTGCTGACCGAGGAAGTCGACAATTCACTCCAGGTTAGATTGGGGTGGTTATCAGGGCAGGTGTAGAGGCATTTACAGATGATATGTGCAGGAGTCCCCTCCTGTAACTCCTTCGGGAGTACGATATCTGGCTTATCTGGAACATCTGTAATAGAAAGATCCAGATGTTTACAGACAAGTTGAAAAGAGATTTGATTTGTCCTATGATTTTTCAATAGGTTCACAGACACTCAGAAGACAGGAGGAGGCCATTCAGCCCATTGAGTCGATGCTGTCTCTCTGCAGAGCTATCCAATCAGTCCCATCCCCCCCGCTCTATCCCTGTATCCCTGTGAGTTTATTTCCCTCAAGTGTCCGTCCAATTTCCTTTTGAAATTCTCCATTGTCTCCGCTTCCACCATCCTCGTAGGCAGCGAGTTCCAGCTCATTACCACTCGCTGTGTAAAAAAGTTCCTCCTCACATCCCCCCCGCCCAAAACATTCAATCTGTGTCCCCCAGTCCTTGCACCATCAGCTAATGGCAACAGCTTCTCTTTGTCTACCTTATCTAAACCCTTCATCATCTTGTACACCTTGATCAGATCCCCCCTCATTCTCCTTTGCTCCAAGGAGAACAACCCCAGCTTCTCCAACCGAACCTTATAGCTAAATCCCTCATCCCTGGACCCATTCTGGTCAATCTCCTCCACACCCAGAAATAAATAAACGGTTCAGAGCAGTATTCTTATTCCCCAGTTTTACTGGTGTTCTATATTAAGCTATCTCTCCTTATCACTAACCAGTGCCCAATCTCTCCTTATCACTGACCACTGCTTTGCCAAATTTCATTCCATCAGAAAACATTATCACTGAGGGAAACTTAGTGATGCCAGCTTCAATGTGTGATAGCAGATTCTGCTCTGGAATTCCACGTAACTCCAGGCTGACATCCTCCAGTTAACACATGGGGATGTGGAGCAGTTGCTGGAGAAGTTGCAACAAACATAAAACTAAAACTTTTTGACACAAGTAATGATACTCAGACTGTGCAGCACTCACACAGCACTGACCCACCAACGGTGCAGCACTCCCTCAGTACTGACCCACCAACGGTGCAGCACCCCTCAGTACTGACCCCCCAACGGTGCAGCACTCCCTCAGTACTGACCCTCCAACAGTACAGCACTCCCTCACTACTTATCCTCCGACAGTGCAGCACTCGCTCAATACTGACCCTCCAAAAGTGCAGCACTCCCACAGTACTGACCCCCCAACGGTGCAGCACTCCCTCAGTACTGACCCTCTGACAGTGCAGCACTCCCTCAGTACTGGCCCTCTGACAGTGCAGCACCCCATCATTACTGACCCTGTAACAGTGCAGCACCCCCTCAGTATTGACCCTCTGACAGTGCAGCACTCCCTCAGTACTGATGCTCCGACAGTGCAGCAATCCCTCAGTACTGACCCTCCGACAGTGCAGCACTATCTCTGCACTGACCCTGTGACAGTGCAGCACTCCCTCAGTATTGACCGTCTGAGAGTGCGGCACTCCCTCAGTATCGATGCTCCGACAGTGCGGCACTCCCTCAGCACTGCGCCTGATCACATCCTGGAATTTGTTCTGACATCTCCTGGAGCAAGAATTGAACCCATGACTGCCTGGCTCTGAGATGCGAACATGGCCCCCTTGTGCTGAGAGATTGAGTGTGAAAGGAACTGGGACTTACCAAGAACCTGGAGTCGGACTGGTTCTGTTAAAGTGTGATCTGTGTAGCCCTCCGCATCCACATAAAAGTAATACACGTCACTGTCTTCAGCTCTGAGACTGTCAATCCTCACCGAACAATTCTTCCCTTCCAAGTCGCCGATTATTTTAGCACGTCCCACGAATGTGGCCATCCCATAATTGGGATCTTTGGTGTATGTGATGGTATATTTCCATTTATACCAATATTCAAACCAAGCTCCATGCAGTGCTGTGTAAGAGTGGGAAGGAAAGTCAAAGCTACACGGAATAACCACACAAGAGCTGCTGATCGCCCTCCGAGGCAGTGCCTTCATAGACCATCCTTCTGACGTCACACCTGAAAGGCAACAAGGGAGGGGACAGGACATCAAAAAGCAGAATATTACTTCAATGGAGAGAGACTGCAGAATGCGACACAGAGGGATCTGGGTGTCCTTGTACATGAATCACAGAAAGTCAGCATTCAGGAACAGCACGGAATGAGGAAGGCAAGTGGAATGTTGGCCTTTATTGCAAAGGGATGGAGTACGAAAGGAGAGAAGTCTTGCTACAACTGTACAGGGCGTTGGTGAGATTGCATCAGAAGCAGTGTGTACAGCTCTGGTCTCCTTCGGTAGGGAGGGATAGACTTGCATTGGAGGCAGTTGAGGGAAGGTTCACTGGGCTGATTCCTGGGATGAAGGTGTTTGTCGTATGAGGAAATGTTGAGCAGGTTGGACCTGTATCCATTGGAGTTTAGAAGAATGAGAGGTGATCTGATTGAAACATAGAAGATTCTGAGGTGGTGGAGGGTTTAACAGGGTGGATGCTGAGGGGATGTTTCCTCTTGTGGGGGAAATCCTGTGAAGCAATAAGGACGTTTTACTGCATTAAAGGCGCTATATAAACGCACTGTCATACCTATTGAAACAAGCTCTCGTTTGCAAGAACCGAAAATGCTGGAAAAACTGAACAGGTCTGACAGCATCTGTGGAGGGAGAAACAGAGTTGACGTTTCGAGTCCGTATGAACCTTTTTCTTTTGCTATATTCTCCGAGTCGCTATTCACTCACTCTCTGTGTGATCACTAACCCTGTTCTCTAAAATTAAATGTTCACTTCCTCAATCCAGGAAAGAATCAAATTCCCTGAGTTCCGATCAGTAATGAATTTGTACCTGGCAGCAAGCTGATGAAGATCAATATCAGACCGACCACTCCCATCTTCAGTTCCTCGTCTAAATGGAAAATGACAAAGACAGAGACTTTTTCAGAAATTGCCCCCAGCGTCTTTTCCTCAAACAACAACAACTTGTGTTTAAATGGCACCTTTCAGTGAGTTAAACAGCCCCAGGGAATAAACTAATGTCAAGACAAGGAAGTAGAGATTGAGAAGGGACATCGCAAACCGATTCACCAAACAGGGCAAACATTCAAGGGTCCCTCACTCCCTCTGTTGGGGGTCCAGCTTTTTCTCTCAGTGAGTTTAGCCCTCACAATCTCTATCGCACTCTTCTGCTCTATCTCTCTCTCACACACACACATTCTCTCTCGCTCCCTCTCTCAAATACACTCTCTCTCAAACCCACACAGTCTCTCTATCTAACACATACATTTTCTCTCGCCAGCTCTCCCAAACACACACTCTGTGTTTCTCTCACAAAAACACTCACTCTGTCTCTCTCTCACACTCTATCTCTCTCTCTCACACACACAAACACACATTCTCTCTCTCTCAAACAGTTACCATCTCTATCTCACTCATCTGCTCTGTCTCCCTCTTTCTCTCTCCTTCTCTCACATACACACCTCTCTCCCTCACACACGCACTCTCTCTCTCACACACACTCTCTCTCTCTTTCACACGCACATTCTCTATCTCTCTCTCTCTCAAACAGTTACCATTTCTCTCTATCTCGCTATTCTGCTCTGTCTCCCTCTTTCTCTCTCTCACACACACACATTCTCTCTATCTATGTTTCCCTCTCACACATACTCTATCTCTCTCTCTCTCTATCTCTCTGACACGGAAGGTTGTGGTTTAAAGACCAGCTCATGATTTTAGCTCCAAACCCAGACAGATTCTCCCCACTGAGGGAGTGCTGCACTGTCAAAGGTTCAGTGCTGAGGGAGTGCTGCACTGTTGCATGGTGATTACTGAAGGAGTGCTGCACTGTCGGAGGGTCAGTACTGAGGGAGTGCTGCACTGTCAGAGGGTCAGTACTGATGGAGTGCTGCACTGTCGGAGGGTCAGTACTGAGGTAGTGCTGCACTGTTAGAGGGTCAGTACTGAGGGACTTCTGCACTGTTAGAGGGTCAGTACTGGGGGAGTGCTGCACTGTCAGAGAGTCAGTACTGAGGGAGTGCTGCACTGTCAGAGGGTAAGTACTGAGGGAGCGTGCACTGTCGGAGGGTCAGTACTGAGGCAGTGCTGCACTGTCAGAGGGTCAGTACTGAGGGAGTACTGCACTGTCAGATTGTCAGTACTGAGGGAGCGGTGCACTGTCGGAGGGTCAGTACTGAGGGAGTTCTGCACTGTCAGAGGGTCAGTATTGAGTGAGTGCTGCACTGTCAGAGGGTCAGTACTGAGGGAGCGGTGCACTGTCAGATGGTCTGTACTGAGGGTGTCCTGCACTCTCGGAGGGTCAGTACTGAGGAAATGCTGCAATTTCAGAGGGTCAGTATTGAGGGACTGCTGCACTGTCAGAGGGTCAGTACTAAGGGTGTGCTGCACTATCGGAGGGTCAGTACTGAGGGAGTGCTGCACTGTCAGAGAGTGAGCAAAGAGGGTGTGCTGCACTTTCGGAGGGTGATACTGAGGGAGTGCTGCACTGACAGAGGGTCAGTACAGACGGAGTGCTGCACTATCGGAGGGTCAGTACTGAGGGAGTGCTGCACTGACAGAGGGTCAGTACAGACGGAGTGCTGCACTATCGGAGGGTCAGTACTGAGGGAGTGCTGCACTGTCAGAGGGTCAGTACTGAGGGAGTGCTGCACTGTCAGAGGGTCAGTACTGAGGGAGTGCTGCACTGTCAGAGGGTCAGTACTGAGGGAGTGCTGCACTGTCAAAGGGTCAGTACTGAGGGAGTGCTGCACTGTCAGAGGGTCAGTGCTGAAGGGGTGCTGCACTGTCAGAGAGTCAGTACTGAGGGACTGCTGCATTGTCGTTCGGTCAGTACTGAGGAAATGCTGCACTGGCAGAGGGTTAGTACTGAGAGATTGGCGCACTGTTAATGGGTCAGTACTGAGGGAGTGCTGCACTGTCAAAGGGTCAGTACTGAGGGAGTGCTGCACTGTCAGAGGGTCAGTACTGAGGGAGTGCTGCACTGTCGGAGGGTCAGTACTGAGGGAGTGCTGCACTGTCAGAGGGTCAGTACTGAGGGAGTGCTGCACAGTCAGAGGGCCAGTGCTGAGGGGGTGCTGCACTGTCAGAGAGTCAGTAATGAGGGAGTGCTGCACTGTCAGAGGGTCAGTACTGAGGGAGTGCTGCACTGTCAGATGGTCAGTGCTGAAGGGGTGCTGCACTGTCAGAGAGTCAGTACTGGGGGAGTGCTGCATTCTCGTTGGGTCAGTACTGAGATAGTACTGCACTGGCAGAGTGTTAGTAATGAGGGAGTGCTGCACTGTCAAAGGGTCAGTACTGAGGGAGTGCTGCACTGTCAGAGGGTCAGTACTGAGGGAGTACTGCACTATCACAGGGTCAGTACTGAGGGAGTGCTGCACTGTCAGAGGGTCAGTACTGAGGGAGTGCTGCACTGTCAGAGGGTCAGTACTGAGGGAGTCCTGCACTGTCAGAGCTGCCGTACTTCAGATGATGTTTGACATTAGCAACATGCCTCGTGTAAAATTCTGTATCATCAGCTCAAAATAAATAGATTAGTCCTGTTCGTTTCACTTTACTGCAAATTGTTGATGGTTTCATTTCCTTGGAAACCAGGCTCGTGTGATCACTATTTTTAAATAATGTTAGTTATTTTGAACAAGGGGCGATGACTGAACAGATAACTGTAGGATCAAGCAGCTCGGTTTTTTCTTGAACCTTGCTTCATTCAGATGTTTGCTGCTCGACATGAGTTCATTAATGTGTGAATGTAGAATCGGAGTCACCTCAGTGAACAGCAACATTGGTTGAACAGCCTGATCGGCAATAAGAACTGCAGAACACAATGTCCGTTCAGAACAGCTCGGTCCCCGATCAGAGAAACAGCCTCAGACAGAACCAACTGACGCTGGAATCGATACAATTCATCAACGTGTTGGGAGTTAGTTTGATGTTGGAGATGGAGTGTTACTGGGAAGGATGGAACCCGTCAGGATGAACAGCTCGATGTACGATAAGGAAAGGATGAGCTAAGAGGGGTTGGTCACAGACAGACGGAGCGTGTGAAGACTCAACAAGCTAATGGCAGGTGAATAGCTGGAATGGTGTCTTTTCAACACAAGGTTTAGACACAGAACTCGATGTTTGATCAGGTATTTCAAAACAGAGAAACTCTTTACAGGGTGAATGGACCTTGTCAATAATCCATCCAGCCAACCTCGCCTGGAGATTAGTCCAATATTAGACACTAAACCGAGGCCCCCGTCTGCCCTCTCGGGCGGGTGTGAAAGATCCCACAGCCACTATTTGGAAGAAGAGCAAGGGGGAGTTCTCCCCGGTGTCCTGGGGCCAATATTTATCCCTCATCCAACATCACAAAAAACAGATGATCACATTGCTGTTTGTGGGAGCTTGCTGTGCGCTAATTGGCTGCTGCGTTACCTACATTACAACAGTAACTACACTTCGAAAAAAGGGTGAACTCAATTGTAAAGTGCTCTGGGACATCCAGAGATCATGTTATACAGAAGAGGTTTGACTGGAGCAGCAAGTGTTTTACTTACAGGAGAATGAGTCCCCAGGGTTGTAGAGTCAATCCTGTCAGATGAATGACTAACTGGAGACACTTCAGGGAGCTGATCTAATTCTGTAAATGTTCAGTTTACCAGGATCGGAGGCGAGATGATCTTCCTCTCCTGACTGCATCGGACAAGAGGTGAACTGGCTCTGGGAGGAGGGTCAGTGTTAACCCAGTTTTTCTGTGTTTGAGGGAGATGTGAAACTGGGGAAGTCACGTGGTTTTTTGGTGTGGTAACTCCATGGCTTTATTTGGTGCAGCACTCATTTAGTTCAAAACAAAAAGCTAAAAGCTACTGCGGATGCTGGAAATCCAAAACAAAAACAGAATTACCTGGAAAAACTCAGCAGGTCTGGCAGCATCGGCGGAGAAGAAATCAGTTAACGTTTCGAGCCTTCATGGCCCTTCGGCAGAACTGGAGCATAGTTAGGAGAAAGGTGAAATATAAATTGGTTTAAGGTGGGTGGGGGTGGGGGGTGGGGGGCGGGGAGAGACACCTTGAGGGTGTGGTGATTGTGGAGATGAGCAGATAATCAAAAGATGTCACAGACAAAAGGGTCAAAGAGGTGTCGAAGGTGGTGACATTTGTCTGAGAAAAGTGCTAATTAAGAATGGAAGACAGGATATTCAAAGTACAGCTCTAGTGGGGGTGGGGTGGAAAGACTAACAAGGTTTTAGTTTAGATTTAAAAATAATAGAAATAGGTGGGGAAAGAAGAATCTATATAAATTATTGGAAAAAAAAAGGGGGGGGTGAAGAAACGGGGTGGGGATGGGGGGAGGGGGAGTTTAAGATCTAAAGTTGTTGAATTCAATATTCAGCCCAGAAGGCTGTAAAGTGCCTAGTCGGAAGATGAGGTGCTGTTCCTCCAGTTTAGTTCATGTCATTGTTTCAATGCTACAACACCACAGGGCATTCTGGACTATTTCATGCCTGACCTGCTGTCAGAAACACACATTCTCACAGAGAGGCACAGACACGCACACGCACACACACACAACAAATGAACATACACAAACACCACACACGAACACACAAACACACACGAAGACGCACACAAACAGAAACACACACTCACACGCTCAAAAACACACACACACACACACACACGCACAAATACACACACACTCATACACACAATCACACACATGCGCAAGCACATACACACACACATACACAGAATCTCTCTCTCTCTCTCTCACACACACAGACACATTGACGCACAGACACATGCTCACTCTGTGTGAGTGTGTGGGGCAGAGAGAGTGAGTGATTCACAGAGTGAAACCTCCCTGAATGTGGCTGGTGTGTTTAACATTTGAGACACGCAGACAGGATATGGTTAAAACGTGAAGCCACAAGGAGCGAGTGTCTTTCCCAGTGACTGTCTCTCTGTGGGTTTCCTGTGGGTGTCTGTGGGTTCGAGTGAAATCATGGGATGGATTCACAAGACACAGACTCGGAGTTGGCATCGCCCCGCCACCACTCGCTGGTACAGATATTCTGCACTCATGTGGTTATCTGCCAAAGACGCAGAGGGTGGAGGAATGATGGACAGTGCCATGCTCATTATCACATCCATTTGCCCCCTTTCCACCCTACCATCAGCATGTGCCCACACTGTTGACCCTTGCCCAGGTCCCTCGCAGCTGCTCACTGTTACCACATAACAGTGTGAGTCAGAGGGAGGAAACCAGTAGGGCCGTTGTATCCAGCAACATCGTAAACATGGCCAAAAGGATCCCCCTGGTCACCCCTGAGTGTTACTCATAATGTAAACACAACGTATACAGCTCCTCCAGTCTCTGAGAAGCAAAACTATGACACTAGAGCACCAACACTGGCAGGAGGCTGTAATTACAGTGTGACATGTTGACATGGGAGTGCTCCATTACCAATGACACAGGAATTGAAATAATGAGAAGGGCATGTGCAAACAGGAAATGGTGCCTTGGAGAATGGAATTATTCACTAGAGTACGTATTAAATTTGAAAAAAAAAATGTACAGAAACATCATTCATGGGATGTGGGCATCAGTGGCTAGGCCAGAATTTATTGCCCATCCATAATTGTCCTTGAGAAGATGGTGGTGAGCTGACTTCTTGAACCGCTGCAGTCCATGTGGTGTATCTCCACCCACAAAACTGTTGGGGAGGGAGTTGCAGGATTCTGACCCAGTGACAGTGAAGGAATGGTGATATATTTGCAAGTCAGGATGGTGAGTGACATGGAGGGGAACTTCCAGGTGGTGGTGTTACTTTGTACCTGCTGCCCTTGTCCTTCTAGATGGTAGTGGCTGTATGTTTGGAAGGTGCTGTCTAAAGAGTGTTGGTGAGCCCCTGCGGTGCATCTTGTAGATGGTGCACACGCTGCTGCTACTGTGCGTCAGTTGTGGAGTGAGTGAATATTTGTGGATGGGGTGCCAATCAAACGGGATGATTTGTCCTGGATGCTGTCGAGCTTCTTGAGTGTTGTGAGAGCTGCACTCATCTAGGAAAGTGGGGAGTATTCCATCACACTCCTGAACTGTGCCTTGAAGATGGTGGACAGGTTTGTGGAATCAGGAGGTGAGTTACTCACTACATGATTCCCAGCATCTGGGCTGCTCTTGTAGCCACAGTATTTATATGGCTAGTCCAGTTCAGTTTCTGGTCAATGGTAACCCCCAGAATGTTGATAGTGGAGGATTCAGCAATGGTAATGCCATTGAATGTGAAGGAGAAATGGATAGATTCTCTCCTGTTGGAGATGGTCATTGCCTGGCACTTGTGTGGCATGAATGTTGCTTGCCGGTGGTCAGCCCAAGCCTGGATATTGGCCAGGTCTTGCTGCATTTGGACATGGACAGATTCAGTATCTGAGGAGTCATGAATGGTGCTGAACATTGTGCAATCATCAGCGAACGTCCATAATTCTGACCTTATCATGGAATGAATGTCATTGACGAAGCATCTGAAGATGGTTGGGCAGAGGACACTACCCTGAGCATCTCCTGCAGTGATGTCCTGGAACTGAGATGACTGACCTCCAACAACCACAACCACCTTCCTTTGTGCTAGGTATGACTCCAACCAGCTGAGTATTTCCCCACCCCCCCACCCCCCTTATGACATGCAGACGATGTGTTCCTGGTGCACTAAATCCACAATGGTCACTTGATCGCACTATCACAACAGTTTTGCAATTTGTATTTATTACGAGATGCATGCACTGAATTCAGGAGAAATGAATCGACCAAGACATCTAGAGATCTTAAAAACTAAATTAAAGTATTTATTAACAAAATAAAAGATTTCAAGCATGTACTTAAGGCAGCATTTACTACTAAAGCAAATCCTAAAATTCCTAATTACCGTGTCTTCCAGTTACATACCCCGTTTAAAGCAACAGTCTAAAATAGATTTTAGATTTAAATACAAAACCAGCGAGTTAACACAGTTCACACTTGACCGTGGAATTCTCAACGGATTTCTCCAACTTTAGTTACTGGACACAACAGACTTATGTACAAATGCCTGGAGGCTTCTTAGAGCCTGTTTCACACACTCCTGTTAGATCTTACATGGCCCCCAACAAAGCCTTTCATTCTCCTTTACAAATTTTTCTCTCTCTTTGATGTGTAAATTCCATCGTTCCATATGTCTTTGGAACTGTAACTTTCCCATAATATAATAACTTTCATGTTGCCAATATTGTCAGTAAACTTTGGGAAAAATTAAAACACCCCTTAGCCTTGCTTATCGGGATAGATATAAACAGACCAACATGCCTTTGAAACCCAAACAATCCCTTCACTTAACTAAAAATGGAAATTCCCTTCACTCTTTACATGCTAAGGCACCCTCCATTTCAGCATTTCCAGCACTTTTCTGCACCTAGCTTCTTTTGATAACCTCAAGCTTGCAGTATATTTGATCCAGATGTAATTAAACCACACAGACAGACCCATCTCCACTCACACCCATAAACCTACTTTACAACAAACCAGAAAAATATTATAAAAATTATTGGACTTTCATACCACCCGATTCACAATGATTCTAGTTTTGCTTGGCTCCTTGATGTCACACTTGTTCAAATGCGGCCTTAATGTCAAGGGGAGTCACTCTCACCTCAACTTGTATTAACAGATGCAAAATGATACACAATTCATAAGCTTCTCACAATCCTTGATTGCATGAAAAAAGGTGCAGCATTCAGAAAGCTCACTCAGAGCTGATAAAAAAAAGTTGAGCAACATCATAAATCTGTTAATTACTATTTGACCATGTTGGCTGCACACACCCCACAGCCCCACTCCCTGTTTCACACTCAGTTTTTCTGTAATCCGATCTGTGTGTATTCCGTGTCCTCGCTCCTGTGCACAGTCCTGTCACCGCTGGGCAGCTTTGAAATGTTGCTATTGGCGTAGAGAAGATCGTCGGGATTGTCGGGGTTCCCATGTCCAGCATCGCCTCCCAGTGGACCTTCAGAGAGATCCCGGGGAGCTGGGGTGTCCCCCTCGCCAGTTGTGTCTCTGGTTGTGTCCCGGGGCTCAGTAATCAGCACGTTCTGTTTACCCTACAGAGAAATGGAAACAGAAGACATCCTCACATCATTTACTGGCACTGATAGGGTTAAATTATTGTGCAGCCTCATGAGTGTCAGCCTTGGCTCAGTGGGTTTAACCCTTTTTCTCGCTCTCTCTCTTTCCCTCTCTCTCTCTCTCTCGCTCACCTGAGTCTGGAAGTCCTACGTTACCATCTGAATCGTGAGATTTGTGCTCCATTATTCACAAACACAGGCATCCAAAGCACCTCACGCCAGTGAAGGAATTTTATTGAAGGGAGTCACTGCTATAATGGTGGATCTTATATGGCCACCTGAGAGGGTAAACATGGTCAGCATTATACAACTGTTCTGAAAGACGGCACCTCGAACACTGCAATGTTCTCTCAGTGCTGGCTCCTGACAGTGCGGCACTCCCTCACAACTGCCCCTTCGAGAGGGCAGATCTGCTTCAATATGGACCCTCCGACAGTGCAGCACTCCCTCACAACTGCCCCTTCGAGAGCGCAGCACTGCTTCAATATGGACCCTCCGACAGTGCAACACTCCCTCAGTATTGAACTTCCGACAGTGCAGCGCTCCCTCAGTACTGAACCTCCGACAGTGCAGCACTCTCTCAGTACTGAGCCTTCTCCAATGCAGCACTCTCTCAGTACTGACCTCCAATGGTGCAGCACTCCCTCAGTACTGACCCTCCTTCAGTGTTGCTCTCCCTCAGTACTGACCTCAGATGTATCGGCATTTTTGTGCTCCGGTTCCTGGAGATAGAGAGACTCAGGGAGAGAGAGAGAGAGAGAGAGAGTGAGAGACAATGCTATCAACTGAACCATTACTGACTGCACATTTAGAAATCAGTGGGTAACCCAGCTGAGAATCTTAGACACGTGTTGTCCACACACTGAGATTGAAGCTTTGGAGTGAGTGTAAACAGCTCCTGTACCTGGTGCTTCACAGAGAGTGGACTGGGGGTCAATGCAATGTCACTGGTCCCTGAAACTCTCTCCTTCGTCGCTGTTTTTCTCCTGCAATAACACAATATCACACGGTGGTTGTCATATAGCAGAGAGTCAGTGCAGCACAGACACTGAGCCCAATGTAACCTTACACCAACGACTGGACTGTCTCTAGTTGAAATAATGGATATCAGCGTGACATCACTATAATGGAAGTGTGTCATGTGACGCAGTGTTAGTTTGACTTTTGCTTTGAGCAGAGCACACACACACAGCTCTGATGCCTCCATGCTTTATCCGTATGTATAACTGTTCTTGTGCCGAGTCTTGATAAACGAGCCCATAACATTCTCATCTAATCCCTGCGAGCGATTGGTGCTTTGTGTCTTGTACAGTAAATAAGCCCAAGGTATTATATCATTATAATAACACTCCATATCTTTGCCTCCCAACCTCCACCGCAGCTTATTCCCCCCATAGCCCTTCAAATGTTATACCTTCAAGTATTTATCCAATTCCCCTTTTGAAAGTTCCTGTTGAACCTGCTTCCACCGCCCTTTCAGGCAGCGCCTTCCAGATCACAACAACTGATTATTATTCATCTGGATAACGGGCAATGAAAAACACTCTCTGGATCATAAGGGACATAGAGATCACTTACGGAGAGGCGTCTGGCGCTTAACACAAGGGAAACAATCACCGACTTAAGGAAAGAACATTGAAGTAAATGTTTATGTTAAAATCAAGTTAAATCTTCACACTTACTTTCTCAAACAGATGAAGATGAGAATTCCAGCCATGAAAACACTCAACATGATCCCAGCCGTGAGCAATCCTACTGTCCATTTACTGGAGTCGCTACCTGTAAAAACAGCCATTAATTACTGCACTACAGTTTAGAATGATGCTCCCATGTATCTCGAGTAGCGATACACTCGCTCAATGTTTAAATACTCATTCTCCGGCAATGCTGACATTTGTTGTCCATCCCTGGTTTCCCCTTGAGAAGGTGGCGGGGGGTCTTCCACCTGAACCACTGGTTTGACCCAAACTGGGAGACCAGTTCAGAGGGCAGGTAAGAGTTAACTACGTTGGTGTTTGAGACTGGAGTCACATAGACAGCCAGACCTCTTAAAATGGACAGGGTTCCCTCCCTAAAGGGTTATTAATGATCCACCTCATAAATGTAATCTCCTTGTATGAATCAACTAACCTCACTAAAATAATCGATTATCAGCTCATTATCACAGTGCTGATTGTTGGGATCTTGCTGTGCACAAATCAGTAGCTGCGCTTCCAATACAACAGTGAGATCACACCGAAACTGCTTCATTCGCTGTCGAGAGTTTCAGGAATTTCTAAGCAATTTATGATTAAATGTCTTGCATTTCGATATAACCTAAGTAATATTTATATGTAATATTTATCGATATAATCTATGTAATATGTATATATAATATTTCTCGATGTAATCTATGTAACATTTATAGATGTTATGACACAGCAGTTGGTAAAGGCTGTTGTTTAAAATCCCAGAGGGGAACTTTAAACAACTGTCATAACCTATATTTTCCAGTGGAATGTTTGAGTTGCAGCTCTAAATTCAGGAATAAGACCACCAGTTCTCGAGGGGTTTAAATATCAAACTAAATAAGACATTTGTCAACTTACAACAAATTAAATATAGACACATGGCTAAAAGTTACAACGATCATAACTTTTTAACAAATTCCCAAACAACTTTCCTCTAAGACAACCCATTGACTTTAAGCCGACGCCAGGCAAAGCATTTTCACTGTACAAATTCCAAATGAGGCTCCTTTCACTTTGGTTCCTTTGCAGACAGGTGTAGGCTTATGGCTACGGTTGCTTTGATGTTACAAGCCTCTGACTTCCACACACAAAATTCTCTCAGGTCTCTCAGCATCTCGGTTTGGACCAGTGTCCCACATGTCGCAGGTTGACAGGGCAGCCATGCAGTGCACACATCTCTGGCCATCCGAGCGGTGACCAGCCCTTCCCAGGAAGCATTAAGGGGCGGTCACACAGGGCCAGGAAAGGTGCTAAGTACAGCCATGATAACCAAGTCTCTCTCTCTCTCTCTCTTTCATACTGCAGGAGGACCATGTTGGGATGATGGACCCTGGTGACCTAGCTGTGTGCCTGATGGTCCACGGAGACTGTAGAAGACGGAGGAGAGAGCGACTGAGGCTCCTGGCTGTGCTAAGGCAGGAACAGCAGCCTCATGAAGAAGGGCAGCGGAGGGTCTCGCACACGCTGCTGAGGAGCGACAGTGAGCCATGGCTGGTCAGCGCCTAGCGACACCCAGTGTCTTTGGACACCGCCTGACATTGCTGCACATGTCTGACAACCAGCGTCGCCGATGACTGTGCATGTCGAGGGACCTGTTGGCTCACATCTGCCACTTACTGTAGGACTTGGAGCCAAGGGAACATAGAGGGCATCCACTGCCAATGGCTGTGAGAGTGACTGTGGCGCTCAATTTCTATACCAGTGGCTCCTTTCAGGGCTCCACAGGTGACCTCTGTGGGATTTCACAATCCTCCAGCCACAAATGCATCCATGAGTTCACGGATGCATCTTCTCCATTGCAACAACTTTGTGCATTTCGCCCAGGACCGGGACAGCCAGGATGCAAGGGCCATTGGATTCGCCCTGATCTCGGGATTCCCATAGGTGCAGGGTGCGATTGACTGCACTCATGTGGCGCTCAGGTCTCCATCGCTACACTCAGTGGACTTCATCAACCGCAAGGGATTCCACTCATTGAACATGCAGTTGGTATGTGACCACCGGCAACGCTTCCTGCAGGTATGCACACGGTTTCCAGTGAGTGTGCACATTGCCTACATCCTGAGTCACTTGCAGATACCCACAGTTTTCCAGGGTCCACGGAGGCTGCAGGGTTGGCTCCTTGGGGACAAGGACTATCCGCAGAGGCCATGGCTGATGACACCCGTGCGGCGGCCTCAGACTGCAGCAGAGCGACGCTATAATGAGGCTCAGGCAGCAACTCGTAACTTGGTAGAACAGACCCTGGATGCTGAAGATGTGGTTCCGGTGCCAGGACCAGTCTGGCAGAGCCCAGCAATACAGTCCGCAGAGGGTATCGCACATCATCATCGTCTGCTGCGCCCTTTACAACCTGGTGCTGCAACTGGGAGAGGAGCTGGCTGAGGAGGAGTTGGAGGAGCTGGAGGTCTCCTCTGATGAGGAGGACGTCGATGGGGATGAGGGTTGGGGTGTTGGTAGAGTGAGATCGAGCTGCCCGGCATCCCTCTCACGTGCACACTGTAGGAGGCCAACTATGGCATTAGCGATGGGGTTAAACCCATGTAGCAGTACATGAGCGAGGTCCTGGACCAAGGTCTCCGTGACGGCCGTCATCCTGCCAGTGTTGACCTCGGTGCGTTGGCATGCTGGCGCTATCACCTCAGCCTGAAGGCGGACGGACTCCTCCATCATGCCTTGCAACCTGCGGAGTGCAGCGGACATCGCTTCCTGATGTTCCCCAGCTTGCCTTCGCATCTCCAGCAACTGTGACATGACCGAGTCCTGAGGCTCCTCATCTGACTCGGACTCAGCAACGTTCTGGCCTCCAGCAGTCTTCCGAGTGCCGGGGACCTGGGAAGTCCCTGCCTCAGCCTGCTGTGAATCAGACAGTGCGATGTGCTCACCAGATTGTGATCCCGAGGCTATTCTAAATCTAGGTCCCAACGAGGTGTGTGTCTCAGCGCTGATGGAGGGTGAGGGTAAGCGCTATGAGGGGTGTTCAGGGAGGGTTCCTTCAGATTCCTCTTCAGAGGTTTCTTCGGAGCTAGCTTGGAGGTTCTAGGTCGTGGACTCCGTCTCCTGCTTCCCAGATGTGTCTGTGAAAGCAAGGGGAGATAATTAGTGCATGGCAGTGAACTGTGAAAGAGGGCACTTCACTCACAGCAAGGTTGTCTGATGGATGTTGCACTGCTGGATCCTCACTTGGTAGAGCAGCGCCGACCTCACCGTCAGCACAGGACCGACCCCGGTCATTGCCGGCCAGCTGGATGGCTCTCTTTTCCAATTCTGTCAGAGATTTGATCTCCGGCATCTCTCCGCCTGTCTGGGACCTTCCCCTCCTGTTGTGAGTCCGTTTGTCCTGCATGGATAGAGATGGGGAAAGTGTATCAGGATGCCTACCAGGCCAGATGATAAGTATGCCTGACCTGTGTGTGCGGGGAGTGGACACACGAATGGGATGAGGACAATGACGGTGTGTGAGAGAGAGTGAATGGTGATGTCTCTTGCACTGGCAGTGAGTGAGGGCACAGCGGGTGTGTGATGGGTTTGAGAATGTGTGAGTTGGGAGTGATGAAAAGGGTGACTTACCCTGATGGAACGGAGGAGATCATTCATCCTTTTGCGGCACTGAGCATTGGTGTGAAAGGAGACATTCTGTCAAAGCTTTTCATCTTTCACTCATCAGGACAGAATTGCAAGAATACCAAATCTCAAAGGGAACAACAATTTATACTGCATGAGGAGAATGTGTTCATTAGCTGGCAAGCAGATAATTGTGGACAAATTGTGGCCAAAGTAGTCAAATGTCCACTTGCCAAACAAATCAATTAAAATCTGGAATTGAAAGTCTAACGATGACCATGAAAACATTGCCGATTGTCGTTACAACCCCATCTGGGTCACTAATGTCCTTCAGGGAGGGAAATCTGTTGTCCTTACCTGGTCTGGCCTACATGTGGCTCCAGACCCACAGCAATGTGGCTGACTTTTCAATACCCTCTGAAATGGCCCAGCAAGCCATTCAGTTCCAGTGTAATTTGGGATGGGCAATAAATGTTGGTCTAGCCAGTGACGCCTCCATCCCATGAACAAATAAAAAAAGTACTCACATTCAGTAGGAATTCTAATTGGCTCAGACTGGGAACTGCCTAGGATACTTGTTGCTTCACAGTAGTAGGAGATTTCCTCATCGAATCCATAAGGAACTGTAATAGTTTGACGAGCGAGCGCCAGATTTGTCACCTTTCCTTGGGAGATCTTAAACCAGGTGAAATTGTGGAATACTGGATTCCCGTCACTGGAACAACTTAGAGAAATCATATTTCCTTCTTCCAGTGTCATCCTGACAGACGTTTTGCGAGGAGAATCTTTCAAATACAAAATTATCAACACATTAAACACTGAGCTAAAGTCAGGAGTGTGACGGAATTCTCTCCAGTTGCCGGGATGAGTGTGGCTCCAACAACGCTCAGGAAGCTCGACACCATCCAAGTCAATGCAGCCCGCTTGGTCGGCATCCCACGCACCATCTTCAACATTCACTCTCTCCACCACCGATACACAGTGGCAGCAGTGTGTGTACCATCTACAAGATGCACTGCAAATACTCACTAAGGCTCCTTGAACTGCACCTTCCAAACTGTGACCTCTAACATCTAGAAGGACAAGAACAGCAGACTCATGGGAACATCACCACCTGCAAGTTCCCCTCCAAGCCACACACCACCCTGACTTGGAAATCTATCGCCATTCCTTCACTGTCACTGGGTCAAAATCCTGGAACTCCCTGCCTTACATTGCAGTGGGTCTACCTACATCACAAGGACTGCAGCAGATCAAGACAATGTCTCAAGGGGTAATTAGGGATAGGCAATAAATGTTGCCCATATCAGCAAATGAATTAAATTTGGGCAAAATCATGAGGTTTAAAATCTAAATTTGAATAGTCTCCTTATATAATCATGGACTGGATACAGCTCCAACACTAGCACACCTACAACCTGCACTGTATTCCTCACCTGCAGATAACATCACACAGAATTACAGGTAGCCTTCAGCTGCACATTCGGCCCATCGTTTCTATGTCAGAAGCCAAGACTGTACACAGCACTCCTGATGCAGTCTCACCAAGAGCCTGTACAGTTGTAACATGCATCCCTACTTTTACACTTAAGCTCCCTTGCAATAAATACCAATGTTCCATTTGCCTTGCTAACCACTTGCTGCACCTGCATACTAACGTTCTATGATCCATGTACCAGGAATGATCTGTTAGTCATTTGAGAGAGTATTCAGGTTTCTGATTTACAGAAGACGATGTTTACAGTCACTTGGCAGCACAGAACCTGAGCATTGGTGTGAAAACAGACATTCTATCAAAGCTTTTCATCTTTCACTCATCAGGACAGAATTGTAAGAATACCAAATCTCAAAGGGAACAACAATTTATACTGCATGAGAAGAGGGTGCTGATTGGCTGGCAAGCAGATAATTGTGGATAAATTGTGGCCAAAGTGGTCAAATGTCCACTTGCCAAACAATTCAATTAGAATCTGGAATTGAAAGTCTAACGATGACAATGAAAACATCGCTGATTGTCGTTAAAACCCCATCTGGGTCACTAATGTCCTTTAGGGAGGGAAATCTGCTGTCCTTACCTGGTCTGGCGTACATGTGGCTCCAGACACAGAGCCATATGGTTGACTCTTCAATACCCTCTGAAATGTCCCAGCAAGCCATTCAGTTCCAGGGTAATTTGGGATGGGCAATAAATGTTGGTCTTGCCAGTGACACCTCCATCCCATGAACAAATAAAAAAAATACTCACATTCAGTAGGAATTCTAATCGGCTGAGACTGGGAACTGCCTAGGATACTTGTTGCTTCACAGTAGTAGGAGATTTCCTCATCGAATCCATAAGGAACTGTAATAGTTTGACGAGCGAGCGCCAGATTCGTCACCTTTCCTTTGGATATCTTAAACCAGGTGAAATTGTGGAATACTGGATTCCCGTCACTGGAACAACTTAGAGAAATCATATTTCCTTTTTCCGGTGTCATCCTGACTGACGTTTTGCGAGGAGAATCTTTTAAATACAAAATTATCAACACATTAAACACTGAGCTAAAGTCAGGAGTGTGACGGAATTCTCTCCAGTCGCCGGGATGAGTGTGGCTCCAACAACACTCAGGAATTTCGACAACATCCGAGTCAAAGCAGCCTGCTTGATCGGCATCCCACGCAACATCTTCAACATTCACTCGCTCCACCACCGATGCACAGTGGCAGCAGTGTGTGTACCATCTACAAGATGCACTGCAACTGCTCACTAAGGCTCCTTGAACAGCACCTTCCACACCTGTGACCTCTAACATCTAAAAGGACAAGAACAGCAGACTCATGGGAACATCACCACCTGCAAGTTCCCCTCCAAGCCACACACCGCACTGACTTGGAAACTTATCACCGTTACTTCACTGTCACTGGGTCAAAATCCTGGAACTCCCTGCCTAACATTGCTGTGGGTGTACCTACAGCACATGGACTGCAGCAGACCAAGACAATGTCTCAAGGGGTAATTAGGGATAGGCAATAAATGTTGCCCATATCAGCAAATGAATTAAATTTGGGCAAAATCATGAGGTTTAAAATCTAAATTTGAATAGTCTCCTTATATAATCATGGACTGGATACAGCTCCAACACTAGCACACCTACAACCTGCACTGTATTCCTCACCTGCAGATAACATCACACAGAATTACAGGTAGCCTTCAGCTGCACATTCGGCCCATCGTTTCTATGTCAGAAGCCAAGACTGTACACAGCACTCCTGATGCAGTCTCACCAAGAGCCTGTACAGTTGTAACATGCATCCCTACTTTTACACTTAAGCTCCCTTGCAATAAATACCAATGTTCCATTTGCCTTGCTAACCACTTGCTGCACCTGCATACTAACGTTCTATGATCCATGTACCAGGAATGATCTGTTAGTCATTTGAGAGAGTATTCAGGTTTCTGATTTACAGAAGACGATGTTTACAGTCACTTGGCAGCACAGAACCTGAGCATTGGTGTGAAAACAGACATTCTGTCAAAGCTTTTCATCTTTCACTCATCAGGACAGATTTGCAAGAATACCAAATCACAAAGGGCACAACAATTTATACTGCATGAGGAGAATGTGCTCATTAGCTGGCAGGCAGATAATTGTGGATAAATTGTGGCCAAAGTGGTCAAATGTCCACTTGCCAACTAATTCAATAGAATCTGGAATTGAAAGTCTAACGATGACCATGAAAACATTGCCGATTGTCGTGACAACGCCATCTGGGTCACTAATTTACTTTAGGGAGGGAAGTCTGCTGTCCTTACCTTGTCTGGCCTATATGTGGCTCCAGACCCACAGCCATATGGTTGACTCTTCAATATGTTCTGAAATGGCCACCAAGCCATTCAGTTCCAGTGTAATTTGGGATGGGCAATAAATGTTGGTCTAGCCAGTGACACCTCCATCCCATGAACAAATAAAAAAAGTACTCACATCCAATGGGAATTCTAATGGGCAGAGACTGGGAACTGCCCAGGATACTTGTTGCTTCACAGTAGTAGGAGATTTCCTCTTCAAATCCATCAGGAACTGTAATAGTTTGACCAGCGAGTCCCAGATTCGTCACCTTGCCTTGGGAGATCTTAAACCAGGTGAAATTGTGGGCTGCTGGATTCCCGTCACTGGAACAACTTAGAGAAATCATCTTTCCATTTTCCAGTGTCATCCTGACAGACGTGTTGCGTAGAGAATCTTTCAAATACAAAATTATCAACACATTAATCAGTGAGCTAAAGTCAGGAGTGTGATGGAATTCTCTCCAGTTGCCGGGATGAATGCCACTCCACACCCAAGATACTCGACACCATCAAGGACAAAGCAGCCCGATTGATCGTCATCCCACCCACCATCTTCAACATTCACTCCCTCAACCACTGACGCACATTGTCAGCAGCGTGCGTACCATCTTCACGATGCACTGCAGCAACTCACCAACCCTCCTAAGACAGCACCTTCCAAACTCACGACCTATGAAACCTAGAAGGACAAGGGCAGCCGATACATGGGAACATCACCACCTGCAAGTTCCCCTCCAAGCCACACACCAGTCTGATTTGGAACGATTTCACCGTTCCTTCACTGTTGCTGGGTCAAAATCCTCAAAATCTCTCCAGAAAGCACTTTTGCTGCCCTTCACTACATGCTCTGCAGCAGTCCCAGAAGGCAGCTCACCACCACCTTCCCAAGGGACAATTAGGAATGGGCGATAAATGCTGGGCCCGGCCAGTAATGGTCACATCCCGAAAATGAATGAAAATAAGAGTGAACTGATGAGGTTTAACATCCAGATTTGGATAGAGTCTGTATCGAATCATTGACTGGATACAGCTCCAACACTAGCACCTGTACAAACTGCACTCTATTCCTCACCAGCAGGTGATGTTACACAGAATTACAGCGAGTCTATGAGTGGCTATCTCACCCCATCCCCATACCCTTCACTTTCTTTCCCCCTCATATTTTAATCCAGCTTCCCCCTTAAATACATCGATACCATTCACCTCGACCACTCCCTGTGGGAGCGAGTTCCACTTTCCCCCCACTCTCTGGGTAAATATGTTTCTCCTGAATTCCCCATTGGGTTTATTAGTGATGATCTTATATCGATGGCCCCTAGTTCTGGTCTCACTCCAACAAGTGGAAACATCTTCTCTACGTCTACCCTATCAAAACCCTCTCATCGTTTTAAAGAACTCGATCAGGTCACCCCCTCAGCCTTCTCTTTTCTAGAGGATAGTGCCCCAGCCTGTTCAGTCTTTCCTGATAGTTATAACCTCTCAGTTCTGGAATCGTCCTTGTCAATCCCACTTGCACCTTCTCCAATGCCTCATTTAATAGGAGACCGACTCCCCCTCCATCATAAGCATGGTGTTCTAACCAATACTTACACTTTACACTCAGAGTAACTGAGTTGACCACTCGATGGTTGGTTTGAGGGTAGTCACACGTACAGTTGAGAGTTTGACCATGATGCTCGAACGAAGGGTTAAAGGTCAGTACAGCGGAAACCTCGCCACCGTTCTCTGTGATGTTGCTGACCGAGGAAGTCGACAATTCACTCCAGGTTAGATTGGGGTGGTTATCAGGGCAGGTGTAGAGGCATTTACAGATGATATGTGCAGGAGTCCCCTCCTGTAACTCCTTCGGGAGTACGATATCTGGCTTATCTGGAACATCTGTAATAGAAAGATCCAGATGTTTACAGACAAGTAGAAAAGAGATTTGATTTGTCCTATGATTTTTCGATAAGTTCACAGACACTCAGAACACAGAAGGAGGCCATTCAGCCCATTGAGTCCATGCTGTCTCTCTGCAGAGAAATCCAGTCAGTCCCATTCCCCCCGCTCTATCCCTGTATCCCTGTGAGTTTATTTCCCTCAAGTGTCCGTCCAATTTCCTTTTGAAATCGCCCATTGTCTCCGCTTACACCATCCTCGTAGGCAGCGAGTTCCAGCTCATTACCACTCGCTGTGTAAAAAAGTTCCTCCTCACATCCCCCCCGCCCATAACCTTCAATCTGTGTCCCCCAGTCCTTGCACCATCAGCTAATGGCAACAGCTTCTCTTTGTCTGCGTTATCTAAACCCTTCATCATCTTGCAAACCTCGATCAGATCCCCCCTCAATCTTCTTTGCTACAAGGAGTACAACAGCAGCTTCTCCAACCCAGCCTTGTAGCTAACATCCCTCATCCCTGGACCCATTCAGGTCAATCCCCCCAACACACAGAAAGAAAAAAAACAGTTCAGACCAGTATTCTTATTGCCCAGTTTTACTGGTGGTCTATATTATGATATACAAAACCAGTTTGGACCAGGACTCTTATTTCCCAGTTTTTACTGTTTTGTCCTCCTGGGCTCCCTTTCTAAAGCTCTTACATATTTCCTGAAGTGTGGGGGCCCAAAGTTCTGAACAACATTCCAGCTGTGTTCTAACCAGTGGTTTATCAAGTTCCAGCATGATCTCTTTGCTTTTAACTCGGTTCCTCAGTATATGAACATGAGGAAGACATTTTTCTTCTTAATCACCTCAACAAGTCGCCCTTTAATCTTTCAGAATGTGTGCAGAGAGACACCCAGGTCTCGCTTCTCCAACACTTGTCCAAATTGTTCTTGTCCAGTATCTTTCTGTATTCATCCTGTCAAAGTGCGTCACTTTACACTTCACTGCGCTGAACTGCATCTACCATGTGTCTGCCCACCTCACCCTGATCCTGCCCCTCTCATGCCCAATCTCTCCTTATCACTGACCACTGCTTTGCCAAGTTTCATTCCATCAGAAAACATCACCACTGAGGGAAACTTAGTGATGCCAGCTTCAATGTGTGATAGCAGATTCTGCTCTGGAATTCCACGTAACTCCAAGCTGACATCCTCCAGTTAACACATGGGGATGTGGAGCAGTTGCTGCAGAAGTTGGAACAAAAATAAAACTAAAACTTTTTGACACAAGTAATGACCCTCCGACAGTGCGGCACTCCCTCAGTACTGACCGTCCAACAGTGCAGCACTCCCTCAGTACTGACCTTCTGACAGTGCAGCACTCCCTCAGTACTGACCCTCCGACAGTGCAGCACTCCCTCAGTACTGACCTTCCGACAGTGCAGCACTCCCTCAGTACTGACCTTCTGACAGTGAAGCACTCCCTCAGTCCTGACACTCCGACAGTGCAGCACTCCCTCAGTACTGACCCTGTGACAATGCAGCACTCCCTCAGTACTGACCTTCTGACAGTGCAGCACTCCCTCAGTACTGACCTTCTGACAGTGCAGCACTCCCTCAGTACTGACCTTCTGACAGTGCAGCACTCCCTCAGTACTGATGCTCCGACAGTGCAGCAATCACTCAGTACTGACCCTCCGACGGTGCAGCACTATCTCAGCACTGACTCTGTGACAGTGCAGCACTCCCTCAGTACTGACCCTCCGACGGTGCAGCACTATCTCAGCACTGACTCTGTGACAGTGCAGCACTCCCTCAGTACTGACCGTCTGACAGTGCAGCACTCCCTCAGTATCGATGCTCGGACAGTGCGGCACTCCCTCAGCAATGCGCCTGATCACATCCTGGACTTTTTTCTGACATCTCCTGGAGCAGGAATTTAACCCATGACTGCCTGGCTCTGAGATGAGAACGTGACCCCCTTGTGTTGAGAGACTGAGTGTGAAAGGAACTGGGACTTACCAAGAACCTGGAGTTGGACTGGTTCTGTAAAAGTGTGATCTGTGTAGCCCTCCGCATCCACATAAAAGTAATACACGTCACTGTCTTCAGCTCTGAGACTGTCAATCCTCACCGAACAATTCTTCCCTTCCAAGTCGCCGATTAATTTAGCACGTCCCACGAATGTGGCCATCCCATAATTGGGATCTTTGCTGTATGTGATGGTATATTTCCATCTATACCAATATTTATACCAAGCTCCGTGCAGTGCTGTGTAAGAGTGGGAAGGAAAGTCAAAGCTACACGGAATAACCACACAAGAGCTGCTGATGGCCCTCCGAGGCAATGCATTCATAGACCATCCCTCTGACGTCACACCTGAAAGGCAACAAGGGAGGGGACAGGACATCAAAAAGCAGAATATTACTTCAATGGAGCGAGGCTGCAGAATCCGATACAGAGGGATCGGGGTGTCCTTGCACATGAATCACAGAAAGTCAGCATTCAGGAACAGCACGGAATGAGGAAGGCAAGTGGTATGTCGGCCTTTATTGCAAAGAGATGGAGTATGAAAGGAGGGAAGTCTTGCTACAACTGTTCAGGACTTTGGTGAGATTGTACCAGGAGCAGTGTGTACAGTTCTGGTCTCCTTACTTATGGAGGGTGAGACTTGCATTGGAGGCAGTTCAGGGAAGGTTCACTGGGCTGATTCCTGGGATGAAGGGGTTTGTCGTATGAGGAAATGTTGAGCAGGTTGGCCCTGTATCCATTGGAGTTTAGAAGAATGAGGGGTGATCTGATTGAAACATAGAAGATTCTGAGGTGGTGGAGGGTTTGACAGGGTGGATGCTGAGGGGATGTTTCCTCTTGTGAGGGAAATCCTGTTAAGCAATAAGGACGTGTTACTGCATTAAAGGCGCTATATAAATGCACTGTCATTCCTATTGAAACAAGCTCTCTGATGCAAAAACAGAAAATGCTGGAAAAACTCAGCAGGTCTGACAGCATCTGTGGAGGGAGAAACAGAGTTGACGTTTCGATTCCGTATGAACCTTTTTATTTTGCTATATTCTCCGAGTCGCTATTCACTCACTCTCTGTGTGATCACTAACCCTGTTCTCTAAAATTAAATGTTCACTTCCTCAGTCCAGGATAGAATCAAATTCCCTGAGTTCCGATCAGTAATGAATTTGTACCTGGCAGCAAGCTGATGAAGATCAATATCAGACCGACCACTCCCATCTTCAGTTCCTCGCCTAAATGGAAAATGACAAAGACAGAGACTTTTTCAGAAATTGCCCCCAGCGTCTTTTCCTCAAACAACAACAACTTGTGTTTAAATGGCACCTTTCAGTGAGTTAAACAGCCCCAGGGAATAAACTAATGTCAAGACAAGGAAGGAGAGATTGAGAAGGGACATCGCATACCGATTCACCAAACAGGGCAAAAATTCATGGGTCCCTCACTCCCTCTGCTGGGTGTCCAGCTTTTTCTCTCAGTGAGTTTAGCCCTCACAATCTCTATCGCACTCTTCTGCTCTATCTCTCTCTCACACACACACATTCTCTCTCTCTCCCTCTCTCAAACACAATCTCTCTCAAACACACACAGTCTCTCTATCTCACACACACATTCTCTCTCGCTACCTCTCCCAAAGACACACTCTGTGTTTCTCTCACACAAACACACACTCTCTCTCTCACTCACACTCTATCTCGCTCTCTCACACATACACACAAACACATTCTCTCTCTCTCAAACAGTTACCATCTCTATCTCACTCTTCTGCTCTGTCTCCCTCTTTCTCTCTCCCTCTCACATACACACCTCTCTCCCTCAAACACGCACTCTCTCTCTTTCACACACACTCTCTCTCTCTTTCACACGCACATTCTCTCTCTCTCTCTCAAACAGATACCATTTCTCTCTATCTCGCTATTCTGCTCTGTCTCCCTCTTTCTCTCTCTCACACACACACATGCTCTCTATCTATTTTTCCCTCTCACACATACTCTATCTCTCTCTCTCTATCTCTCTGACATGGAAGGTTGTGGTTTAAAGAGGAGCTCATGATTTCAGCTCCAAACCCAGACGGATTCTCCCCAGTGAGGGAGTGCTGCATTGTCAAAGGTTCAGTGCTGAGGGAGTGCTGCACTGTTGCATGGTGATTACTGAAGGAGTGCTGCACTGTCGGAGGGTCAGTACTGAATGAGAGCTGCACTGTCAAAGGGTCAGTAATGAGGGACTGCTGCACTGTCGGAGGGGCAGAACTGAGGGAGTGCAGCACTGTCAGAGGAGCAGTGCTGAGGGATTGTGGCACTGCCAGAGGGTCAGTACTGAGGGAAAGCTGCACTGTTAGAGGGTCATTATTGAGGGACTGCTGCAATGTCAGAGGGTCAGTACTGAGGGAGTGCTGCACTGTCAAAGGGTCAGTACTGTGAGAGTGCTGCACTGTTAGAGGGTCAGTACTGAGGGAGTGCTGCACTGTCGGGGGGTCAGTACTGAGGCAGTGCTGCACTGTCGGAGAGTCAGTACTGAGGGAGTACTGCACTGTCAGAGGGTCAGTACTGAGGGAGCGCTGCACTATCGGGGGGTCAGTACTGAGGCAGTGCTGCACTGTCGGAGAGTCAGTACTGAGGGAGTGCAGCACTGTCGGAGGGTCAGTACTCAGGAGGTGCTGTGCTGTCAGAGGGTCAGTACTGAGGGAGTGCTGCACTGTCAGAGGGTCAGTACTGAGGGAGCGCTGCACTGTCAGAGTGTCAGTACTGAGAGAATGCTGCACTGTCGGATGGTCAGACCTCAGGGTGTGCTGCACTGTCAGAGTGTCAGTACTGAGGGAGTACTGCACTGTCAAAGGGTCAGTACTGAGGGAACACTGCACAGTCGGAGGGTCAGTACTGAGGGGGTGCTGCACAGTCGGACGGTCAGAACTCAGGGAGTGCTGCACTGTCAGAGTATCAGTACTGAGGGAGGGATGCACTGTCAGAGGGTCAGTACTGAGGGAGTTCTGCTCAATCAGAGGGTCAGTACTGAGGGAGTGCTGCACTGTCAAAGGGTCAGTACAGAGGGAGTGTTGCACTGTCAGAGGGTCAGTACTCAGGGAGTACTGCACTGTCAGAGGGTCGGTACTGAGGGAGCGCTCCACTGTCGGACGGTAAGCACTGAGGGAGTGCTGCACTGTCAGAGGGTCAGTACTGAGGGAGTGCAGCACTGTCAGGGGGTCAGTACTGAGGGAGTGTTGTACTGTCAGATGGTCTGTACTGTGGGTGTCATGCACTGTGGGAGGGTCAGTACTGAGACAGTGCTGCAATGTCGGATTGTCAGTATTGAGGGACTGCTGCACTGTCAGAGGATCAGTAGTAAGGGTGTGCTGCACTGTCGGAAGGTCAGTACTGAGCGAGTGCTGCACTGTCACAGGGTCAGCAAACAGGGTGTGCTGCACTGTCGGAGTGTGGTACTGAGGGAGTGCTGCACTGTCAGTGGGTCAGTATTGAGGGAGTGCTGCACTGTCAGTGGGTCAGTACTGAGGGAGTGCTGCACTGTCGGAGGGTCAGTACTGAGGGAGTGCTGCACTGTCATAGGGTCAGTACTGAGGGATTGCTGCATTGTCGGTGGGTCGGTACTGAGGAAATGCTGCACTGGCAGAGGGTCAGTACTGAGGGATTGGCGCAATGTTAAAGGGTCAGTACTGAGGGAGTGCTGCACTGTCAAAGGGTCAGTACTGTGGGAGTGCTGCACTGTCAGAGGGTCAGTACTGAGGGAGTGCTGCACTGTCGGAGGGTCAGTACTGAGGGAGTGCTGCACTGTCATAGGGTCAGTACTGAGGGAGTGCTGCACTGTCAGAGGGTCAGTACTGAGGGAGTGTTGCACTGTCAGATGGTCAGTACTGAGGGAGTGCTGCACAGTCAGAGGGTCAGTACTGAGGGAGTGCTGCCCTGTCAGAAGGTCACTACTGAGGTAATGCTGCACTGTCAGAGGGTCAGTACTGAGGGAGTGCTGCACTGTAAATGGGTCGGTACTGAGGGAGTGCTGCAATGTCGGAGGGTGAGTACTGAGGGAGTGCAGCACTGTCAGAGGGGCAGTGCTGAGGGATTGTGGCACTGTCAGAGGGTCAGTACTTAGGGGGTGCTACACTTTCGCAGGGTCAGTACTGAGGGAGTGCTGCACTGTTAGAGGTTTAGTATTGAGGGACTGCTGCACTGTCAGATGGTCAGTACTGAGGGAGTGCTGCATTGTCACAGGGTCAGTACTGAGAGAGTGCTGCACTGTCGGAGTGTCAGGACTGAGGGAGTGCTTCACTGTCAGTTGGTCAGTACTGAGGGAGTGCTGCACTTTCAGAGGGTCAGCAAACAGGGTGTGCTGCACTGTCGGAGTGTGGAACTGAGGGAGTACTGCACTGTCAGAGGGTCATTACTGAGGGAGTGCTGCACTATCAGAGGGTCATTACTGAGGGAGTGCTGCACTATCAGAGGGTCAGTACTGAGGGAGTGCTGCACTGTCAGAGGATCAGTACTGAGGGCGTGCTGCACTGTCAGAGGGTCATTACTGAGGGAGTGCTGCACTATCAGAGGGTCATTACTGAGGGAGTGCTGCACTGTCAGAGGGTCATTACTGAGGGAGTGCTGCACTATCAGAGGGTCAGTACTGAGGGAGTGCTGCACTGTCAGAGGATCAGTACTGAGGGCGTGCTGCACTGTCAGAGGGTCAGTGCTGAGGAGGTGCTGCACTGTCAGAGTCATTACTGAGGGAGTGCTGCACTGTCAGAGGGTTAGTACTGAGGGAGTGCTGCATTGTCCTTGGGTCAGTACTGAGGGAGTGCTTCACTGTCAGAGGCTCTGTACTGAGGGAATGCAGCAATGTCAGAAGGTCAGTACTCAGGGAGTGCTGCACTGTCAGAGGGTCAGTACAGAGGGAGTGCTGCACTGTCGGACGGTAAGTACTGACGGATTGCTGTTCTGTCAGATGGTCTGTACTGAGGGTGTCCTGCACTGTGGGAGGGTCAGTACTGAGAGAGTGCTGCACTGTCAGATGGTCAGTATTGAGGGACTGCTGCACTGTCAGATGGTCAGTACTAAGGGTGTGGTGCACTGTCGGAGGGTCAGTACTGAGGAGTGGTGCACTGTCAGAGGGTCAGCAGACAGGGTGTGCTGCACTGTCGGAGTGTGGTACTGAGGGAGTGCTGCACTGTCAGTCGGTCAGTACTGAGGGAGTGCTGCAATGTCAGTGGGTCAGTACTGAGGGAGTACTGCACTGTCTGAGGATAGTACTGAGGGAGTACTGCACTGACAGAGGGTCAGTACTGAGGGAGTGCTGCACTGTCAGAGGGTCAGTGCTGAGGGGGTGCTGCACTGTCAGAGAGTTAGTACTGAAGGAGTGCTGCATTGTCGCTGGGTCGGTACTGTGGAAGTGCAGCACTGGCAGAGGGTCAGTACTGTGGAATTTGCGCCCTGTTAATTGGTCAGTACTGAGGGAGTGCTGCACTGTCAAAGGGTCAGTACTGAGGGAGTGCAGCACTGTCAGAGGGTCAGTACTGAGGGAGTGCTGCACTGTCAGATGGTCAGTAATGAGGGAGTGCTGCACTGTCAGAGGTTCAGTGCTGAGGAAGTGCTGCACTCGCAGAGTCAGTAATGAGGAGTGCTGCACTGTCAGAGGGACAGTACTGAGGGAGTGCTGCACTTCCAGAGGGTCAGTACTGAGGGAGTACTGCACTGTCAGAAGGTTAGTACTGAGGGAGTGCTGCACTGCCAGAGGGTTAGTACTGAGGGAGCGCTGCATTGTCCTAGGATCAGTACTGAGGGTGTGCTGCAATGTCAGAGGTTCTGTACTGAGGGAGTGCTGCACTCTCAGAAGGTCAGTACTCAGGGAGTGCTGCACTGTCAGAGGGTCAGTTCTGAGGGAGTACTGCACTGTCAGAGGGTCAGTACTGAGGGAGCACTCCACTGTCAGAGGGTAAGTACTGAGGGAGTGCTGCACTGACGGTGGGACAGTACTCAGGGAGTGCTGCACTGTGAGAGTGTCAGTACTGAGGGAGTGCTGCTCTGTCAGAGGGTCAGTACTGAGGGAGTGCTGCTCAATCAGAGGGTCAGTACTGAGGGAGTGATGCACTGGCAGAGGATCAGTACTGAGGGAGTGCTGCACTGGCAGAGGATCAGTGCTGAGGAGGTGCTGCACTGTCAGAGTCAGCACAGAGGGAGTGCTGCACTGTCAGAGGGACAGTACTGAGGGAGTGCTGCACTGTCAGAGGGTTAGTACTGAGGGAGTACTGCACTGCCAGAGGGTTAGTACTGAGGGAGTGCAGCACTGTCAGAGGGTTAGTACTGAGGGAGTGTTGCATTGTCCTATGGTCAGTACTGATGGAGTGCTGCACTGTCAGAGGGTCTGTACTGAGGGAGTGCAGCAATGTCAGAAGGTCAGTACTCAGGGAGTGCTGCACTGTCAAAGGGTAAGTACAGAGGGAGTGTTGCACTGTCAGAGGGTCAGTACTCAGGGAGTACTGCACTGTCAGAGTGTCGGTACTGAGGGAGCGCTCCACTGTCGGACGGTAAGCACTGAGGGAGTGCTGCACTGTCAGAGGGTCAGTACTGAGGGAGTGCTGCACTGTCAGAGGGTCAGTACTGAGGGAGTGTTGTACTGTCAGATGGTCTGTACTGTGGGTGTCATGCACTGTGGGAGGGTCAGTACTGAGACAGTGCTGCAATGTCGGATGGTCAGTATTGAGGGACTGCTGCACTGTCAGAGGGTCAGTAGTAAGGGTGTGCTGCACTGTCGGAAGGTCAGTACTGAGCGAGTGCTGCACTGTCAGAGGGTCAGCAAACAGGGTGTGCTGCACTGTCGGAGTGTGGTACTGAGGGAGTGCTGCACTGTCAGTGGGTCAGTATTGAGGGAGTGCTGCACTGTCAGTGGGTCAGTACAGAGGGTGTACTGCACTGTCTGAGGGTTAGTACTGAGGGAGTGCTGCACTGAAAGAGGGTCAGTACTGAGGGAGTGCTGCACTGTCAGAGGCTCAGTGCTGAGGGGGTGCTGCACTGTCAGAGAGTCAGTACTGAGGGATTGCTGCATTGTCGGTGGGTCGGTACTGAGGAAATGCTGCACTGGCAGAGGGTCAGTACTGAGGGATTGGCGCAATGTTAAAGGGTCAGTACTGAGGGAGTGCTGCACTGTCAAAGGGTCAGTACTGTGGGAGTGCTGCACTGTCAGAGGGTCAGTACTGAGGGAGTGCTGCACTGTCGGAGGGTCAGTACTGAGGGAGTGCTGCACTGTCATAGGGTCAGTACTGAGGGAGTGCTGCACTGTCAGAGGGTCAGTACTGAGGGAGTGTTGCACTGTCAGATGGTCAGTACTGAGGGAGTGCTGCACAGTCAGAGGGTCAGTACTGAGGGAGTGCTGCCCTGTCAGAAGGTCACTACTGAGGTAATGCTGCACTGTCAGAGGGTCAGTACTGAGGGAGTGCTGCACTGTAAATGGGTCGGTACTGAGGGAGTGCTGCAATGTCGGAGGGTGAGTACTGAGGGAGTGCTGCACTGTCAGAGGGGCAGTGCTGAGGGATTGTGGCACTGTCAGAGGGTCAGTACTTAGGGGGTGCTACACTTTCGCAGGGTCAGTACTGAGGGAGTGCTGCACTGTTAGAGGGTTAGTATTGAGGGACTGCTGCACTGTCAGATGGTCAGTACTGAGGGAGTGCTGCATTGTCACAGGGTCAGTACTGAGAGAGTGCTGCACTGTCGGAGTGTCAGGACTGAGGGAGTGCTTCACTGTCAGTTGGTCAGTACTGAGGGAGTGCTGCACTGTCAGAGGGTCAGCAAACAGGGTGTGCTGCTGTCGGAGTGTGGAACTGAGGGAGTACTGCACTGTCAGAGGGTCATTACTGAGGGAGTGCTGCACTATCAGAGGGTCAGTACTGAGGGAGTGCTGCACTGTCAGAGGATCAGTACTGAGGGCGTGCTGCACTGTCAGAGGGTCAGTGCTGAGGAGGTGCTGCACTGTCAGAGTCATTACTGAGGGAGTGCTGCACTGTCAGAGGGACAGTACTGAGGGAGTACTGCACTGTCAGAGGGTTAGTAGTGAGGGAGTGCTGCATTGTCCTTGGGTCAGTACTGAGGGAGTGCTTCACTGTCAGAGGCTCTGTACTGAGGGAATGCAGCAATGTCAGAAGGTCAGTACTCAGGGAGTGCTGCACTGTCAGAGGGTCAGTACAGAGGGAGTGCTGCACTGTCGGACGGTAAGTACTGACGGATTGCTGTTCTGTCAGATGGTCTGTACTGAGGGTGTCCTGCACTGTGGGAGGGTCAGTACTGAGAGAGTGCTGCACTGTCAGATGGTCAGTATTGAGGGACTGCTGCACTGTCAGATGGTCAGTACTAAGGGTGTGGTGCACTGTCGGAGGGTCAGTACTGAGGAGTGGTGCACTGTCAGAGGGTCAGCAGACAGGGTGTGCTGCACTGTCGGAGTGTGGTACTGAAGGAGTGCTGCACTGTCAGTCGGTCAGTACTGAGGGAGTGCTGCAATGTCAGTGGGTCAGTACTGAGGGAGTACTGCACTGTCTGTGGGTTAGTACTGAGGGAGTACTGCACTGACAGAGGGTCAGTACTGAGGGAGTGCTGCACTGTCAGAGAGTCAGTGCTGAGGGGGTGCTGCACAGTCAGAGGGTCAGTACTGAGGGAGTGCTGCCCTGTCAGAAGGTCACTACTGAGGTAATGCTGCACTGTCAGAGGGTCAGTACTGAGGGAGTGCTGCACTGTAAATGGGTCGGTACTGAGGGAGTGCTGCAATGTCGGAGGGTGAGTACTGAGGGAGTGCTGCACTGTCAGAGGTGCAGTGCTGAGGGATTGTGGCACTGTCAGAGGGTCAGTTCTTAGGGGGTGCTACACTTTCGCAGGGTCAGTACTGAGGGAGTGCTGCACTGTTAGAGGTTTAGTATTGAGGGACTGCTGCACTGTCAGATGGTCAGTACTGAGGGAGTGCTGCATTGTCACAGGGTCAGTACTGAGAGAGTGCTGCACTGTCGGAGTGTCAGGACTGAGGGAGTGCTTCACTGTCAGTTGGTCAGTACTGAGGGAGTGCTGCACTGTCAGAGGGTCAGCAAACAGGGTGTGCTGCACTGTCGGAGTGTGGAACTGAGGGAGTACTGCACTGTCAGAGGGTCATTACTGAGGGAGTGCTGCACTATCAGAGGGTCAGTACTGAGGGAGTGCTGCACTGTCAGAGGATCAGTACTGAGGGCGTGCTGCACTGTCAGAGGGTCAGTGCTGAGGAGGTGCTGCACTGTCAGAGTCATTACTGAGGGAGTGCTGCACTGTCAGAGGGACAGTACTGAGGGAGTACTGCACTGTCAGAGGGTTAGTAGTGAGGGAGTGCTGCACTGTCAGAGGGTTAGTACTGAGGGAGTGCTGCATTGTCCTTGGGTCAGTACTGAGGGAGTGCTTCACTGTCAGAGGCTCTGTACTGAGGGAATGCAGCAATGTCAGAAGGTCAGTACTCAGGGAGTGCTGCACTGTCAGAGGGTCAGTACAGAGGGAGTGCTGCACTGTCGGACGGTAAGTACTGACGGATTGCTGTTCTGTCAGATGGTCTGTACTGAGGGTGTCCTGCACTGTGGGAGGGTCAGTACTGAGAGAGTGCTGCACTGTCAGATGGTCAGTATTGAGGGACTGCTGCACTGTCAGATGGTCAGTACTAAGGGTGTGGTGCACTGTCGGAGGGTCAGTACTGAGGAGTGGTGCACTGTCAGAGGGTCAGCAGACAGGGTGTGCTGCACTGTCGGAGTGTGGTACTGAGGGAGTGCTGCACTGTCAGTCGGTCAGTACTGAGGGAGTGCTGCAATGTCAGTGGGTCAGTACTGAGGGAGTACTGCACTGTCTGAGGGTTAGTACTGAGGGAGTACTGCACTGACAGAGGGTCAGTACTGAGGGAGTGCTGCACTGTCAGAGGGTCAGTGCTGAGGGGGTGCTGCACTGTCAGAGAGTTAGTACTGAAGGAGTGCTGCATTGTCGCTGGGTCGGTACTGTGGAAGTGCAGCACTGGCAGAGGGTCAGTACTGTGGAATTTGCGCCCTGTTAATTGGTCAGTACTGAGGGAGTGCTGCACTGTCAAAGGGTCAGTACTGAGGGAGTGCAGCACTGTCAGAGGGTCAGTACTGAGGGAGTGCTGCACTGTCAGATGGTCAGTAATGAGGGAGTGCTGCACTGTCAGAGGTTCAGTGCTGAGGAAGTGCTGCACTCGCAGAGTCAGTAATGAGGAGTGCTGCACTGTCAGAGGGACAGTACAGAGGGAGTGCTGCACTTCCAGAGGGTCAGTACTGAGGGAGTACTGCACTGTCAGAAGGTTAGTACTGAGGGAGTGCTGCACTGCCAGAGGGTTAGTACTGAGGGAGCGCTGCATTGTCCTAGGATCAGTACTGAGGGTGTGCTGCAATGTCAGAGGTTCTGTACTGAGGGAGTGCTGCACTCTCAGAAGGTCAGTACTCAGGGAGTGCTGCACTGTCAGAGGGTCAGTTCTGAGGGAGTACTGCACTGTCAGAGGGTCAGTACTGAGGGAGCACTCCACTGTCAGAGGGTAAGTACTGAGGGAGTGCTGCACTGACGGTGGGACAGTACTCAGGGAGTGCTGCACTGTGAGAGTGTCAGTACTGAGGGAGTGCTGCTCTGTCAGAGGGTCAGTACTGAGGGAGTGCTGCTCAATCAGAGGGTCAGTACTGAGGGAGTGATGCACTGGCAAAGGATCAGTACTGAGGGAGTGCTGCACTGGCAGAGGATCAGTGCTGAGGAGGTGCTGCACTGTCAGAGTCAGCACAGAGGGAGTGCTGCACTGTCAGAGGGACAGTACTGAGGGAGTGCTGCACTGTCAGAGGGTTAGTACTGAGGGAGTACTGCACTGCCAGAGGGTTAGTACTGAGGGAGTGCAGCACTGTCAGAGGGTTAGTACTGAGGGAGTGTTGCATTGTCCTATGGTCAGTACTGATGGAGTGCTGCACTGTCAGAGGGTCTGTACTGAGGGAGTGCAGCAATGTCAGAAGGTCAGTACTCAGGGAGTGCTGCAATGTCAAAGGGTAAGTACAGAGGGAGTGTTGCACTGTCAGAGGGTCAGTACTCAGGGAGTACTGCACTGTCAGAGTGTCAGTACTGAGGGAGCGCTCCACTGTCGGACGGTAAGCACTGAGGGAGTGCTGCACTGTCAGAGGGTCAGTACTGAGGGAGTGCTGCACTGTCAGAGGGTCAGTACTGAGGGAGTGTTGTACTGTCAGATGGTCTGTACTGTGGGTGTCATGCACTGTGGGAGGGTCAGTACTGAGACAGTGCTGCAATGTCGGATGGTCAGTATTGAGGGACTGCTGCACTGTCAGAGGGTCAGTAGTAAGGGTGTGCTGCACTGTCGGAAGGTCAGTACTGAGCGAGTGCTGCACTGTCAGAGGGTCAGCAAACAGGGTGTGCTGCACTGTCGGAGTGTGGTACTGAGGGAGTGCTGCACTGTCAGTGGGTCAGTATTGAGCGAGTGCTGCACTGTCAGTGGGTCAGTACAGAGGGTGTACTGCACTGTCTGAGGGTTAGTACTGAGGGAGTGCTGCACTGAAAGAGGGTCAGTACTGAGGGAGTGCTGCACTGTCAGAGGCTCAGTGCTGAGGGGGTGCTGCACTGTCAGAGAGTCAGTACTGAGGGATTGCTGCATTGTCGGTGGGTCGGTACTGAGGAAATGCTGCACTGGCAGAGGGTCAGTACTGAGGGATTGGCGGAATGTTAAAGGGTCAGTACTGAGGGAGTGCTGCACTGTCAAAGGGTCAGTACTGTGGGAGTGCTGCACTGTCAGAGGGTCAGTACTGAGGGAGTGCTGCACTGTCGGAGGGTCAGTACTGAGGGAGTGCTGCACTGTCATAGGGTCAGTACTGAGGGAGTGCTGCACTGTCAGAGGGTCAGTACTGAGGGAGTGTTGCACTGTCAGATGGTCAGTACTGAGGGAGTGCTGCACAGTCAGAGGGTCAGTACTGAGGGAGTGCTGCCCTGTCAGAAGGTCACTACTGAGGTAATGCTGCACTGTCAGAGGGTCAGTACTGAGGGAGTGCTGCACTGTAAATGGGTCAGTACTGAGGGAGTGCTGCAATGTCGGAGGGTGAGTACTGAGGGAGTGCTGCACTGTCAGAGGGGCAGTGCTGAGGGATTGTGGCACTGTCAGAGGGTCAGTACTTAGGGGGTGCTACACTTTCGCAGGGTCAGTACTGAGGGAGTGCTGCACTGTTAGAGGGTTAGTATTGAGGGACTGCTGCACTGTCAGATGGTCAGTACTGAGGGAGTGCTGCATTGTCACAGGGTCAGTACTGAGAGAGTGCTGCACTGTCGGAGTGTCAGGACTGAGGGAGTGCTTCACTGTCAGTTGGTCAGTACTGAGGGAGTGCTGCACTGTCAGAGGGTCAGCAAACAGGGTGTGCTGCACTGTCGGAGTGTGGAACTGAGGGAGTACTGCACTGTCAGAGGGTCATTACTGAGGGAGTGCTGCACTATCAGAGGGTCAGTACTGAGGGAGTGCTGCACTGTCAGAGGATCAGTACTGAGGGCGTGCTGCACTGTCAGAGGGTCAGTGCTGAGGAGGTGCTGCACTGTCAGAGTCATTACTGAGGGAGTGCTGCACTGTCAGAGGGACAGTACTGAGGGAGTACTGCACTGTCAGAGGGTTAGTAGTGAGGGAGTGCTGCACTGTCAGAGGGTTAGTACTGAGGGAGTGCTGCATTGTCCTTGGGTCAGTACTGAGGGAGTGCTTCACTGTCAGAGGCTCTGTACTGAGGGAATGCAGCAATGTCAGAAGGTCAGTACTCAGGGAGTGCTGCACTGTCAGAGGGTCAGTACAGAGGGAGTGCTGCACTGTCGGACGGTAAGTACTGACGGATTGCTGTTCTGTCAGATGGTCTGTACTGAGGGTGTCCTGCACTGTGGGAGGGTCAGTACTGAGAGAGTGCTGCACTGTCAGATGGTCAGTATTGAGGGACTGCTGCACTGTCAGATGGTCAGTACTCAGGGTGTGGTGCACTGTCGGAGGGTCAGTACTGAGGAGTGGTGCACTGTCAGAGGGTCAGCAGACAGGGTGTGCTGCACTGTCGGAGTGTGGTACTGAAGGAGTGCTGCACTGTCAGTCGGTCAGTACTGAGGGAGTGCTGCAATGTCAGTGGGTCAGTACTGAGGGAGTACTGCACTGTCTGAGGGTTAGTACTGAGGGAGTACTGCACTGACAGAGGGTCAGTACTGAGGGAGTGCTGCACTGTCAGAGAGTCAGTGCTGAGGGGGTGCTGCACTGTCAGAGAGTTAGTACTGAAGGAGTGCTGCATTGTCGCTGGGTCGGTACTGTGGAAGTGCAGCACTGGCAGAGGGTCAGTAATGTGGGATTTGCGCCCTGTTAATTGGTCAGTACTGAGGGAGTGCTGCACTGTCAAAGGGTCAGTACTGAGGGAGTGCTGCACTGTCAGAGGGTCAGTACTGAGGGAGTGCTGCACTGTCAGATGGTCAGTAATGAGGGAGTGCTGCACTGTCAGAGGTTCAGTGCTGAGGAAGTGCTGCACTCGCAGAGTCAGTAATGAGGAGTGCTGCACTGTCAGAGGGACAGTACTGAGGGAGTGCTGCACTTCCAGAGGGTCAGTACTGAGGGAGTACTGCACTGTCAGAAGGTTAGTACTGAGGGAGTGCTGCACTGCCAGAGGGTTAGTACTGAGGGAGCGCTGCATTGTCCTAGGATCAGTACTGAGGGTGTGCTGCAATGTCAGAGGTTCTGTACTGAGGGAGTGCTGCACTCTCAGAAGGTCAGTACTCAGGGAGTGCTGCACTGTCAGAGGGTCAGTTCTGAGGGAGTACTGCACTGTCAGAGGGTCAGTACTGAGGGAGCACTCCACTGTCAGAGGGTAAGTACTGAGGGAGTGCTGCACTGACGGTGGGTCAGTACTCAGGGAGTGCTGCACTGTGAGAGTGTCAGTACTGAGGGAGTGCTGCTGTGTCAGAGGGTCAGTACTGAGGTATTGCTGCACTGTCAGATGGTCTGTACTGAGGGTGCCATGCACTGTGGGATGGTCAGTACTGAGAGAGTGCTGCACTGTCAGTCGGTCAGTACTGAGGGAGTGTTGCAATGTCAGTGGGTCAGTACTGAGGGAGTACTGCACTGTCTGAGGGTTAGTACTGAGGGAGTACTGCACTGACAGAGGGTCAGTACTGAGGGAGTGCTGCACTGTCAGAGAGTCAGTGCTGAGGGGGTGCTGCACGGTCAGAGAGTTAATACTGAAGGAGTGCTGCATTGTCGCTGGGTCGGTACTGTGGAAGTGCTGAACTTTCAGAGGGTCAGTATTGAGGGACTGCTGCACTGTCAATGGATCAGAACTAAGGGTGTGCTGCAATGTCGGAGGGTCAGTACTGAGGGTGTGCTGCACTGTCAGAGGATCTGCAAACAGGGTTTGCTGCACTGTCGGAGTGTGGTACTGAGGGAGTGCTCCACTGTCAGTGTGTCAGTACTGAGGGAGTACTGCACTGTCTGAAGTTTAGATCTGAGGGAGTGCTGCACTGACAGAGGGTCAGTACTGAGGGAGTGCTGCACTATCAGAGGGTCAGTACTGAGGGAGTGCTGCACTGTCAGAGGGTCAGTGCTGAGGAAGTGCTGCACTGTCAGATGGACAGTACTGAGGGAGTGCTGCACTTCCAGAGGGTCAGTACTGAGTGAGTACTGCACTGTCAGAGGGTTAGTACTGAGGGAGTGCTGCACTGTCAGTGGGTCAGTACTGAGGGAGTACTGCACTGTCTGAGGGTTAGTACTGAGGGAGTGCTGCACTGAAAGAGGGTCAGTACTGAGGGAGTGCTGCACTGTCAGAGAGTCAGTACTGAGTGATTGCTGCATTGTCGGTGGGTCGGTACTGAGGAAATGCTGCACTGGCAGAGGGTCAGTACTGAGGGATTGGCGCACTGTTAAAGGGTCAGTACTGAGGGAGTGCTGCACTGTCAAAGGGTCAGTACTGAGGGAGTGCTGCACTGTCGGAGGGTCAGTACTGAGTGAGTGCTGCACTGTCATAGGGTCAGTACTGAGGGAGTGTTGCACTGTCAGAGGGTCAGTACTGAGGGAGTGCTGCACAGTCGGAGGGTCAGTACTGAGGGAGTGCTGCCCTGTCAGAAGGTCACTACTGAGGTAATTCTGCACTGTCAGAGGGTCAGTACTGTGGGAGTGCTGCACTGTCAGAGGGTCAGTACTGAGGGAGTGCTGCACTGTCGGAGGGTCAGTACTGAGGGAGTGCTGCACTGTCGGAGGGTCAGTACTGAGGGAGTGCTCCACTGTCAGTGTGTCAGTACTGAGGGAGTACTGCACTGTCTGAAGTTTAGTTCTGAGGGAGTGCTGCACTGACAGAGGGTCAGTACTGAGGGAGTGCTGCACTATCAGAGGGTCACTACTGAGGGAGTGCTGCACTGTCTGAGGGTTAGTACTGAGGGAGTGCTAAACTGAAAGAGGGTCAGTACTGAGGGAGTGCTGTACTGTCAGAGGCTCAGTGCTGAGGGGGTGCTGCACTGTCAGAGAGACAGTACTGAGGGATTGCTGCATTGTCGGTGGGTCGGTACTGAGGAAATGCTGCACTGGCAGAGCGTCAGTACTGAGGGATTGGCGCACTGTTAAAGGGTCAGTACTGAGGGAGTGCTGCACAGTCGGAGGGTCAGTACTGAGGGAGTGCTGCACTGTCAGAGGGTCAGTACTGAGGGAGTGCTGCACTGTCAGAGGGTCAATACTGAGGGAGTGTTGCACTGTCAGATGGTCAGTACTGAGGGAGTGCTGCACAGTCGGAGGGTCAGTACTGAGGGAGTGCTGCACTGTCATAGGGTCAGTACTGAGGGAGTGCTGCAATGTCAGAGGGTCAGTACTGAGGAAGTGTTGCATTGTTAAAGGGTCAGTACTGAGGGAGTGCTGCACAGTCGGATGGTCAGTACTGAGGGAGTGCTGCCCTGTCAGAAGGTCACTACTGAGGTAATGCTGCACTGTCAGATGGTCAGTACTGAGGGAGTGCTGCAATGTCGGAGGGTCAGTACTGAGGGAGTGCTGCACTGTCATAGGGTCAGTACTGAGGGTGTCCTGCACTGTGGGAGGGTCAGTACTGAGAGAGTGCTGCACTGTCAGATCGTCAGTATTGAGGGACTGCAGCACTGTCAGATGGTCAGTACTAAGGGTGTGCTGCACTGTCGGAGGGTCAGTACTGAGGGAGTGCTGCACTATCAGAGGGTCAGTACTGAGGGAGTGCTGCACTGTCAGAGGGTCAGTGCTGAGGAAGTGCTGCACTCTCAGAGTCAGTACTGAGGGAGTGCTGCACTGTCAGATGGACAGTACTGAGGGAGTGCTGCACTTCCAGAGGGTCAGTATTGAGGGAGTACAGCACTGTCAGAGGGTTAGTACTGAGGGAGTGCTGCACTGTAAGTGGGTCAGTACTGAGGGAGTACTGCACTGTCTGAGGGTTAGTACTGAGGGAGTGCTGCACTGAAAGAGGGTCAGTACTGAGGGAGTGCTGCACTGTCAGATGCTCAGTGCTGAGGGCTGGTGCACTGTCAGAGAGTCAGTACTGAGGGATTGCTGCATTGTCGGTGGGTCGGTACTGAGGAAATGCTGCACTGGCAGAGGGTCAGTACTGAGGGATTGGCGCACTGTTAAAGGGTCAGTACTGAGGGAGTGCTGCACTGTCAAATGGTCAGTACTGTGGGAGTGCTGCACTGTCAGAGGGTCAGTACTGAGGGAGTGCTGCACTGTCAGAGGGTCAGTACTGAGGGAGTGTTGCACTGTCAGAGGGTCAGTACTGAGGGAGTGCTGCACTGTCGGAGGGTCAGTACTGAGGGAGTGCTGCACTGTCATAGGGTCACTACTGAGGTAATGCTGCACTGTCAGAGGGTCAGTAGTGAGGGAGTGCTGCACTGTAAAAGGGTCGGTACTGAGGGAGTGCTGCAATGTCGGAGGGTGAGTACTGAGGGAGTGCAGCACTGTCAGAGGGGCAGTGCTGAGGGATTGTGGCACTGTCATTGGGTCAGTACTTAGGGGGTGCTACACTGTCGCAGGGTCAGTACTGAGGGCGTGCTGCACTGTTAAAGGGTTAGTATTGAGGGAGTGCTGCACTGCCAGAGGGTTAGTACTGAGGGAGCGCTGCATTGTCCTAGGATCAGTACTGAGGGTGTGCTGCAATGTCAGAGGGTCAGTACTGAGGGAGTGCTGCACTGTCAGAGGGTCAGTACTGAGGGAGTGCTGCACTGTCAGATGGTCTGTACTGAGGGTGTCATGCACTGTGAGAGAGTCAGTACTGAGAGAGTGCTGCACTCTCAGATGGTCAGTATTGAGGGACTGCTGCACTGTCAAATTATCAGAACTAAGGGTGTGCTGCAATGTCGGAGGGTCAGTACTGAGGGTGTGCAGCACTGTCAGAGGATCAGCAATCATGGTTTGCTGCACTGTCGGAGCGTGGTACTGAGGGAGTGCTCCACTGTCAGTGGGTCAGTACTGAGGGAGTGCTCCACTGTCAGTTGGTCGGTACTGAGGGAGTGCTGCACTGTCAGAGGGTCATTACTGAGGGAGTACTGCACTGTCTGAGGGTTAGTTCTGAGGGAGTGCTGCACTGACAGAGGGTCAGTACTGAGGGAGTACTGCACTGTCAGAGGGTTAGTGCTGAGGGGGTGCTGCACTGTCAGTGTGTCAGTACTGAGGGAGTGCTGCATTGTCGGTGGCTCGGTACTGAGGAAGTGCTGCACTGGCAGAGGGTCAGTACTGAGGGGGTGCTGCACTGTCAGAGAGTTGGTACTGAGGGAGTGCTGCATTGTCGCTGGGTCGGTACTGTGGAACTGCAGCACTGGCAGAGGGTCAGTACTGAGGGATTGGCGCCCTGTTAATTGGTCAGTACTGATGGAGTGCTGCACTGTCAAAGGGTCAGTACTGAGGGAGTGCTGCAATGTCAGAGGGTCAGTACTGAGGGAGTGCTGCACTGTCAGAGGGTCAGTAATGAGGGAGTGCTGCACTGTCAGAGGGTCAGTGCTGAGGAAGTGCTGCACTGTCAGAGTCATTAATGAGGGAGTGCTGCACTGTCAGAGGGACAGTACTGAGGGAGTGCTGCACTTCCAGAGGGTCAGTACTGAGGGAGTACTGCACTGCCAGAGGGTTAGTACTGAGGGAGTGCTGCACTGTCAGAGGGTCAGTACTGAGGGAGTGCTGCACAGTCAGAGGGTCAGTACTGAGGGAGTGCTGCCCTGTTAGAAGGTCACTACTGAGGTAATGCTGCACTGTCAGAGGGTCAGTACTGAGGGAGTGCTGCACTGTAAAAGGGTCGGTACTGAGGGAGTGCTGCAATGTCGGAGGGTGAGTACTGAGGGAGTGCAGCACTGTCAGAGGGGCAGTGCTGAGGGATTGTGGCACTGTCAGAGGGTCAGTACTTAGGGGGTGATACACTGTCGCAGGGTCAGTACTGAGGGAGTGCTGCACTGTTAGAGGGTTAGCATTGAGGGAGTGCTGCACTGCCATAGGGTTAGTGCTGAGGGAGCGCTGCATTGTCCTAGGATCAGTACTGAGGGTGTGCTGCAATGTCAGAGGGTCAGTACTGAGGGAGTGCTGCACTGTCAGAGGGTCAGTACTGAGGGAGTGCTGCACTGTCAGATGGTCTGTACTGAGGGTGTCATGCACTGTGAGAGAGTCAGTACTGAGAGAGTGCTGCACTCTCAGATGGTCAGTATTGAGGGACTGCTGCACTGTCAAATGATCAGAACTAAGGGTGTGCTGCAATGTCGGAGGGTCAGTACTGAGGGTGTGCAGCACTGTCAGAGGATCAGCAATCAGGGGGTGCTGCACTGTCGGAGCGTGGTACTGAGGTAGTGCTCCACTGTCAGTGGGTCAGTACTGAGGGAGTGCTGCACTGTCAGAGGGTCATTACTGAGGGAGTACTGCACTGTCTGAGGGTTAGTTCTGAGGGAGTGCTGCACTGACAGAGGGTCAGTACTGAGGGAGTGCTGCACTGTCAGAGGGTCAGTTCTGAGGGAGTACTGCACTGTCAGAGGGTCAGTACTGAGGGAGCACTCCACTGTCAGAGGGTAAGTACTGAGGGAGTGCTGCACTGACGGTGGGTCAGTACTCAGGGAGTGCTGCACTGTGAGAGTGTCAGTACTGAGGGAGTGCTGCTGTGTCAGAGGGTCAGTACTGAGGTATTGCTGCACTGTCAGATGGTCTGTACTGAGGGTGCCATGCACTGTGGGATGGTCAGTACTGAGAGAGTGCTGCACTGTCAGTCGGTCAGTACTGAGGGAGTGTTGCAATGTCAGTGGGTCAGTACTGAGGGAGTACTGCACTGTCTGAGGGTTAGTACTGAGGGAGTACTGCACTGACAGAGGGTCAGTACTGAGGGAGTGCTGCACTGTCAGAGAGTCAGTGCTGAGGGGGTGCTGCACGGTCAGAGAGTTAATACTGAAGGAGTGCTGCATTGTCGCTGGGTCGGTACTGTGGAAGTGCTGAACTTTCAGAGGGTCAGTATTGAGGGACTGCTGCACTGTCAATGGATCAGAACTAAGGGTGTGCTGCAATGTCGGAGGGTCAGTACTGAGGGTGTGCTGCACTGTCAGAGGATCTGCAAACAGGGTTTGCTGCACTGTCGGAGTGTGGTACTGAGGGAGTGCTCCACTGTCAGTGTGTCAGTACTGAGGGAGTACTGCACTGTCTGAAGTTTAGATCTGAGGGAGTGCTGCACTGACAGAGGGTCAGTACTGAGGGAGTGCTGCACTATCAGAGGGTCAGTACTGAGGGAGTGCTGCACTGTCAGAGGGTCAGTGCTGAGGAAGTGCTGCACTGTCAGATGGACAGTACTGAGGGAGTGCTGCACTTCCAGAGGGTCAGTACTGAGTGAGTACTGCACTGTCAGAGGGTTAGTACTGAGGGAGTGCTGCACTGTCAGTGGGTCAGTACTGAGGGAGTACTGCACTGTCTGAGGGTTAGTACTGAGGGAGTGCTGCACTGAAAGAGGGTCAGTACTGAGGGAGTGCTGCACTGTCAGAGAGTCAGTACTGAGTGATTGCTGCATTGTCGGTGGGTCGGTACTGAGGAAATGCTGCACTGGCAGAGGGTCAGTACTGAGGGATTGGCGCACTGTTAAAGGGTCAGTACTGAGGGAGTGCTGCACTGTCAAAGGGTCAGTACTGAGGGAGTGCTGCACTGTCGGAGGGTCAGTACTGAGTGAGTGCTGCACTGTCATAGGGTCAGTACTGAGGGAGTGCTGCACTGTCAGAGGGTCAGTACTGAGGGAGTGTTGCACTGTCAGAGGGTCAGTACTGAGGGAGTGCTGCACAGTCGGAGGGTCAGTACTGAGGGAGTGCTGCCCTGTCAGAAGGTCACTACTGAGGTAATTCTGCACTGTCAGAGGGTCAGTACTGTGGGAGTGCTGCACTGTCAGAGGGTCAGTACTGAGGGAGTGCTGCACTGTCGGAGGGTCAGTACTGAGGGAGTGCTGCACTGTCGGAGGGTCAGTACTGAGGGAGTGCTCCACTGTCAGTGTGTCAGTACTGAGGGAGTACTGCACTGTCTGAAGTTTAGTTCTGAGGGAGTGCTGCACTGACAGAGGGTCAGTACTGAGGGAGTGCTGCACTATCAGAGGGTCACTACTGAGGGAGTGCTGCACTGTCTGAGGGTTAGTACTGAGGGAGTGCTAAACTGAAAGAGGGTCAGTACTGAGGGAGTGCTGTACTGTCAGAGGCTCAGTGCTGAGGGGGTGCTGCACTGTCAGAGAGTCAGTACTGAGGGATTGCTGCATTGTCGGTGGGTCGGTACTGAGGAAATGCTGCACTGGCAGAGCGTCAGTACTGAGGGATTGGCGCACTGTTAAAGGGTCAGTACTGAGGGAGTGCTGCACAGTCGGAGGGTCAGTACTGAGGGAGTGCTGCACTGTCAGAGGGTCAGTACTGAGGGAGTGCTGCACTGTCAGAGGGTCAATACTGAGGGAGTGTTGCACTGTCAGATGGTCAGTACTGAGGGAGTGCTGCACAGTCGGAGGGTCAGTACTGAGGGAGTGCTGCACTGTCATAGGGTCAGTACTGAGGGAGTGCTGCAATGTCAGAGGGTCAGTACTGAGGAAGTGTTGCATTGTTAAAGGGTCATTACTGAGGGAGTGCTGCACAGTCGGATGGTCAGTACTGAGGGAGTGCTGCCCTGTCAGAAGGTCACTACTGAGGTAATGCTGCACTGTCAGATGGTCAGTACTGAGGGAGTGCTGCAATGTCGGAGGGTCAGTACTGAGGGAGTGCTGCACTGTCATAGGGTCAGTACTGAGGGTGTCCTGCACTGTGGGAGGGTCAGTACTGAGAGAGTGCTGCACTGTCAGATCGTCAGTATTGAGGGACTGCAGCACTGTCAGATGGTCAGTACTAAGGGTGTGCTGCACTGTCGGAGGGTCAGTACTGAGGGAGTGCTGCACTATCAGAGGGTCAGTACTGAGGGAGTGCTGCACTGTCAGAGGGTCAGTGCTGAGGAAGTGCTGCACTCTCAGAGTCAGTACTGAGGGAGTGCTGCACTGTCAGATGGACAGTACTGAGGGAGTGCTGCACTTCCAGAGGGTCAGTATTGAGGGAGTACAGCACTGTCAGAGGGTTAGTACTGAGGGAGTGCTGCACTGTAAGTGGGTCAGTACTGAGGGAGTACTGCACTGTCTGAGGGTTAGTACTGAGGGAGTGCTGCACTGAAAGAGGGTCAGTACTGAGGGAGTGCTGCACTGTCAGATGCTCAGTGCTGAGGGCTGGTGCACTGTCAGAGAGTCAGTACTGAGGGATTGCTGCATTGTCGGTGGGTCGGTACTGAGGAAATGCTGCACTGGCAGAGGGTCAGTACTGAGGGATTGGCGCACTGTTAAAGGGTCAGTACTGAGGGAGTGCTGCACTGTCAAATGGTCAGTACTGTGGGAGTGCTGCACTGTCAGAGGGTCAGTACTGAGGGAGTGCTGCACTGTCGGAGGGTCAGTACTGAGGGAGTGTTGCACTGTCAGAGGGTCAGTACTGAGGGAGTGCTGCACTGTCAGAGGGTCAGTACTGAGGGAGTGTTGCACTGTCAGAAGGTCAGTACTGAGGGAGTGCTGCACAGTCGGAGGGTCAGTACTGAGGGAGTGCTGCCCTGTCAGAAGGTCACTACTGAGGTAATGCTGCACTGTCAGAGGGTCAGTACTGAGGGAGTGCTGCACTGTAAAAGGGTCGGTACTGAGGGAGTGCTGCAATGTCGGAGGGTGAGTACTGAAGGAGTGCAGCACTGTCAGAGGGGCAGTGCTGAGGGATTGTGGCACTGTCATTGGGTCAGTACTTAGGGGGTGCTACACTGTCGCAGGGTCAGTACTGAGGGCGTGCTGCACTGTTAGAGGGTTAGTATTGAGGGAGTGCTGCACTGCCAGAGGGTTAGTACTGAGGGAGCGCTGCATTGTCCTAGGATCAGTACTGAGGGTGTGCTGCAATGTCAGAGGGTCAGTACTGAGGGAGTGCTGCACTGTCAGAGGGTCAGTACTGAGGGAGTGCTGCACTGTCGGAGGGTCAGTACTGAGGGAGTGCTGCACTGTCATAGGGTCAGTACTGAGTGAGTGCTGCACTGTCAGATGGTCAGTACTGAGGGAGTGTTGCACTGTCAGAAGGTCAGTACTGAGGGAGTGCTGCACAGTCGGAGGGTCAGTACTGAGGGGGTGCTGCCCTGTCAGAAGGTCACTACTGAGGTAATGCTGCACTGTCAGAGGGTCAGTAGTGAGGGAGTGCTGCACTGTAAAAGGGTCGGTACTGAGGGAGTGCTGCAATGTCGGAGGGTGAGTACTGAGGGAGTGCAGCACTGTCAGAGGGGCAGTGCTGAGGGATTGTGGCACTGTCATTGGGTCAGTACTTAGGGGGTGCTACACTGTCGCAGGGTCAGTACTGAGGGCGTGCTGCACTGTTAAAGGGTTAGTATTGAGGGAGTGCTGCACTGCCAGAGGGTTAGTACTGAGGGAGCGCTGCATTGTCCTAGGATCAGTACTGAGGGTGTGCTGCAATGTCAGAGGGTCAGTACTGAGGGAGTGCTGCACTGTCAGAGGGTCAGTACTGAGGGAGTGCTGCACTGTCAGATGGTCTGTACTGAGGGTGTCATGCACTGTGAGAGAGTCAGTACTGAGAGAGTGCTGCACTCTCAGATGGTCAGTATTGAGGGACTGCTGCACTGTCAAATTATCAGAACTAAGGGTGTGCTGCAATGTCGGAGGGTCAGTACTGAGGGTGTGCAGCACTGTCAGAGGATCAGCAATCAGGGTTTGCTGCACTGTCGGAGCGTGGTACTGAGGGAGTGCTCCACTGTCAGTGGGTCAGTACTGAGGGAGTGCTCCACTGTCAGTTGGTCGGTACTGAGGGAGTGCTGCACTGTCAGAGGGTCATTACTGAGGGAGTACTGCACTGTCTGAGGGTTAGTTCTGAGGGAGTGCTGCACTGACAGAGGGTCAGTACTGAGGGAGTACTGCACTGTCAGAGGGTTAGTGCTGAGGGGGTGCTGCACTGTCAGTGTGTCAGTACTGAGGGAGTGCTGCATTGTCGGTGGCTCGGTACTGAGGAAGTGCTGCACTGGCAGAGGGTCAGTACTGAGGGGGTGCTGCACTGTCAGAGAGTTGGTACTGAGGGAGTGCTGCATTGTCGCTGGGTCGGTACTGTGGAACTGCAGCACTGGCAGAGGGTCAGTACTGAGGGATTGGCGCCCTGTTAATTGGTCAGTACTGATGGAGTGCTGCACTGTCAAAGGGTCAGTACTGAGGGAGTGCTGCAATGTCAGAGGGTCAGTACTGAGGGAGTGCTGCACTGTCAGAGGGTCAGTAATGAGGGAGTGCTGCACTGTCAGAGGGTCAGTGCTGAGGAAGTGCTGCACTGTCAGAGTCATTAATGAGGGAGTGCTGCACTGTCAGAGGGACAGTACTGAGGGAGTGCTGCACTTCCAGAGGGTCAGTACTGAGGGAGTACTGCACTGCCAGAGGGTTAGTACTGAGGGAGTGCTGCACTGTCAGAGGGTCAGTACTGAGGGAGTGCTGCACAGTCAGAGGGTCAGTACTGAGGGAGTGCTGCCCTGTTAGAAGGTCACTACTGAGGTAATGCTGCACTGTCAGAGGGTCAGTACTGAGGGAGTGCTGCACTGTAAAAGGGTCGGTACTGAGGGAGTGCTGCAATGTCGGAGGGTGAGTACTGAGGGAGTGCAGCACTGTCAGAGGGGCAGTGCTGAGGGATTGTGGCACTGTCAGAGGGTCAGTACTTAGGGGGTGATACACTGTCGCAGGGTCAGTACTGAGGGAGTGCTGCACTGTTAGAGGGTTAGCATTGAGGGAGTGCTGCACTGCCATAGGGTTAGTGCTGAGGGAGCGCTGCATTGTCCTAGGATCAGTACTGAGGGTGTGCTGCAATGTCAGAGGGTCAGTACTGAGGGAGTGCTGCACTGTCAGAGGGTCAGTACTGAGGGAGTGCTGCACTGTCAGATGGTCTGTACTGAGGGTGTCATGCACTGTGAGAGAGTCAGTACTGAGAGAGTGCTGCACTCTCAGATGGTCAGTATTGAGGGACTGCTGCACTGTCAAATGATCAGAACTAAGGGTGTGCTGCAATGTCGGAGGGTCAGTACTGAGGGTGTGCAGCACTGTCAGAGGATCAGCAATCAGGGGGTGCTGCACTGTCGGAGCGTGGTACTGAGGTAGTGCTCCACTGTCAGTGGGTCAGTACTGAGGGAGTGCTGCACTGTCAGAGGGTCATTACTGAGGGAGTACTGCACTGTCTGAGGGTTAGTTCTGAGGGAGTGCTGCACTGACAGAGGGTCAGTACTGAGGGAGTGCAGCACTGTCAGAGGGTTAGTGCTGAGGGGGTGCTGCACTGTTAGTGTGTCAGTACTGAGGGAGTGCTGCATTGTCGGTGGCTCGGTACTGAAGAAGTGCTGCACTGGCAGAGGGTCAGTGCTGAGGGGGTGCTGCACTGTCAGAGAGTTAGTACTGAGGGAGAGCTGCATTGTCGCTGGGTCGGTACTGTGGAAGTGCAGCACTGTCAGAGGGTCAGTACTGAGGGATTGGCGCCCTGTTAATTGGTCAGTACTGATGGAGTGCTGCACTGTCAAAGGGTCAGTACTGAGGGAGTGCTGCAATGTCAGAGGGTCAGTACTGAGGGAGTGCTGCACTGTCAGAGGGTCAGTAATGAGGGAGTGCAGCACTGTCAGAGGGTCAGTGCTGAGGAAGTGCTGCACTCTCAGAGTCATTAATGAGGGAGTGCTGCACTGTCAGAGGGACAGTACTGAGGGAGTGCTGCACTGCCAGAGGGTTAGTACTGAGGGTGTGCTGCAATGTCAGAGGTTCTGTACTGAGGGAGTGCAGCACTCTCAGAAGGTCAGTACTCAGGGAGTGCTGCACTGTCACAGGGTCACTACTGAGGGAGCGCTCCACTGTCAGAGGGTAAGTACTGAGGGAGTGCTGCACTGACGATGGGTCAGTAAACAGGGAGTGCTGCACTGTGAGAGTGTCAGTACCGAGGGAGTGCTGCTCTGTCAGAGGGTCAGTACTGAGGGAGTGCTGCACTGTCAGATGGTCTGCAATGAGGGTGTCTAACACTGTGGGAGGGTCAGTACTGAGAGAGTGCTGCACTGTCAGAGGGTCAGTATTGAGGTACTGCTGCACTGTCAAATGATCAGGACTAAGGGTGTGCTGCAATGTCGGAGGGTCAGTACTGAGGGTGTGCTGCACTGTCAGAGGATCAGCAAACAGGGTTTGCTGCACTGTCGGAGTGTAGTACAGAGAGAGTGCTCCACCGTCAATGGGTCAGTACTGAGGGAGTACTGCACTGTCTGAGGGTTAGTTCTGAGGGAGTGCTGCACTGACAGAGGGTCAGTACTGAGGGAGTGCTGCACTATCAGAGGGTCAGTACTGAGTGAGTGCCGCACTGTCAGATGATCAGTGCTGAGGAAGTGCTGCACTCTCAGAGTCAGTACAGAGGGAGTGCTGCACTGTCAGAGGGTCAGTACAGAGAGAGTGCTGCACTGTCATAGGGTCAGCACTGAGGGAGCGCTCCACTGTCAGAGGGTAAGTACTGAGGGAGTGCTGCACTGACTGTGGGTCAGTACTCAGGGAGTGCTGCACTGTGAGAGGGTCAGTACTGAGGGAGTGCTGCACTGTCAGAGGGTCAGTACTGAGGGAGTGCTGCACTGTCAGATGGCCTGTACTGAGGGTGTCATGCACTGTGGGAGGGTCAGTACTGAAAGAGTGCTGCACTGTCAGAGGGTCAGTATTGAGCGACTGCTGCACTGTCAACGGATCAGAACTAAGGGTGTGCTGCAATGTCGGAGGGTCAGTACTGAGGGTGTGCTGCACTGTCAGAGGATCAGCAAACAGGGTTTGCGGCACTGTCGGAGTGTGGTACTGAGGGAGTGCTTCACTGTCAGTGGGTCAGTTTTGAGGGAGTGCTGCACTGTCAGAGTGTCATTACTGAGGTAGTACTGCACTGTCTGAGGGTTAGTTCTGAGGGAGTGCTGCACTGACAGAGGGTCAGTACTGAGGGAGTGCTGCACTGTCAGTGGGTTAGTGCTGAGGGGGTGCTGCACTGTCATTGTGTCAGTACTGAGGGAGTGCTTCATTGTCGGTGGGTCGGTACTGAGGAAGTGCTGCACTGGCAGAGGGTCAGTACTGAGGGATTGGCGCACTGTTAATGGGTCAGTACTGAGGGAGTGCTGCACTGTCAGAGGGTCAGTACTGAGGGAGAGCTGCACTGTCAGAGGGTCAGTATTGAGGGAGTGCTGCACTGTCAGAAATGGCGCAGTTCAGATGATGTTTGAAATTAGCAACATGCCTCGTGTAAAGTTCTGTATCATCAGCTCAAAATAAATAGATTAGTTTTGTACGTTTCACTTTACTGCAAATTGTTCATGGTTTCATTTCCTTAGAAACCAAGCTCGTGTGATCACTATTTTTAAATAATGTTTGTTATTCTGAACAAGAGGCGATGCCTGAACAGATAACTGTAGGATCAAGCGGCTCGGTTTTTGCTTGAACATTGCTTCATTCAGATGTTTGCTGCTGGACATGAAATCATTAATGTGTGAATGTAGAATCGGAGTCACCTCAGTGAACAGCAGCATTGGTTGAACAGCCTGATCGGCAATAAGAACTGCTGAACACAATGTCCGTTCAGAACAGCTCGGTCCCCGATCAGAGAAACAGCCTCAGACAGAACCAACTAACGCTGCAATCGATACAATTCATCAACGTGTTGGGAGTTAGTTTGATGACGGAGATGGAGTGTTACTGGGATGGATGGAACCCGTCAGGATGAACAGCTCGATGTACGATTAGGAAAGGATGAGCAAAGAGGGGTTGGTCACAGACAGACGGACCGTGTGAAGACTCAACAAGCTAATGGCAAGTGAATAGCTGGAAAGGTGTCTTTTCAACACAAGGTTTAGACACAGAACTCGGTGTTTGATCGGGTATTTCAAAACAGAGAAACTCTTTACAGGGTGAATGGACCTTGTCAATAATCCATCCAGCCAACCTCGCCTGGAGATTCGTCCAATATTAGACACTAAACCGAGGCCCCCGTCTGCCCTCCCGGGCGGGTGTGAAAGATCCCACAGCCACTATTTGGAAGAAGAGCAGGGGGGAGTTCTCCCCGGTGTCCTGGGGCCAATATTTATCCCTCAAACCAACATTACTAAAAACAGATGATCACAAAATGCTGTCTGTGGGAGCTTGCTGTGTACAATTTGGCTGCTGCATTTCCTACATTACAACAGTAACTACACTTCGAAAAAAGGGTGAACTCAATTGTAAAGTGCTCTGGGACATCCAGAGATCATGTTATACAGAAGAGGTTTGACTGGAGCAGCAAGTGTTTTACTTACAGGAGAATGAGTCCCCAGGGTTGTAGAGTCAATCCTATCAGATGAATGACTAACTGGAGACACTTCAGGGACCTGATCTAATTCTGGAAATGTTCAGTTTACCAGGATCGGAGGAGAGATGATCTTCCTCTCTTGACTGCATCGGACAAGAGGTGAACTGGCTTTGGGAGGAGGATCAGTGTTAACACAGTTTTTCTGTGTTTGAGGGAGATGTGAAACTGGGGAAGTCACATGGTTTTTTTGGTTTGGAAACTCCATGTCTTTATTTAGTGCAGCACTCATTTAGTTCATGTCATTGTTTCAATGCTACGAAACCACAGGGCATTCTGGACTATTTCTGCCTGACCTGCATTCAGAAACACACAGTCTCACAGAGAGGCAGAAAAGTGGTCCCTAGCAACACGTGAAACTGTGAACTCGGCTCAGTCAGAATGCACACACATGCAGGCAGGCACACATATACGCACACACAGACACACAGACACACTCACACATAATCACACACACACACACGCATACACAAACACACACACACACACATAAACACACACACTTGCATGCATGCGGTCACAAGTGCTCATACACACTCACACTCAAAGCTACACCCACTTTCACAAGCACTCAGACAGACACACACAAGCGCATTCATACACAACCACACACACCATAAAACGCATGCGCACTCTCACACACACTCATTTACACACACATGCTGAGTTTGTTTTTGTAACAGGCTCAAGAGGCTGAATGGGGTTCCTACTGCTCTTGTGAAACATGCTTTAGGGTCTGAATGGGCCTCCTCCTGTTCTCATGTAAAAGGCATGAGAAGCTGAATGGGCCTCCTCCTGTTCCTGTGTAACAGGTTCATCGGGCTGAATGGGTCTTCTGTTCCTGTGTTGCAGGCTTGAGGGACTGAATGGGCCTCCTCCTGTTCTTGAGTAAGAGGCTTGAGTGGCTGAATGGGTCTCCTTCTGTTCCCATGTAAGGCTCATGGGGTTTAATAGGCCTCCTCCTGAACCTGTGTAATAGGCTCGAGGAGCTGAATGGGCCACCTCCTGTTCTCGTGTAACAGGCATGCGTTACTGACTGGGCCTCCTCCTATTCATGTGTAACAGGCTCAAGAGGGCTGAATGGTCCTCCTCCTGTTCCTGTGTAACAGTCTCCTGGAGTTGATTGGGCCTCCTCCTGTTGCTGTGTAACAGGCTCATGGAACTGAATGGGACTCCTCCTGTTTTGCGTAACAGGCTTGAGTGTCTGAATGGGTCTCCCGCTCCTGTGTAACAGGTTAAAAGGGGCAGAATGGGGCTGCACCTGTTCCTCTGTAACAGGCTCAAGGGGCTAAATGGGCCTCCTCCTGTTCTTGTGGAACATGCCCAAGGAATTAAATGGTCCTCCTCCTGATCTTGTGTAACAGGTTTGACTGGCTGAATGGGCCTCCCCCTGTTCCTGTGTAACAGGCTCCTGGGGCTGAATGGACTTCACTCTGTTCTTATGTAAAAACCTCGAGGGGCTTAGTGGGCCTCCTCCTCTTCTTGTAAAACAGGCTTGAGGGGCTAAATGGACCTCCCCCCTTTCCTGTACAACAAGATTGAGGAGGCTGAATGTGCTTCCTGTTCCTGTGTAATGGCTCGATGTAAGAGGGTTGAGGGACTGATTGTAATCTTCCTGTTCCTTTGCAACAGGCTGGAGAGACTGAATGGCTCCCCTGCTCCTGTGTAACAGGCCCATGGGGCTAACTGGGCCTCCTCCCGTTCTCGTGCAACAGGCTTGAGTGGCTGAATGGACTTCCTCCTGTTCCTGTCTAACAGGCTCAAGGGGGCTGATTGGGCCTCCTCCTGTTCCTGTGTAACAGGCATAAGTGGCTGAATGGGCCTCCTCCTGTTCCTGTGACAGGACCATGGGGTTAAGTGTGCCTCCTCCTTTTCTCGTATAACAGGTTTCAGTGGCTGAATGGGCCTCCTCCTGTTCCCATGTAACAAGCTTGAGTGGCTGAATGGGCCTCCTCCTGTTCCTGTGAAAGGACCATGGGGTTAAGTGTGCCTCCTCCTTTTCTTGTATAACAGGTTTCAGTGGCTGAATGGGCCTCCTCCTGTTCCTGTGTAACAAGCTTGAGGGAGATGATTGGGTCTCCTCTTACTAAGTAACAGTATAAAAGGGGCTGAATGGGCCTCCTCCTGTTCCTGTGTAACAGGCTCAAGGGGCTAAATGGGCCTCCTCATGTTCTAGTGAAACATACTCGAGGATCTGAATGGGCCTCCTCCTTTTCTTGTGTAATGAGCTCGAGGGGGCTGAATAGGCCTCTTCCTGTTCATGTCTAACAGGCTCATGGGTCTGAATGGGTCTCCTGCTGTTCCTGTGCAACATGCTCAATGGACCTCCTCCTCTTCTTGTGAAACAGGCTTGAGGGGCTGAATGGGCCTCCTCCCGTTTCTGTGTCACAGACTCGAGGGTGATGAATGGGCCTCCTTCTGTTCCTGTATAACAGGCTTGCGGGGCTGATTGGACCTCCTCCTGTCCCCTTGTAACTGACTCATGGGGCTGAATGGGTCTCCTCCTGTTCCTCTGTCCCAAGCTCATGAGGCTGAATGGTCATCCTCATATTCTTGAGTAACAGGCACATTGGGCTGAAAGCCTCCTCTTGTTCCTGTATAACAGGCTCGAGGGACTGAATTGGTTTCCTCTTCCTGTGTAAGAGGTTTGAGGAACTGAATGTCCTCTTCCTGTTCCATTGCAAGAGGCTGGAGAGATTGAAAGCCTCTCGCATTCCTGTGTAAGGATACTCGAGGGGCTGAATAGGCCTCTTCCTGTTCATGTGTAACAGGCTCATGGGACTGAATGGGTGTCCTGTTCCTGTGTAACAGTCTCAAGGGGACAGAATGTGCCTCATGTTCCTGTGTAACAGGATCAAGGGGACTGAATGGGCCTCGTCCTGTTCCTCTCTAAAAGGGTTGAGGGGCTGAATGGGCCTCCTCCTGTTCCTGTGTAACAGGCTCTTGGGGCTGAATGGACCTCCTCCTATTTTCGAGTAACAAGCTCATGGGGCTGAATGGGCCACCTTCTGTTCCTGTATAACAGACTCAAGGGGCTGAAGGTACCTTCTCCAGTTCTTGTGTCATAGGCCTGTGTGGCTGAATGGACCTCCACCTGTTGCATTGTAACAGGTTTGAGTGGCTGAATGGGCTGCTTCCAGTTCATGTGTAACAGGCTCAAGGGGCTGAATGGACCTCCTACTGTTCCTGTGTAACAGGCTCATTGGGCTGAATGGGCCTCCTCCTATTCCTGTGTAACAGGCTCAAATGGCTACATGGGCCTCCTCCTGTTCTTGTGAAACATACTCGAGGGTCTGAATGGGCTTCCTCATGTTCTTGTGTAACAGGCTCGAGGGGGCTGAATAGGCCTCTTTCTGTTCATGTGTAACGCGCTCAAGGGGCTGAATGGGTCTCCTCCTGTTCCTGTGCAACAGGCTCAAGGGGCTGAATGGACACCCTCCTGTTTTAATGTTAAAGCCTCGATGAAATGAGTGGGCCTCCTCCTCTTCTTGTGAAACAGGCTCGAGGGGCTGAATGTGCCTCCTTCTGTTTCTGTGCCACAGGCTCGAGTGTGTTCATTGGACCTCCTCCTGTCCCGGTGTAACAGACTCATGTGGCGAGAAGGGCCTTCTACTGTTCCTGTGCAATAAGCTCATGGGGCTGAATGGGTCTACTGTTCCTGTGAAACAGGCTCAAGGGGACAGAATGGGCCTCCTCCTGTTCCTGTGTAATAGGTTCGAGGGGATGAACGTGATTCCTCTCTGTCCCTGTGTATCAGGCTCATGGGGCTAAATGGGCCTCCACCTCTTCTCCTGTAACAGGCTTGTGTGGCTGAATGGGCCTCCTCCTGTCCCTGTGTATCAGGCTCATGGGAATGAATTGGTCTCCTGGTCTTGTGTAACAGGTTTGAGGGCTAAATGGGACTCTTCCTGTTCCTGTGTAACAGGTTTGAGTGGCTGAATTGGCCGATTCCTGTTCATATGTAACAGACTCAAGGGTATTGAATGGGCCTCCTCCTGATCTTGTGAAACAGGCTCATGGGATTAAATGGGCCTCCTCCTGTTCCCGTGTAAAAGGCTTCAGTGGCTGAATGTGAATCCTCCTATTCCTGTGTAACAAGCTTGATGGGGCTGAATGGGTCTCCTCTTCCTGTGTAATCGGGTAAATGGTGCAGAATGTGCCTCCTCCTGTTCCTGTGTAACAGGCCCAAGGGGCTAAATGGGTCTCCTCCTGTTCCTGTGCAAAAGGCTCAAGGGGCTGAATGGACCTCCTCCTGTTCTCCTGAAAAAGCCTCGATGAGATGAGTGGGCCTCCTCCTCTTTTAGTGAAACAGGCTTGAGCGGCTGCATGTGCCTCCTCCTGTTTCTGTGTCACAGGCTCGAGGGGCTGAAAGGGCCTTCTCCTGTTCCTGTGTAATAAGCTCCTGGGGCTGAATGGACCTCCTCCTGTTCTTGTGTAACTGGCTCATGGGGCTAAATGGGCCTCTTCCTATTCTCGTATAACAGGCTTGTGTGGCTGAATTGTCCTCCGCCTGTTCCTGTGTATCAGGCTGATGGGGCTGAATGGGTCTCCTGGTCCTGTGTAACAGGGTTGAGGGGCTAAATGGGACTGTTCCTGTTCCTGTGTAACAGGCTTAAAGTGCTGAATGGGCTTCCTCCTGTTCCTGTGTAACAGGCTCATGGGGCTGAATGTGTCTCCTCCTCTTCCTTTGTAAAAGGCTCAGGGGGGCTCATTGGTCTCCTCTTCTCACCGTTAAACAGGCTCGAGGGGCTGAATGTGCCTTCTCCAGTACTCGTGTCATAGGCTTGTTTGGCTGAATGGATCTCCACTTGTTCTTGTGTAACATGTTTGAGTGGCTGAATGGGCCTCCTCCTGTTCCTGTGTAACAGGTTTGAGTGACTGAATGGGCTGCTTCCAGTTCATGTGTAACATTGTCGAGGGGCTGAATGGGCCTCCTACTGTTCCTGTGTAACCGGCTCATTTGGCTGAAAGGTCCTCCTCCAGTTCCTGTGTATCAGGCTCATGGAGCTGATGGGCCTCCTCCTCTTCTTGTGAAACTGGCTCATGGTGCTGAATGGGCCTCCTCCAGTTCCTGTGTAATAGGTTAATGGGGTTAAATAGGCCTCCGCCTCTTCTCGTGTGACAGGCTTGAGTGGCTGAATGGGACTTCCCCTATTCCTGTGTAACAGGCTCGAAATGCTGAATTGGCCTCCTCCTGTTATTGTGTGACAGGTTTGGGTGGCTGAATGGGCCACTTCCTGTTCATGTGTAATAGACTCAAGGGGACAGAATGGGCCTCTTCCTGTTCTTGTGTAAGATGCTTGAGTGGCTGAATTGGTCTCCTTCTGTTTCAGTGTTACAGGCTTATGGGGCTGAATGGGCCTCCTCCTCTTCCTGTGTAACAGGTTCATGGGGTTAAATGGGCCTCGTCCTGTTCCTGTGTAACAGGCTCAGGGGGGCTCATTGGTCGCCTATTCTCACAGATAAACAGGCTCGAGGGGCTGAATGGGCCTTCTCCAGTACTTGTATCATAGGCTTGGACCTCCACTTATTCTTGTGTAACATGTTTGAGTGGCTGAATGGGCTGCTTCCAGTTCATGTGTAACAGGGTCGAGGTGCTGAATGGGCCTCCTCCAGTTCTCGTGTAACAGGCTTGAGTGGCTGAATGGGCCTCCTCCTGTTCCTGTGTAACAGGCTCGAAGTGCTGAATGGGCCTCCTCCTGTTATTGTGTGACAGGTTTGGGTGGCTGAATGGGCCACCTCCTGTTCATGTGTAATAGACTCAAGGGGACAGAATGGGCCTCTTCATGTTCTTGTGTAAGATGCTTGAGTGGCTGAATGGTTCTCCTTCTGTTCCAGTGTTACAGGCTTATGGGGCTGAATGGGCCTCCTCCTGTTCTTGTGTAACAGGTTCATGGGGCTGAATGGACTTCCTCCTGTTCTTGTGAAACATACTTGAGGGGCTGAATGGGCCTACTCCTGTTCTCGAGTAACAGGCTTGAGTTGCTGAATGGACCTTCCCCTATTCCTGTTTAACTGGCTTAAGTGGCTGAATGGGCATCCTCCTTTTCCTGTGTAACAGGCTCAAGTGGGCTGAATGGGCCTCCTCCTATTCCTATATAACAGGCTTGAGGTACTGAATGGGCCACATGCTGTTCCTGTCTAACAGGCTCGAGGGACTGAATGGTTTTCCTGTTTCTGTGAAAGAGGCTTGAGGGGCTGAATGGGCCTCCTCCTGTTGATGGGTAACCGGGCTGAGGGGTTGTAGTTCCTCTTCCTGTTGCTGTGTAACAGGCTCATGGGGTTAAATGGATCTCCTCCAGTTCTCGTGTAACAGGCTTGAGGGACTGAATGGTTTTCCTGTTTCTCTGTAACAGGCTCGAGGGACTGAATGGTTTTCCTGTTTCTGTGTAACAGAGTTGAGGGGCTGAATGGAGCTCCTCTTGTTCTTGTGTAAAAGCCTCGAGGGGCTAAGTGGGCCTACTCCTAATCTTGTGAAACAGGCTCGAGGGGCTGAATGGGCCTCCTCCTGTTCCTGTGAAACAGGCTCGAGGGGCTGAATGTGCCTCCGCCTGTTCCTGTGTAACAGTCTCATGGAGCTGAATGCGCCTCCTCCTGTTCCTGTGTAACAGGCTCGAGGGACTGAATGGTTTTCCTGTTTCTGTGTAACAGAGTTGAGGGACTGAATGGACCTCCTCTTGTTCTTGTGTAAAAGCCTCGAGGGGCTGAGTGGGCCTCCTCCTGTTGATTTGTAAGCGGGCCGGGGGATTGTAGTTCTTCTTCCTTATCCTGTGTAACAGGCTTGAGTGGACGAATGGGACTTCACCTATTCCTGTGGAACAGGCTCATGGGGCTAAGGGGGCCTCCTCCTGTTCCTGTGTAACAGTCTCAAGGAGCTGAATGGGCCTCTTCCTGTTTTTGTGCAACCGGATTAAGTGTCTGAATGGGTCTCCTCCTATTCCTGTGTAACAAGTTTGAGGGGGTTGAATGGGGATGCTGCTCCTGTGTAACAGGGTAAAAGGGGCAGAATGGGCCTCCTGCTGTTCCTCTTTAACAGGCACGAAGGGCTAAATGATCCTCCACCTGTTCATGTGAAATGTACTCGAATTTCTGAATGGGCTTCCTCCTGTTCTTGTGTAACAGGCTCATGGGGCTGAATGGGTATCCTCCTGATCCTGTGTAAAAGGCTAAAGGGGCTGAATGGACCTCCTCCTGTTCTTGTGTAAAAGCCTTGAGGGGTTGAGTGGGCCTCCTCATGTTTCTGTGTCACAGGTTTGAGGGTGATGATTAAGCCTCCTCCTGTTCCTGTATAACAGACTTGAGTGGCTGAATGGGCCTCCTCCTGCCCCTGATTAACAGGCTCATGGGGCTGAAAGGGCCTTCTCCTCTTCCTGTGTAAAAGGCTCAAGGGGACAGAATGGGCCTCCTCCTGTTCCTGTGTAACAGGCACGAGGGTATGAATTGGGCCTCCTCCTATTCCTATCTAAGAGGCTCGAGGGACTGAATTGGTTTCCTATTTCTGTGTAAGAGGATTGAAGGACTGAATGTCCTCTTCCTGTTCCTTTGCAACAGGCTGGAGAGACTGAATGGCTCTCCTATTCCTGTGTAAAAGCCTCATGGGGCTAAATGGGCCTCCTCAAGTTCTTGTGTAACCAGCTTTAGTGGCTGAATGGGCCTCCTCCTCTCATTGTGGAACAGGCTCCAGGGGCTGAATGGTCCTCTACCAGTTCTTACGTCATAGGCTTGCATGCCTGAATGGGCCTCCTCCGATTCCTGTGTCACAGGCTCATGGAGCTAATGAGCCTCATCCTGTCCCTGTGTTACAGGCTCATGGGGCTGAATGGGCCTCATCCTGTCTCTGTGTTACAGGCTCATGGGGCTGAATGGGCCTCATCCTGTCCCTGTGTCACAGGCTCATGAGGCTAATGAGCCTCATCCTGTCCCTGTGTTACAGGCTCATGGAGCTGAATGGGCCTCATCCTGTCCCTGTGTCTTGGGCTCATGGAGCTGAATGGGCCTCATCCTGTCCCTGTGTTACAGGCTCATGGGGCTGAATGGGCCTCATCCTGTCCCTGTGTTACAGGCTCATGGGGCTGAATGGTCCTACTCCTGTTCTTGCGTAACAGGCTCGAGGAGGGGCTGAATGGGAATCCTCCTGTTCCTGTATAAAAAGCTTGAGGGAGCTGAATGGGGATCCTGCTCCTGTGTAACAGGGTAAAAGGGGCAGAATGGGTCTCCTCCAGTTCCTCTATAACAGGCATGAGAGGCTAAATGGACCTCCTCCTGTTCTTGTGTAACAGGTTTTAGGGGCTAAATGGACCTCCTCCTGTTCTTGTGTAACAGGTATGAGGGGCTAAATGAACCTCCTCCTGTTCCTGTGTAACAGGTTTGAGTGGATGAATGGGCTTACTCCTGTTCCTATGTAACAGGCTCATGGGGCTAAATGGACCTCCGCTGGTTCTTGTGTAACAGGTTTGAGGGGCTAAATGGACCTCCTCCTGTTCTTGTGTAACAGGTTTGAGGGGCTAAATGAACCTCCTCCTGTTCCTGTGTAACAGGTTTGAGTGGATGAATGGGCTTACTCCTGTTCCTATGTAACAGGCTCCTGGGGCTGAATGGACCTCCTCCGGTTCTCATGTAACAGGCTCATGGGGCTAAATGGGCCTCCTCCTATTCCTGTGTAACAGTCTTGTGTGGCTGAATGGGGCTCCTCCTGTTCCTGTGCAACAGGATCGAGGGGGCTAAATGGGCCTCAGCCTGTTCTTGTGTAACAGGCCCAAGGTGGCTGAATGACCTCCTTCTGTTCCTGTGTAACAGGTATGTGGGGGCTGAATGGCCACCTTCTGCACTATAAACTTGTTGTGATACTGTAACTGTCTCTTTCAGCTGATTCTTCAGCTCTTCAGTCTATTTCTTGCATCCCTTGGGTCAGTACTGAGGGGGTGCCGCACTGTCAGTGGGTCAGTACTGAGCGAGTGCTGAAGTATCGGAGGGTCAGTATTGAGGGAGTGCTGAACTGTCGGTGGGTCAGTACTGAGGGTATGCTGAACTTTCTAAGTGTCAGTACTGAAGAGGGAGTGCTGCACTGTCAGAGGGTCAATACTGAGGGAGTGCTGCACTGTCAAAGGGTCAGATCTGAGGTAGTGCTGAACTGTTGGAGGGTCAGTGTTTAAGGAGTGCCGCTCTGTTAGAGGCTCAGTGCTGAGGGACTGCTGCACTGTCGGAGGGTGAGCGATGAGGGAATGCTGCTCTATCAGACCTGCCACATTTCAGATGATGTTTGAAATTAGCAACATGCCTCATGTATAACTATATATCATCAGCTCAAAATAAATAGATTATTCCTGTACATTTCACTTTACTGTAAATTGTTTGCAGTTTCATTTCCTTAGAAACCAGGTTTGTGTGATCACTATTTTTAAATAACGCTAATAATAAAGATGCGACAATACAAACGCACACAGAAACACACACAGACGTACACATGTTCACACTGACACACGCTCGCACAGACAGACACACACACTCACACAGGCAGACAGACAGACATACACACACACGCTCAAATACATTTGCACAGACAGGCACACAGGCAGGCAGACACACACACACACACACACACACACAGACACATATGTCAGAATTAAAAGCTAGGGTCCAATAAAAAATTTAAAAATATTTGATTATTACTTTTGCTTATCTTTGAGGCGTAGATTGTTGAAGTTTGCAGCTCTTGAAAGTTAATTGGTTTACTGTGGCATCCTGGTGGTGATTTGATTCAGATTTACACTTTGTTGAAGATGCTCTGTTAGCTTCAGAAAGAGAGAGGGAGAGAATTTCTGCTCTTTTCCAGCAGTGTTTTGGATGACTGCCATCTTTCTTTTTCTTCCTACTTCATCTAATATCTGCTTGACAGAATCTGTTGTTAAACTCCTGACTGTATATTCCCAAAAGGGAATTCGATCAGCATGTCTTGCACTCATTGTTGAAGACCAAGTAATCCCATTTTTTGATCTTTGCATCTCTGAAACATTTGATGCATTTCAAGATATAAATCAACAGGAGATGGAGGCATTTCATCCTCCACAACGAGTTTTAAATGGTTGATGATTATCTGCATGGTGAGCAGTTCCCATTACCTTGATAGTCCTACAGGGATCAAAGTCCAGCACTTTGCATTTTTAAGGGAGCCCCTGTTTCGAGTGGACCCTGACACACCTCAGTGAGAACTTTCATGCAACATGTCTGTAGTGCAATTCATTGGAAGCTTTCCAGAGAAGTGATCAAGTTTGCAGTATCAGCAATCAGGTGACTCGTGACAGCCATTTTTGAACAGTGCCTAATCTTGTACTTTTGAAAAACAGGTCTACTTTAAACAGTTCAATATGTTTTTGGCTCGTTAGTTAAGATGAAGGATGCTCTATTATGACTTAACAGATGGTAAATGCTGAGCTGTACAAATCCCGGAGGGAAACTCGAAACAACTGTCACAACTAATTTCCAACTTGTATGTTTTGAGATGTGGGCTTTGAATTCAATAGTAATGAGGTTAAGAGGTTTAAGAGGTAATTCTGTTCAGCTCAATAGGTTCACCTCTTCTCTGATGCAGTCAGGAGAGAAAGATCATCTCGTCTCCGATCCTGGTAAACTGAACATTTCCAGAATTAGATCAGCTCCCTGAAGTGTCTCCAATTAGTCACTCATCTGACAGGATTGATTCTACAACCCTGGGGACTCATTCTCCTTTAAGTAAAACACTTGCTGCTTCAGTCAAATCTCTTCCGTATAGGATGATCTCTGGATGTCCCAGGGCACTTTACAATTGAGTTTGCCCTTTTTTCAAAGTGTACGAGGTTTTTTTTAAAACTAAATTAAACATTGATTAACAAGAAAAATGATTTTTTAAGCACACACATATGTCTATAAATTACTACTATAATAACTTCTAAATTCCTTAATTGATTTAACTTCCATTTACACTTTTGCTAAGGCAACAGTAAAACACAGAGATTTTAAAAGTCCCAGGAACAGTAAACGATTCTCTGAACCGCTGAGTTCAAAGTGAGTTCTCTTAACTTCTGTTCCTGGAGGCAGCAGTTTGGTACATGCAGGCTGAAGGATTTTCACCATTGTAAGATCTTAAAAACGCCGACCCTTACACATAGCCTTCACTCCTTGATACATATTTTCCCCTTTGAATGCAAATTCCCATTGTTTCACTTTTTCTTTGGACTTTATCTTTGTAATAATACAAATCTTTCATAGCCCTAAGTTTTACCAGTAATCGTTGGAAAAAATAAATACACTGTTTCTTAAGTTCACCTGGCTAGGTGACACATTTCTCTCCTTCTTTGAAAACAATCTAGTTTGGTTTAATTTAAAATGCAAATTTCCCCCTTTACAATTCACATTCTAAAACTTCCCCATGTTTACCTAATTAACAGTTCAAACCTTACATCTCTTCCTACATCAAAACACCAAGAGCAGCTGCCTCTAATTCAAATAAGTCTCACAAACACATCACAGAGACTTGTGGACACATAGACATGGACTCTATTTTACCATAAATTCCAATAACATTATGGCGATCATTATATATTCTTGACATGTTGTTACTCAGTCACAGTTTCCTGTCATTGGGACATTACCTTTGTTTTTTGTGTGTGAGAGAGAGAGAGAGAGTGTGTGTGTGAGAGTGTGTGTGTGTGTGAGTGTGTGTGTGTGTTTGTGTGTGTGTGTGTGTGAATGTTGTTACAACTGGGTGATGGGGAGTGAACTGGCTCCCTTTCTATTCAACCCCCATGGTTGGTCGCAAAAAAGGCTTTAAAATTTATTTTCCGCCAAATGCAATTTCCAAAACAAGAGTCTTTGATTGTTAAGAATGAACCAATTAAACCACGTTTGGTTGAGTCAAAGAAAGAGTAAGTTTATTAGTTACCTCACTGAAGAAAAAATACAAAAAAAAGTCACAAAACACACACTCACGCTCACACACACAGGCACACACACACACACTCATACTCACACACACACACGCTCACTCACGCTCACACAGACAGGCACATAGGTGCACACGCATACCTACACAAACGCACACACAGACACAGACAAACACACACAGACAGGTACACAGACACACACACACACACACAAATGCACACACACACAGACACACAGACACGGACAGGCTCACACACACACAGACAATCTTACACACACACATGCTCACACAGACAAGCACACAGACACACCATACACGCACAGACAGGCACAGACACACCACACACACACAGACAGCCACAGACACACACATGCGCGCTCACACATGAAGGCACACATACACACACAGACGCGCACACTCACACACAGGAAGGTACACACACACTCACAAACACACACACAGATATCAGAGGTAAAATAATTATAGAGTCCAATAAAAAGTTAAAAGAGGATATGATTAAGTCGTTTGCTTGTCTTTGAGGTGTAGGTTGTGAATGTTGAAGCTGTTTTTAATTAGTTGGTTTGCTGTAGAATCCTGTAGTTCATCTGGCGCAGGTTTGCACGTTGTTGAAGACACTCTGTTACCTTCAGACAGAGAGAGAGAGAGAGAGGATGAGTGAGAGAGAGAGAGAGAGGGGGAGAGAGAAAGAGAGAGAGAGGGAGAAATCATGTCTGCTCTTAACTAGCAGTGTTTTTAGATGACTGCCATGTTTCTTTTTCCTCCTACTTTCTCTTATATCTGCTTGGCAGAACCATTTGTTAAACTCCTGTCTGTATATTCCTGAAAGGGTATTCGATCAGCATGTCTTGCATTCATTGTTATAGACGAAGTATTCCCATTTTTTATCTTTGCATCTCCAAAACATTTGATACATTTCAAGATATAAAACAACAGGAGATGGGGGTATTGCATCCTCCACAGGGAGTTTTGAATGGCTCATGATTATCCGCTTGGTGAGCAGTTCCCTCTGTTTTGATAGAACTACAGCTGATCAAAGTCCAGCACTTTGCATTTTAATGCCTTCCTTTTAAGAGTGTCCCTGTTTGAAGTGGACCCTGACACACCCCAGACATGAACTTCCATGCAACAGGTCTGCAGTGCAATTCATTTGAACTTTTCCAGAGAAGTGATCAACTTCACGGTATCAGCAATCAGATGACTTGTGTCAGCCATTTTTGATCTGTGCACAATCATGTATTTCTTTGAAAAACAGGTCAATTGTGTAGAGAGAGTAACTTATCCCCCGAGAATTCACAGCCCCTCAAACACAGATTAACAGCATTAATCCTGACCGTCAGCCCACTCACTCATTGCCTCTTGTCTGAGACACTAGAAAGTGGAAGTTAAGGCCGGATTTTCACTGCCGGGTCGGGGGCGGCAGAATTCCCGGCTCCGCCAAATCGACCTCTAAACATGTCAGTCCCAGATTCCGATGTGTGGCCCGGGAGTCGGGGGTGTGGGTGGGTGTGTCGGGCATGGTGGGGGTGGGGGAGGGAGGTCAACACTGTTGACCCTTGCCCAGGTCCCTCGCAGCTGCTCACTGTCACCACATAACAGTGGGAGTCAGAGGGAGGAAACCTGTAGGGCTGTGGGTGGTGACGGAGCACCGCGTGTTCCCACAGACTCACAGCCACAACATGCCCGGCACCGAGCATTCGGGCAGAGCCGGTTTCTCCACCAAACCTTCCCAGTCATCACTGGGGATGGGGTGAAAATGTTTGGTGTGAGCGAGCAAAACAAAAGTGAAGGAGAGCTTTGTAATCTGAATGGACCGTGACCCTTTTCACCTGACATTTCCGTTGATAGAGTGTCAGACAGCGGGGAGGCCGGGGAAGGGATGGGTCCAGCTGCTCCCTGCTCTCCTGGACCAGGACCTTCCCTGTTTTGGTGGAAGAGATACAGAAGAGGAGAGCAGCCCCGTATTCGGCTGGTCACCGGAATGATCCTGCAGCAACCAAGAGGGCCTGGGATTCAAATAGCGGCTGTGGTGAGTGCAACACGAGACCATCAGCGCTGACGGATTCAGCGCAGGGAGAAAGTTCAATGAGCTGCTGCGTCCCGGTAAGGTAAGCAGCTGGTCTCCAGCACACAGAGCTCCAAGGGAAGGGTCGGGCTGCAGCTAAGGTGTGAGACATGGCACATTCCCCGGGTGCAGCATTGAGGCTTGGATGTGTACACAGCTGATGTAGGTGCACATGGAACCCATGTGAATGAGCGCCGTGATGCACACAGACCGTGCAGAGCAATATCCCTCCATGCACTACATATCAGGCTGACATCAATTCATGTGGTCATTGCTGACCAACAGGGTTGAAGAACGTCACAGAGACGCCTCAGTCTGGGGCTGGGCCAGCCTCCCTGAGACACACCGTCCTCACATTTGATTGGATCACAGCTGATCTGTATCTTAACCCTATCCACCCGCCTCGGTTCCGTGACCCTTAACCCCCCCCGACCCAACAAAAATCTCTCAATCTCAGTTTTGCAATTTCCAATTGACGCCTCCCAGACTCGACAGCTTTTTCTGAGGGAGGGAGTTCCAGATTTCCACCCCCCCACATTGTGTGAAGAAGTGCTTCCTGACATGACCCCCTGAACGGCCTGGCTCCAATCTTAAGGTTCTGACCCCTTGTTCTGGACCCCCCCTCATCTCAGACCTGTACGCAGTGAGGGGACCTTAATAAAACTGTGCCAGACACTTCAAAAATCTCTTCAATTCAACCTTGTAAACGCAGCAGGAAAAAACCCCACGGGCCGTTGTATCTTAGCAACATCGTAAACATGGCCATAAGAATCCCTCTGGTTACCCCTGAGTGTTACTCATATTATAAACACAATGTTTACAGCTCCTCCAGTCTCTGAGAAGCAAAACTCTGATACTAGAGCACCACTTATGGCAGGAGGCTGTAATTACAGTGTGACATGTTTACATGGGAATGTTCCATTACCAATGACACAGGAATTTAAATATTCAGAAGGGCATGTGAAAACAGGAAATGGTGCCTTGGAGAATGGAATTATTCACTAGTGTACAATATTTAATTTAAATAAAATGTACAGAAATGTCAGAGCATTTTAATTGCTTCCTTTTTTAATTCATTCATGGGATGTGGACATCACTGGCTAGGCCAGAATTTATTGCACATCCCTAATTGTCCTTGAGAATATGGTGGTGAGCTGCCTTCTTGAGCTGCTGCAGTCCATGTGGTGTATCTACACCCACAGAACTGCTTGGGGAGCAGTTGCAGGATTCTGACCCAGTGACACTGAAGGAACAGCGATATATTTACAAGTCAGGATGGTGAGTGGCTTGGAGGGGAACTTCTAGGTGGTGGTGTTCCCATGTGTCTGCTGCCCTTGTCCTTCTAGATGGTAGTGGTCATGTGTTTGGAAGGTGCAGTCTAAGGAGGCTTGGTGAATCCCTGCCTTGCACCTTGTAGATGGTACACACACTGCTGCCACTGTGCGTCAGTTGTGGAGGGAGTGAAAGTTTGTGGATGTGGTTCCAATCAGGCGGGGCTGCTTTGTTCAGGACGGTGTCGAGCTTCTTGAATGTTGTTGGAGCTGCACTCATCCAGACAAGTAGAGAGTATTCCATCTAACTCCTGACCTGTGCCTTGAGGTTTGTGGACAGGCTTTGGGGAGTCAGGAGGTGAGTTACTCACCGCAGGATTCCCAGCCTCTGGCCTGCCCTTGTAGCCACAATATTTATATGGCTCGTCCAGTTCACTTTCTGTTCAATGGTAACCCCCAGAGTGTTGACAGTGGGGGATTCAGCAGTGGTGATGCCATTGGATATCAAGGGCAGAAGTGTAGATTCACTCTGCTTGGAGATGGTCATTGCCTGGCACTTGTGTGGCATGAGTGTTTTTTGCCACTTGTCAGGCCAATCCTGGATATAGTCCAGGACTTGCTGCATTTGTACATGGAGTGCTTCAGTACCTGATGAGTCACAAATGTTGTTGAACGTTGTGCAATCATCAGCGAACAACCATAATTCTGACCATATGATAGAATGAATGTCATTTATGAAGCAGCTGAAGATGGTTGGGCCTAGGACACTACACTGAGCAACTCTTGCAGTGATGTCCTGGAACTGAGATGACTGACCTCCAACAACCACCTTCCTTTGTACTTGGTATGAATCCAACCACCAGAGAGTTTTCCCCATTTCATGACATGGCAGATGATGTGTGCTTGGAGCACCAAATCCACGTGGGAAAATTGGTCACGCTATCACAATAGTTTTGCAAATTGTATTTATCACAAGATGCATGCACTGAATTCAGGAGTAATGAGTTGACCACAATCTTTAGATATTTTAAAAATTCGATTAAGATATTTATTAACAAAATAAAAGATTTCAAGCACATACATAATACCACATTTAGTTACAACTAAAATAAATTTTAAAATTCCTAATTAACCTGATTCCCAGTTACAGACCCCGTTTAAGGCTACAGTCCAAAATAAGATTTTAGATTTAAAAACAAAACCAGCGAGTTAACACAGTACACACTTGAGCGTGGAATTCTGAACGGATTTCTCCAACTTTATTTACTGAACATAACAGACTTATGCACAAATGCCTGGTGGCTTCTTCAAGCCTGTTTCACACACTCGCGTTAGATCTTACATGGCCCCCAACATAGCCTTTCATTCTTCTTTATAAATGTTTCTCTCTCTTTGATGTGCAAATTCCATTGTTCCATATGTCTTTTGAACTGTACCTTTCCCATAATATAAACTTTCATGTTGCCAATATTGTCAATGAAGTTTGGGTAAAATTAAAAAAAAAACTGCTTAGCTTTGCTTATTGGGCTTGTCATGAACAGACCAACATCCCTTTGAAATCTAAACAACCCCTTCACACCTTACATGCAAAGGCAGCCTCCATGTTTTCTCATTAGCATTTCAAGCACATTTCTATACCGAGCTTCTTTTGATAATCTCAAACTTGCAGTCTACATGCCCCCAGATGTAATTAAACCACACAGACAGACCCATCTATACTCACACCCTGAAACCTACTTTACAACAAACCAGAAAAATATCATGAAATTTATTATACTTTTGTACCAGCCCTGATTCCCATTTACTCCAGGTTTGCTCGGGCTCCTTGATGCCACATTTGGTCAAATGTTGCCTTAATGTTAAGGGAAGTCACTCTCACCTCACCTAGTATTAACAGGTGTAAAATTACACATAATTCATAAGCTTCACGCAATCTTTGACAGCATGAAAAAAAGTATAACATTCAGAAAGCTCACTCAGAACCAATAAAAAAGGTCAGCAACATCATATTTCTGTTCATTACTATTTGGCCATGTTGGCTGCACATACATCACAGCCCCGCTCCCTGTTTCACACTCAGTTTTTCTGGAATCTGATCTGTGCGTATTCCGTGTCCTTGCTCCTGTGCACAGTCCTGCCGCCGCTGGTCAGCTTTGAAACGTTGATGTTGGCGTAGAGAAGGGCGTCGGGATTGTCGGGGTTCCCATGTCCAGCATCGCCTCCCACTGGACCTTCAGAGAGATGCCGGGGAACTGGGGTTTCCCCCTTGCTAGATGTGTCTCTGTTTGTGTTCCGGGGCTCAGTAATCAGCACGTTCTGTTTATCCTACAGAGAAATGGAAACAGAAGACATCCTCACATCATTTACTGGCACTGATAGGGTTAAATTATTGTGCAGCCTAGTTAGTGTCAGTCGTGGCTCAGTGGGTTTAACACTTTTTCTCGCTCTCTCTCTCTCTGTCTCTCTTTTTCTCTCTCTCACTCTCTCTTTCTCTCTCTCTTTATCATTTAATCTCTCTCTCTATCGCTGGCCTGAGTCTGAAAGTTGTACGTTACCATATGAATCGTGAGATTTGTGCTCCATTATTCACTAGCACAGGCATACATAGCACCTCACGCCAATGAAGGAATTTTATTGAAGGGTGTCACTGCTATAATGTTGGAAATGTGGCCGTGGGATCTTATATGACCACCTGAGAGGATACATGTGAGTGATGGAGGGAGAGAGGGGGGAGAGAGCAAGAGACAGTGCTACCTACTGAGCCATTGCTAACTCCACAGGTAGATATCTGTGGGTAACCTGGCTGAGAATCTGGGACACGTGTTGTCTACGCACTGAGATTGAAGCTTTGCCGTGAGTGTAAACAGCTCCTGTACCTGGTGCTTCACAGAGAGTGGACTGGGGGTCAATGCAATGTCACTGGTCCCTGAAACTCTCTCCTCCATCGCTGTCTTTCTCCTGCAATAACACAATATCACACTGTGGTTATCATATAGCAGAGAGTCAGTGCAGCACAGACACAGAGCCCACTGTAACTTTACACCAACGACTGGACTGTCTCTTGTTGTAATAAGGGATATCAGCGTGACATCACTATAATGGAAGTGTGCCATGTGATCCAATCTTAGTTTCACTTTAGCTTTGAGCAGAGCACACACACACAGCTCTGATGCCTCCAAGCTTTATCCGTATGTATTACTGTTCTCATGCCGAGTCTAGATAAACAAACCAACAACATTTTCACCCAATCCTCTACGAGCGATTGGTGCTTTGTGTCTTGTGCAGTAAATAAGCCAAAGTAATAATCTCATTATAATAACGCACCATATCTTTGACCCCTCTCCACCCCTGCTCTTCCCCCTATAGCCCTTCAAATGTTACCCCTTCAAGTATTTATCCAATTCCCTTTGTGAAAGTTTCTATTGAATCTGCTTTGACCGCCCTTTCAGTAAGTGCCTTGCAGATCACAGCAATTGATTATTATTCATCTGGATAAGGGGCAATGAAAAACACACTCTGGAGCAGGTGGGACAAAGAGTCCAGTTACTGAGAGGCATCTGGCACTCAACATAAGGGAAACAATCACCGTCTTCAGGAAAGAACATTGAAGCCAATATTTATCCAGGAGTAATCGTGCAGAGTGAGGAATCTCTGGGTCTCCTGATCGTTTACCTGGATTCAGGACAATGAAAGGTTCTCTCCGGATCATAGTGGACACAGGGACCACTTACGGAGAGGCGCCTGGTGCTGATCCCAAGGGAAAGAATCACCGACTTAAGGAAAGAACATTGAAGCAAATGTTTATATTAAAATCATGTTAAATCTTCACACTTACTTTCTCACACAGATGAAGATGAAGATTCCAGCCATGAAAACAATCAACATGATCCCAGCCATGAGCAATCCTACTGTCCATTTACTGGAGTCTCTATCTGTAAAAACAGCCATTAATTACTGCACTACAGTTTTAGAATGATGCTCTGATGTATCTCGAGAAGCGATACACTCACTCAATGTTTAAATATTCATTCTCGGGCAATGCTGACATTTATTGTCCATCCCTAGTTTCCCCTTGAGAAAGTGGTGGGGGGTCTTCCTCCTGAACCACTGGTTTGACCCAAACCGAGAGAGCAGTTCAGAGGGCAGGTAAGAGTTAACCATTGTGGTGTTTGAGACTGGAGTCACATACACATCGAGACATGCTTCCCTCCCTAAAGGGTATGTAATCTCTACACATGTAACTACCAACCTCACTGAAATAATCGACTATCAGGTCATTATCACACTGTGGTTTGTGGGATCTTGCTGTGCACCAATCAGTAGCTGTGTTCCTACATTACAACAGTGAGCACACTTCGATAATGCTTCATTGGCTGTCGAACGTTCTGGTAATTTCTTAGCAATTTATGAATACAAGTGTTGCATTTCAATGTAATCCATGTAACATTTATATATAATATTTATCAATGTAATATATGTAACATTTATATATAATATTTATCGATGTAATTCATGTATTATTTATATATAATATTTAGCAATGTAATCTATGTAACATTTATATATAATATTTATCCATGTAATCACTATTACGTTTATATATAATATTTATCAATGTAATCTATGTAACATTTATATATAATATTTATCAATGTAATCCATGTAACCTTTATATATAATATTTATCATGTAATCTATGTAACATTTATATATAATATTTATTGATGAAATTCATGTAATATTTATATATAATATTTATCAATGTAATATATGTAACATGTATATATAATATATATCAATGTAATCTATGTAACATTTATATGTAATATATATCATTGTAATCTATGTAACATTTATATATAATATATATCAATGTAATCTATGTAACATTTATATATAATATATATCAATGTAATCCATGTAATATTTATGTATAATATTTATCAATTAAAGAAGGAGAAGTTCAGCAATTAAAAGGGTTGTTCAGGGCAGTTAGAGAGAGAAAAGTCGTCAAATATGGAGATTGGAAACGAAGACCTGACAGCCTTGATAAAAGCAACCATTGAAGGAGAAACTGAGAGCAAAAACAGAAAGGGAGTGGAAAAATTGGATGTGTGGATAACGTGGACTGAGCGAGGATTGAAGAAAACTGGATTAAAAACAACACGATCCCAATGGCTTCACAGAGACCATGGTGACTACGAACAAACAAATGTAGCTCCACACTCACCTTCCACAGTGATGGTTATGAACCCCTCCACTGCTCCATGTTCATTCTTTGCCACACACTGATAGTCTCCAGTGTCCCTGGATGTAACGTGAGGAATCACCAACCACAGCTCATTGTTGGAACTTGTTCTGTTCATTGGGACATTAAGATGTCGCCACGTCAGGTTAGAAGCTGGGAAGCTCTCAACAGAGCAGATTATCACTGCAGAATTCCCCTCAATTATATTGATCGATGAAGCGTTAATCATATCAAGCGAAGTAAATGAGAGATTCTGTGGTGCATCTAAAAAGAGACAAATATTTTAACGTAAGCAAGCAAAGTGCACAGCAAGACGCCATGCACCATCTCTCTGTATCTGATGTTGGAATGCATTTCCAGGTACCTTCCCTCAGGAGAGGAACTCACATGTGTGTGCGTGTTTCTTATTGTGTGCCTTTGTATCTCTGTGCATTGTGAGTGTGTTTCTGTGTCTTTACACGTGTGTCTGATTGTGCATGTGTGTTTGCGTGTATGTGCATGTGCACGTGTTGACGCCTGTATGTGTGTCTGTGTGTGACTGTATGTGCATCAGTTTGTGTGTGTGTGCATGTGAGTGCGTGTAGGTTAAGTGTTTCTGTGTTACCGTGTATGTATTTGCACATGTATGATTGTCGGCGTAAGTATGCGGGTATGTGTCTAAACATTGCCCATGTGTGCATATGTATTTATGTGTGTGTTTCAGAGTGATGTTGAAGCTTGTGTATACTTACGTTCCACAGTGATGGTTATGAACCCCTCCACTGCTCCATGGTCATTCTCTGCCACACACTGATAGTCTTCAGTGTCCCTGGATGTAACGTGAGGAATCACCAACCACAGCTCATTGTTGGAACTTGTTCTGTTCATTGGGACATTAAGATGTCGCCACGTCAGGTTTGAAGCTGGGAAGCTCTCTACAGAGCAGATTATCACTGCAGAATTCCCCTCAATTATATTGATCGATGAAGCGTTAATCATATCAAGAGAATTAATTTTGAGATTCCGTGATGCATCTAAAAAGAAATAAAGATTTTAACCTGAGCAAGACAGTGCACAGCAAGACTCCGTGCATCATCTCTCTGTATCTATTGTCTGTATGCATTTCCAGGTACCCTTCCTCAGGATAATTTCCTCTGTCAAATATATAACGGGCATCGCCTATGTAAACTGTCACACTGCAGTTGCATTCTCCCACCAGTTGAGGTGCTGTCCATCTAGAATGAAAGAAACTTCCTTTCACATCCTCAGCGTGTCCCCATGGGCTTTACAGGCAATGAATTGTATTTGATCGGTGGAGCATTGAGGGGGAAATCTACAATTCTCTGTTCAGGAGGTTGCTCATCCAATTCAGGGTCTTGTTGATCTGGAGTTTATCTTCCTTCAACACAGAATCGAAACTGATTCGTGACTCCAGTGCAGCCCTGAGAGGAGGACAGGGAACTCATGTGTTTGTGTGTTTGTGTGTGTGAGTGTTTGTGTCTGTGTGTGTCTGTGTCTATGTTTGTTCCCAAGTGAGTGTGTTTTTGTGTGTTTCCGGCGTACCTGTGTGTGTCTGTGTCTGTATGCGTCAGTCTGTGTGCGAGCGTCTGTTCATGAGTGTGTGTGCATGTGTGAATATGTATGTGAGTTGAGTGTGTGTGTTTCTGTATATGTATTTACACGTGTATGACTTTGTGTGTAAATGTGCGTGTATGTATCTACACATGAGCGCTTGTGTGTGTGTCTGTGTGTTTGTGTGCATCTGTGTGTGTGTGTGTGTGTGTGCCAGGGTGTGAGTGTTGTTGCAGTTTGCATTAACTCACGTTCCACCGTGATGGTTATGAACACCTCCACTGCTCCATGTTCATTTTCTGCCACACACTGATAGTCTCCAGTGTCCCTGGGTTTCAGTTGAGGAATCACCAACCACAGCTCATTGTTGGAACTTGTTCTGTTCATTGGGACATTAAGATGTTTCCACGTCAGGTTAGAAGCTGGGAAGCTCTCGACAGAGCAGATTATCACTGCAGAATTACCCTCAGTTATATTGATTGATGAAGCGTGAATCATATTAAGAGATATAGTTGAAAGATTCCGTGGTGCATCTGAAAACAGATAAAGATTACATTGTGAGCAAGACTCAATGCTTCATCTCTCTCTTTTTGGTGTCTATGTGCATTTCAAAGCACCTTCCCCATTATAAGTTCCTATGTCAACATTTATAATGGTCACTGAATGTGCTTTTCTATTTATACATCCATGGGAAGTGAGTGTCGCAGATTAGGCCAGCACTTTTTACCCAACCCTAATTGCCCATAAGAAGGTGGTGGTGAGTTATTCACTCCCACTGACTTCCCTGCCTCTGACCTGCTCATGAAGCCACCGTATTTATTGCCGGTCCAGTTAGTTGTTTGGTCAGCAAACCCCAGGATATTAGTCGTGGGGGATTCACCGAGGTTAAGTCATTGAAAATGAGCGGAGATGGTTAGATTTTATGTTGTTGGAGATGATCACTGCCTGGTGCTTGTGTGGTGTGAACGTCACTTGTCATTTTTCAGCCCAAGCTGAGTGTTGTTCAGCTCTTGCTGCATGTGGATATGTAAACTGTCACGCTGTAATACAGCCTTCCACCACAGGAGACACTGTCAGGCTAGAAGAAAAGAAAATGTCTTTCACATCATCAGGATGTTCACGGGGATTTGACAGTCGAGGAATTGCTTTAGAATAATGGGGTATTGCGTGATAAACCTACAATTCTCTGTGCAGGGGGCTGCTCGTCCAATAGAGGGTCTTGTTCAGCTGATGTCGTCATTGTTTCAGAACAGAATCTGGAGAAACACTCCAGTGCAGCACAGGGAGAACAGACAACTCACACATGTCTGTGTGTGCGAGCAAGCACACGTGGGATTCTGTATGTATGCTTCTTTCTGTGAGCATGCAGGCGTGCACACCTGTACACTCATGGGATTAAATATGAAGGCATGTTTGTGTGCACGTGTTGGTTTGCATGTGTGTGTGTGTGAGTATGTGTCAGTGTGAGTGTTGTTGATTTCTGTGTACACTCACGTTCCACAGTGATGGTTATGAACCCCTCCACTGCTCCATGTTCATTCTCTGCCACACACTGATAGTCTCCAGTGTCCCTGGTTGTAGGGTGAGGAATCACCAACCACAGCTCATTGTTGGAACTTGTTCTGTTCATTGCGACATTAAGATGTCGCCACATCAGGTTAGAAGCTGGGAAGCTCTCGACAGAGCAGATTATCACTGCAGAATTCCCCTCAATTATATTGATCGATGAAGCGTTAATCATATCAAGCGAAGTAATTGAGAGATTCTGTGGTGCATCTAAAAAGAGACAAAGATTTTAATGTGAGCAAGCAAAGTGCACAGCAAGACTCCATGCACCATCTCTCTGTATCTGATGTTGGAATGCATTTTCAGGTACTTTCCTTCAGGAGAGGAACACACCCGTGTGTGTGTGTTTCTTTGTGTGTGCCTTTGTTTCTCTGAGCTTTGTGCATGCGTTTGTGTGCCTTGGCCAGCGTGTCTGAGTGTGCGTGTGTGTATGCCAGTCTGTGTGTCTGTGTGTGAACGTCTGTGCATCAGTTTGTGTGTGTGCGCATTGAGTGGTTGTGAGTTAAGTAAGTGTGTGCTTCCGTGTATGTATTTACACGTGTGTGATTGTGTCCGTAAGTGTGCGGGTACGTGTTTACACATTTCGCCTGTGTGCATGCGTATTTGTGTGTGTGTTTCAGAGTGATTGTTGGAGCCTGTGTATACTTACGTTCCACAGTGATGGTTATGAACCCCTCCACTGCTCCATGTTCATTCTCTGCCACACACTGATAGTCTCCAGTGTCCCTGGATGTAACGTGAGGAATCACCAACCACAGCTCATTGTTGGAACTTGTTCTGTTCATTGGGACATTAAGATGTCTCCACGTCAGGTTAGAAACTGGGATGCTCTCGACAGAGCAGATTATCACTGCAGAATTCCCCTCAATTATATTGATCGATGAAGCGTTAATCATATCAAGAGAATTAAATGAGAGATTCTGTGGTGCATCTAAATACAAAGATTTAATTGTGAGCAAGTCTCAATTCTTCGTCTCTCTCTATTTGGTGTCCTTATGAATTTCAAAGCATCTTCCCCATTATAAGTTCTGATGTCAACATTTATAATGGTCACTGAATGTTTTTTTCTATTTGTACATTCATGGGAAGTGGGTGTCGCTGTGTGGGCCAGCATTTATTACCCTTACTTAATTCCCTTTTTGAAGTGTATTTACGACTGAGATAGATAGGTTCTTGATTGGTAAGGGGATCAAAGGTTATGGGGAGATAGCTTGAGAATGGGGTTGAGAAACTTATCAACCAAGATTGAATGGTGGAGCAGACTCGATGGGCGAATGGCCTAATTTCTCCTCCTATGCCTTATGCTCTTATGGACTTATAGAAGGCAGTGGTGAGTTATTCACCCCCACAGACTTCCCTGCCTCTAACATGCATCTGTCACCACAGTATTTATGGCTGGTCAAGTTAGTTGTTTTGTTTACATCCCCCAGGGTGTTGATCCTGGTGGATTCAGCGATGGTATAGTCATTGAATATCAAGGTGGGATGGTTAGATACTCTCTTGTTGGAGATGATGAATGCAAGGTACTTGTGTGGTGAGAACGTTACTTGTCATTTCTCAGGCCAAGCTGAATGTTGCTCAGCTCTTGCTGCATGTGGATATGTAAACAGTCACGCTGTAATTACAGCCTTCCACCAGAGGATACACTGTCGGGCTAGCAGAAAAAAAATGTCTTTCACATCCTCTGGATGTTCACGGGGATTTGACAGTCGAGGAATTGCTTTAGAATAATGGGGTATTAAGTGATAAACCTACAATTCTCTGTGCAGGGGGCTGCTCGTCCAATACAGGGTCTTGTTCAGCTGATGACGTCATTGTTTCAGAACAGAATCTGGAGCAACAATCCAGTGCAGCACAGGGAGAACAGACAACTCACACATGTCTGTGTGTTTGTGAGCATGCACACGTGTGATTCTGTATGTATGTTTCTGTGTGTGAGCGTACAGGTGTGCACACCTGTGCACATGTGGGATTGCACATGAATACCTGCTTGTATGCACGTGTGTGTGTGTGTGTGTGTGTGTGTGTATGTCTGTGCGTGTGTATGTGAGAGTGTTGTTGCAGCTGGTGTTAACTCACGGTCCACAGTGATGGTTATGAACCCCTCCACTGCTCCATGTTCATTCTCTGCCACACACTGATAGTCTCCAGTGTCCCTGGATGTAACGTGAGGAATCACCAACCACAGCTCATTGTTGGAACTTGTTCTGTTCATTGGGACATTAAGATGTCTCCACGTCAGGTTAGAAACTGGGATGCTCTCGACAGAGCAGATTATCACTGCAGAATTCCCCTCAATTATATTGATCGATGAAGCGTTAATCATATCAAGAGAATTAAATGAGAGATTCTGTGGTGCATCTAAATACAAAGATTTAATTGTGAGCAAGTCTCAATTCTTCGTCTCTCTCTATTTGGTGTCCTTATGAATTTCAAAGCATCTTCCCCATTATAAGTTCTGATGTCAACATTTATAATGGTCACTGAATGTTTTTTTCTATTTGTACATTCATGGGAAGTGGGTGTCGCTGTGTGGGCCAGCATTTATTACCCTTACTTAATTCCCTTTTTGAAGTGTATTTACGACTGAGATAGATAGGTTCTTGATTGGTAAGGGGATCAAAGGTTATGGGGAGATAGCTTGAGAATGGGGTTGAGAAACTTATCAACCAAGATTGAATGGTGGAGCAGACTCGATGGGCGAATGGCCTAATTTCTCCTCCTATGCCTTATGCTCTTATGGACTTATAGAAGGCAGTGGTGAGTTATTCACCCCCACAGACTTCCCTGCCTCTAACATGCATCTGTCACCACAGTATTTATGGCTGGTCAAGTTAGTTGTTTTGTTTACATCCCCCAGGGTGTTGATCCTGGTGGATTCAGCGATGGTATAGTCATTGAATATCAAGGTGGGATGGTTAGATACTCTCTTGTTGGAGATGATGAATGCAAGGTACTTGTGTGGTGAGAACGTTACTTGTCATTTCTCAGGCCAAGCTGAATGTTGCTCAGCTCTTGCTGCATGTGGATATGTAAACAGTCACGCTGTAATTACAGCCTTCCACCAGAGGATACACTGTCGGGCTAGCAGAAAAAAAATGTCTTTCACATCCTCTGGATGTTCACGGGGATTTGACAGTCGAGGAATTGCTTTAGAATAATGGGGTATTAAGTGATAAACCTACAATTCTCTGTGCAGGGGGCTGCTCGTCCAATACAGGGTCTTGTTCAGCTGATGACGTCATTGTTTCAGAACAGAATCTGGAGCAACAATCCAGTGCAGCACAGGGAGAACAGACAACTCACACATGTCTGTGTGTTTGTGAGCATGCACACGTGTGATTCTGTATGTATGTTTCTGTGTGTGAGCGTACAGGTGTGCACACCTGTGCACATGTGGGATTGCACATGAATACCTGCTTGTATGCACGTGTGTGTGTGTGTGTGTGTGTGTATGTCTGTGCGTGTGTATGTGAGAGTGTTGTTGCAGCTGGTGTTAACTCACGGTCCACAGTGATGGTTATGAACCCCTCCACTGCTCCATGTTCATTCTCTGCCACACACTGATAGTCTCCAGTTTCCCTGGATGTAACATGAGGAATCACCAACCACAGCTCATTGTTGGAACTTGTTCTGTTCATTGGGTCATTAAGATGTCGCCACGTCAGTTTAGAAGCTGGGAAGCTCTCGACAGCGCAGATTATCACTGCAGAATTCCCCTCAATTATATTGATCGATGAAGCGTTAATCATATCAAGAGAAGTAATTGAGAGATTCCGTGGTGCATCTGAAAACAGATCAAGATTACATTGTGAGCAAGACTCAATGCTTCGTCTCTCACTATTTGGTGTCTATGTGCATTTCAAAGAACCTTCCCCATTATAAGTTCCTATCTCAACATTTATAATGGTCACTAAATGTGTTTTTCTATTGGTACATTCATGGGATGTGGGTGTCGCTGGTTAGGCTAGCATTTTTTACCCATCCCTAATTTCCCTTGAGAAGGTGGTGGTGAGTTATTCACCCCCACAGAATTTTCAGCCTCTGACCTGCTCCTGTCCCCACAGTATTTATGGCCAGTCCAGTTATTTGTTTGGTCAACATCCCCCAAGATATTGGTCATGGGGAATTCAGCGAAGATAAAGTCATTGAATATCAAGGGGAGATGGCTAGATTCTCTCTTGTTGGAGATGATCACTGCCTGGTGCTTGTGTGGCATTAACATTATTTGTCATTTCTCAGGCCAAGATGAGTGTTGTTCAGCTCTTGCTGCATGTGGATATGTAAACTGTCACGTTGTAATTACAGCCTTGCACCAGAGGAGACACTGTCGGGCTAGAAGAAAAGAAAATGTCTTTCACATCATCAGGATGTTCACGGGGATTTGACAGTCGAGGAATTGCTTTAGAATAATGGGGTATTGAGTGATAAACCTTCAATTCTCTGTGCAGGGGGCTGCTCGTCCAATACAGGTTCTTGTTCAGCTGACGTCGTCATTGTTTCAGAACCGAATGTGGAGCAACACGCCAGTGCATCACAGGGAGAACAGACAACTCACACATGTCTGTTACAAAAACAAAAAAAGCTGGAAAAACTCAGCAGGTCTGGCAGCATCTGCTGAGAGGAACACAGTTAACGTTTCAAGTCCGTATGACTCTTCAACAGAACTAAGGAAAAATAGAAAAGAAGTGAAACATATGCTGGTTTAAGGGCGAGTGGGACAGGTAGAACTGGACAGAGGGCCAGTGTTAGGTGGAGATTTCCAAAAGATGTCATAGACAAAAGAACAAAGAGGTGTTGACATTGCTGATATGAGCTAAGAGATGTGCTAATTGTGATACGAAGGGTTGGAAGCAGGATCAGCACGTGACAGATAGCTCTAGTGGGGGTGGGGTAGGGGGAAGGCATTCAAAAAGGCTAAAAGTTAAAACAATGGATGTAATTAAATTTAAAAATAATAATAGAAATAGGTGGGAAAAGAAAAATATATTAATAAAATCTATAACTTATTAGAAAAAATTGAATCGGAAAGGAGGTGGGGCTGGAGGAGAGAGTTCATGATCTGAAGCTGTTGAACTCAATATTCAGTCCGGAATGCTGAAAGTGCCTAGTCGGAAGATGAGGTGCTGTTCCTCCAGTTTGCGTTGAACTATCACTGGAACATTGCAGCAGGCCAAGGACGTACATGTGGGCAAGAGAGCAGGGTGGAGTGTTAAAATAGCAAGGGACGGGAAGGTCTGGGTCATACTTGCGGACAGACCGAAGGTATTCTGCAAAGCAGTCACCCAGTCTGCGTTTGGTCTTTCCAATGTAGAGGAAACTGCATTGGGATCAGCTAATGCAGTAGACTAAATTGAGGAAAGTACAAGTGAGATGCTGCTTCACTTGAAAGGAGTGATTGGGCCCTTGGACAGCAAGGAGAGGGGAAGTAAATGGGCAGGTGTTGCACCTTCTACAATTACATGGGAAGATGCCGTAGGAGGAAGTTGAGGTGCCGGGGGTGATGGAGGAGTGGACCAGGGTGTCCTGGAGGGAATGGTCCCTATGGAATGCCGACAGGCGGGGTGAAGGCTAGATGTGTATGGTTGTGGCATCATGCTGGAGTTGGCGGAAACGGCAGAGGATGATCTTTTGAATGCGGAGGCTGGTGGGTGAAAAGTGAGGACAAGGGGGACCCTTTCATGTTTCTGGGAGGGAGAGGAATGTGTGAGGGTGGATGTGCGTGAGATTTGCCGGACACGGTTGAGGGCCCTGTTAACCACCGCGGGTGGAAAACCTCGGTTAAGGAAGAAGGAAGACATGACAGAAGAACTATTATCACTTTTATCACACATGTCTGTGTGTGAGCGAGCAAGTACCAGTGTGAATCTGTGTATGTATGCTTCTGTGTGTGAGCATGCCAGTGTGCACATGTGTGCACATGTGGGGTTGTACATGAATACTTGTTTGTGGGCACGGGTATGTGTGAGTGCGCGTACTTGTGTGTGTATGTTTTTGTGTGTGTGCGTCTGAGAGATGTTGAATTCTGTGTACACTCACATTCCACAGTGATGGTTATGAACCCCTCCACTGCTCCATGTTCATTCTCCGCCACACACTGAAAGTCTCCAGTGTCCCTGGATGTAATGTGAGGAATCACCAACCACAGCTCATTGTTGGAACCTGTTCTGTTCATTGGGACATTAAGATGTCGCCACGTCAGGTTGGCAGCTGGGAAGCTCTCGACAGAGCAGATTATCACTGTAGAATTCCTCTCAATTATATTGATCGATGAAGCGTTAATCATATCAAGAAAAGTAATTGAGAGATTCTGTGGTGCGTCTAAAAACAAATAAAGATCAGCTAACTTACGTTGACTGTGAAGCACTTTGAGAGAAACTGAGAAGGTGAAAGGTGTGATATCAATGTAGGTTCCATCACCACAAAGCACGTTATCCAGGCAGACACTTCAGTCCTGTACTGAGGGAATGATGAACTTCTGGAGGGTCAGTACTGAGGGAGTGCTGCAATGTCAGAGGGACATACTGAGGGAGTGCTGCACTGTCGGAGGGTCAGTACCGAGGGAGTGCTGCACTGTCAGGAGGACAGTGCTGAGGGAGTACTGCTGTTTCGAAGGTTCTGGACTGAGGGAGTGCTGCACTGTTGGAGGGTCAGTACTGAGGGAGTGCTGCACTTTCGGAGGTTCAGGACTGAGGGAGTGCTGCACTGTCGGAGAATCAGTATTGAGGTAGAGCTGCAGTGTCGGAGAATCAGTATTGAGGGAGTGCTGCACTGTCAGAGATTCTGTACAGAGGGAGTGCTTCACGTTTGGAGGTTCAGGACTGAGAGAGTGCTGCACTGTCGGAGAATCAGTATTCAAGGCGTGCTGCACTGTCAGAGTTGAATTTGTATCAGTTAAAGACTACTGACTTGTTATTAAGCACAATACAGTTGTGGGATCTTGTTGTGTACGATGTAGATCTTTCAAGCTAATGTGAATGAAGGATGTCTGTACTTACATTGCACAGTTAGTACGAGGGTCCGCTCCGATGTAACAGATGGATATCTCACTCTGCAGCTGAGAGTTTGTCCGTGCTGTTTGAGTGATGGGATCAGGGTCAGAACAGAAGTATAGGTCAGAGTGACGCCATGCTGAGTTACAGTGTTTGAGACTGATCCAGGTACGTCAGTGGGAGTGTCCCAGGTTAAGACAGGTGCTGCTGTTCCATTGCACGTTGTGTTGAAGGTGCAGGTTACATCCACACGCTTTCCTGCAATAATTTCAGCAGGGAATATCGTGGGTTTATCTGTGAAATCTAACACACGGAGAATGGATCCTTGTAGAGAAATATAATGTGAAGCATCAGTTCAAATAGAAATCACAGTCCCACAATAGGAAGCACTTTTAGAAGGATGATATCAGAACTGAGAGGTTACAATGATCAGAAAAGGTTAACATTAATGGAGACAGTCATTACATTTAATCATTGATATTAAAGTGAGTATTAGAGGTTCCTTTAGGACTGAACAGGAGGCTATCACCAGGTTATTGAGAATCAGACAGTGTGTTATAATAAGCTGTGTTTTGTGTTAATATGTAAACGTCACAGTTTGTGTTATTTACAATTGACTGTTGAACGTGAATTGTTGAGTAATTATAACACAGCACTTACCAGAAACGTGAAGCTGGGTTACAGGATAGTAGTTGTACCTATTCCTGCCGTCAAATTCTATTCCGAAAAAATAAGGTCCTGCATCTTCCCGTCTGAAGTTGTTTATAATCAGGGAACAGTCGCCATCATTCAGGTCTCCAGACAGCCGGGACCGATGGCGGAACCGTGGTAACTCGTGATTGTGATCCTTGGAGTGAAAGGCAATGGGAGATCCCGGAATCTGATTCTCGTTATTAAACCAGACTCCGACTCGTGGTAGGTTTTCCAAATGTGATGGATAACTGTAATGACATGGAATCTGTACACACGAACCTTCCTGCGCTGTCACCTCTCGTTGAGTGTCGCCTTTCCACTCTTGTGATAGTCCAACTGGGGACAGAAATATCAATATTTAACTCTGGATGTTTTTTCAATCCACTAGACTCGATATCCACCACCCCCATCACTGGGACACAGTAGCTGCAGTGTGGACCATCTACAGGACACACAAGGAACTCCTTAAGGTTTCACAACGGATGGAAGAGAATCCTGGACACAGGAGTGGACAAGTTCATTCTACATTGGCTCATGGTCCTCAGGACCCTGATTAGTGAAGCCAGTCTTCCATCCAGTACAGTGTCTACAAGACATACCAATTGAGATCCATTTAGTGCTGATTTACAAGACAGGACAATGGATTAGGAGCCCTCAGAACTCCCCCCATTATCAGCGTCATGAATCACTAATTAGCCTAACATTCCTGTCTGCTCTTCAACACAGCTGATTGGCTAATCTGATTCAATCTGATAGGTGTTCATTCTCTCTCCAATGTTTAAAGAATCACCAATCACTCGGCCTCTAGTTATTCTCTTCACAGAATGTGAGAGTATAAGGTGGATATTGTGAATTGTTTTATCTTTCTGACCTGCTGCAGTAAAGTTTATTTTTGTTTGTTCAAAAGCCATGGAATCTTGCAGCTTTATTCTCTTCGCAAGTGTCTTAAATCTCAAACATTGTCTACTTTAAACAAAATATTATTGGTTCCTGACTGATAATTACCAAAGAAAAATGGGGTCTGTTCCTCCATCAGCAACTCTTCAGAATCCTGCTGAAGTCATGGATATTTCAGAAGTTCAGAGAACAAGAGGTTTCTGGTATCAGCGTTTCGTGTGGGGCCCAGTTCAGTTTGAACAAATTAACAAAACCATCTTTGAAAGTCATGAACCCAACACAGCGGCACCTCCGACACATGCAGAGCTCAGGCTAGAGGCGATTTGTTAGTGTGTTTCACAGTCTCTGCTGGAGTAGGGTCAGTGCTGAGAGGGTCTGGTCAAGGATCATAACAACCGGGACTTGCACCTTCCCAGTCATAAGTTTTTTTTAAAAAATGTATTCGTTCATGAGATGCGGGGGTAGCTGGCAAGGCCACCATTTGCTGCCGATCCCTAATGTCCCTCGAACGGATTGGCTTGCTCGGCCATTTCTGAGGGCTGGTGAAGAGTGATCCACGTTGCTATGAGTCTGGAGTCACATGTAGGCCAGACCGGGTATGGCCGGCAGATTTCCTTCCGTAAAGGCCATTACTGAACCAGATGGGTGTGTATGAGAATCGATGATAGTTTCATGGTCTCCATTACTGAGACTAACTCCCGTTAGTGTAAACAAAGTGAACAGTTTTCCATTTATCCCGCCTTTCCCGTTCTCTCCGGTATTTTACACACTCTTGCTCGATAATTTGATTCTGCCGAGGACCCCTTGGAAAATCATGGACACCAATTAGACAATCAATTGACTAAGGAATTTCTTTGGATCCTCATTGTCTAAGGAATCTCTTTGGAACCTCATTGTCCATGGGATTATTTCTGATCCAAACCCCACATTCTTGTATTGTTGATTCCGATGCAGCATTGTAGACTGACTTGTCCCCAAGCTCAGCACTGACCCTACTCCAGCAGACACTGTGAAACACACTAACAAAGCGCCTCTAGCCAGTGCTCTGCATGTGTCGGAGGTGCCGCGGTGTTGGGTTCATGTCTTTCAAAGATGGTATTGTTTATTTGTTCAAACTGAACCGGGTCCCACACGAAACGCTGATACCAGAAACCTCTTGTTCCCTGTCCTTCTGAAACATCCATGACTTCACAAAGAATCTGGGGATTTGCTGATAAGGTTCTTAAATTGTCTGATTGTCGAATGATACAACACAGGAGGAGCTCATTTGACCCATCGTGCATGTGCTGGCACTTTCCCAATTCCCCTCCAGCACCTTTCGCACAGCCCTGCAAATTTCCCTTCAAGTATTTATCCAGTTCCCCTTCTGAAAGTTCCTGTTGAATCTGCTTCCACCGCCCTTTCAGGCAGTGAGTCAATGGTCTCTCTCTGAGCTGCAAAGTGATCAGATTCTGTGAAATTTAAATTCTGCAGCAGATCAGAGACACTCATGATAACTCGCAATATTTGATAGCTTTACACACGGTCTGCTTTGCCTTTCTTCTCTATTTCAGTCATCTTCCTCCCTTATCGAAGTTTCGAGCATGGTGAGAACGGATAGGAAGTGTGACGCCTAACAACCTGTCTATTCTAGGAGGTGCTGTGTTGTCTTCATGGGCAATTTTGAATAAAGGCAGCAAAGGACACAAATTTCAGGCCATTGCTATTGAAGACCTCGCATCGGGATGGACTTCATCCCCCGGTTTTTAACCCTGCTTCTCTACTCAACCCATCACTCCCCATCGCTCACTGACCAACGCCCGACATCACCTGAATTTTAAAATTCTGCTGTAGCTGCTACAACCCAGCCTAACTCTGTAACCTCCTCCAGACCCTACAACCCTCCAAGACCTCTGCTCTCCTCCAATTCTGCTGTCAGACAAGTAGTAAGTGTATATCAGTGAGCACAGGGGTGATGGGTGAATGGGACTTGGTGTGAGTTTGTACATTGGCTCACTGCTGAATCGGTTCCCAATCAGAGCTCAATAAGAATTATATTTACAAAGACTATTAACATTAAATCTGTCCGAGCTGACGATAATATTACCTTGGAGAAGTGACAGGGGGAAGTAAGATTTCCCGATCATCGTCCACTCCCAGACATTTAATCAGTTTCACACTCTCAAGTTCTGAAAGAGAAAGGAGTTAATGAGACCTCACCTCTTGTCCGACAGCTCTCGAGAGATCAGAACTGCTTTTCGACAATGTCTTCACTGACTAATTTGATTCTCAGTGGGATGATAGGTGCTCTGCAGAGAGTTACAAGGCTCTAAGAAAGAAAAATAATGAAGGACTTGCATTTCCATAGCGCCTTTCTCCACCTCAGTACATCGCAAAGCTCATGTCTCTGCACTTCCCTCATCCCTTGAGCTAGAAAGATGTTCTGTACAACAGACTTGAGCCTCACACCCAGATCTCAATAATCAGTAGAAATCTTTCAAAGGGTTCAATCCTTGGAATCTGTCTTTATAAAGTCACAACATCAGCATAGGACGGTGTTGGCAGTGGAAGTGAATTCCAATCGTTCCGTTACTTCCCCAGGACCTGTCCGACTGCTCGCCTGGGGAGGAAATGCCCACACGCTCTACTTGGGTTGAATGACCTCTTCCTGTGCTGATCCCTCTGTGTATTTATTTAGAAAGAGCTGATGTGTCACTGTGAGTGAAAATGAGGAAGCTGGACAAAGTGAGAGAACAGCACTTTGCTGTGCACTGTGAGTAAACCCTGTGTCTGTATAAGGATATAAGAACAGAACAAAGTGGACCAGCTGGACAACCTGACATTTTCCCTCATTATATGCCAACTATTCATTTTTTTGTCCACTCACTGAAACTATTTTTCACCCTCTGCTGCCTCTTTGTGTCCGCCTCACAACTTGCTTTCCTACCCAGCTTACATCTTTCCTACCTACCTGCAGCATACAGTGAGAAAATCTGTTTACAGTACAGTCAGTCCCTTCATCCAAGTCACTAATATAGATTGTAAATAGTTGAGGTTTTGAAATATCTGTCCAATTATTCCCACTCTCACCTCTGCTCTCGCCTCCACAGCCCTGCAAAATTTCGCCTTTAAGTATTTATCCAGTTCCCCTTCCCCAAGTTGCTGTTGAATCTGCTTCCACCGCCCTTTCAGGCAGTGAGTCAATGGTCTCTCTCTGAGCAGTAAAGTGCTAAGATTCTGTGAATTTTAAACTCTGGAGTAGATCAGAGACACTCATGATAACTCAGAATATTAGACAAGTTTAGACACGGACAGCTATGCCTTTCTTTCTCTTTCAGTTAGCTTGCTCCCTTATCGAAGTTTCTCGCAAGGTGAGAATGGACAGGAAGTGTGACGCTGAACAGCCTGTCTACTCTAGGAGCTGCTGTGTTGTCTTCATGGGAAATTCTGACTAAAACCAGCAAAAGACACAAATTTCAGGTTATTACTATCAGAGTCCTAGCACCTGGATAGACTTCATCCCCCAGTTTTCATCCCAAATTTTCAACTCAACCCATCACTCCCCATCGCTCACTGACCAATGCCCGACATCACCTGAGTTTTAAGATTCTGCTCTAGCTGCTACAATCGTGCCTAACTCTGTAACATCCTCCAGCCCCGACAACCCTCTGAGGTCTCTGCTCTCCTCCAATTCTGCATTCAGACAGGGAGTCAGTGTATATCAGTGAACACAGGGGTGATGGGTGAATGAGACTTGGTGTGAGTTTGCAGACTGGCTCACTGCTGAATCGGTTCCCAACCACAGCTCAATAAGAGTGATCTTTTACAAAGACTATTAACCAAAAATCTGTCCGAGCTGACGATGATATTACCTTGGAGAAGTGACAGGAGGAAGTAAGATTTACCGATCATTGTCCACTCCCAGATATTTCATCAGCTTCTCACTCTCAAGCTGTGAAAAAGAAAGGAGTTAATGAGACCTCACCTCTTGTCTGACAGCTCTCAAGAGATCAGAACTGATTTTAGACAATGTCTTCACAGACTAATTTGATTCTCTGTGGGATGATAGGTGCTCTGCAGAGTTAAAAGGCTTTAGGAAAGAAAATCATTGAAGGATTTGCAATTCCATAGCGCCTTTCAACACCTCAGGATGTCCGAATGCTCATGCCTCTGCACTTCCCTCATCCCTTGAGCTAGAAAGATGTTCTGTACAACAGACTTGAGCCTCACACCCAGATCTCAATAATCAGTAGAAATCTATCAAAGGCATCAATCATTGGGATCTGTCTTTATAAAGTCACAACATCAACAAAGGACGATGTTGGTCATGGAAGTGAATTCCAATCGTTCTGTTACTTACCCAGGAACTGTCTGACTTCTCGCCTATGGAGTAACTGCCCACACGCTCTGCTTGGGTTGAATGACCTCTTCCTGTGCTGCTCCCTCGGTGCATTTAATTAGAAAGAGCTGTTGTATCACTTTCAGTGAAAATGAGGAAGTTGTATCAATGCGAGAGAACAACACTTTTCAGTGCACGGTCAGTAAACCCTGTGTCTGTATAAGGATATAAGAACAGAACAAATAGGATCAGCTGGACAACCTGACATTTTCCCTCCTTATATGCCAACCATTCATTTTTTTATCCACTCATTGAAACTATTTATCACCCTCTGCAGCCTCTTTGTGTCCTCCTCACAATTTGCTTTCCTACCCAGCTTTCATCTTTCCTACCTACCTGCAGCATACAGTCAGAAAATCTGTTTACAGTACAGGCAGTCCCTTCATCCAAGTCACTAATGTAGATTGTGAATAGTTCAGGCTTTGAAAGATCTGTCCAGTTATTCCCACTCTCACCTCTGCTCTCTCCTCCACAACCCTGCAAAATGTTCTCTTCAAGTATTTATCCAGGTCCCCTTCTGAAAGTTCTTGTTGAATCTGCTTCCACCGCCCTTTCAGGCAGTCAGTCAGTCAGGGGTCTCTCTTTGAGCTGCAAAGTGCTCAGATTCTGTGAAATTTAAACTCTGCAGCAGATCAGAGACAATCATGATAACTCAGAATATTTGACACCTTTACACACGGACAACTTTGCCTTTCCTCTCTCTTTCAGTTATCTTGCTCTCTTATCGAAGTTCCTAGCATGGTGAGAATGGACAGTAAGTGTGACGCTGAACAGCCTGTCTATTCTAGGAACTGCTGTGTTGTCTTCATGGGAAATTCTGTCTAAAATCAGCAAAATACACAAATTTCAGGTTATTGCTTTCAGAGTCCTAGCATCAGGATAGACTTCATCTCCCAGTTTTCATCCCTGATTTTCTACTCAACCCATTACTCCCCATCACTCACTGACCAACGCCCGGCATCATCTGAGATTTAAGATTCTGCTCCAACTGCTACAATCCTGCCTAACTCTGTAACCTCCTCCAGCCCCTACAACCCTCTGAGACCTCTGCTTTCCTCCAATTCTGCTGTCAGACAGGGAGTCAGTGTACATCAGTGAGCACAGACGTGATGGGTGAATGGGACTTGGTGTGAGTTTGTACGCTGACTCACTGCTGAATCGGTTCCCAATCACAGCTCAATAAGAATGATCTTTTACAAAGTCTGTTAACCATAGATCTGTCCCAGCTGACGATGATATTACCTTGGAGAAGTGACAGGAGGAAGTATGGTTTCCCGATCATTGTCCACTCCCAGATATTTTATCCACTTCTCAGTCACAAGTTCTGAAAGAGCAAGGAGTTAATGAGACCTCACTTCTTGTCCGACAGCTCTCAGGAGATCAGACCTGCTTTTAGACAATGTTTTCAAAGACTCACTTGATTCTCTGTGGGATGATAGGTGCTGTGCAGAGAGTTGCAATACTTTAAGAAAGAAAAGCTATGTCGGGTTTGCATTTCTATAGCACCTTTTACCGCCTCAGGACACCCCAAAGCTCATGTCTCTGCACTTCCTTCGCCCCTTGAGCCAGAAAGATGCGCTGTACAACAGACTTGAGCCTCACACCCTGATCTCAATAATCAGTTGAAATCTTTCAAAGGCATCAATCATTGGAATTTGTCTTTATAAAGTCATAACATCAACAAAGGTCAGTGTTGGTCGTGAAAGTGAATTCCAATCGTTCTGTTACTTACCCAGGACCTGTCCGACTGCTCGCCTGGGGACGAACTGCCCACACGCTCTGCTTGGGTTGAATGACCTCTTCCTGTGGTGCTCCCTCTGTGCATTTAATTAGAAAGAGCTGATGTGTCACTGTGACTGAAAATGAGGAAGTTGGATCAAAGTGATGGAACAGCACTTTGCTGTGCACTGTCAGTAAACCCTGTGTCTGTATAAGGATATAAGAAGAGAACAAATAGGATCAGCTGGACAACCGGGCATTTTCCCTCCTCATATTCCATCCAGTCATTTGTTAGTCCACTCACTGAAACTCTTTATCTCCCTCTGCAGCCTCTTTGTGTCCTCCTCACAACTTGCTTTGCTCACCAGCATATATATTTCCTACCTATCTGCCCCATACAGTCAGAAAATCTGTCTACAGTACAGTCAGTCTCTTCATCCAAGACGCTAATGTAGATTGTGAATAGTTGAGGCCTCAGCACTGATCCCTGTGGCACTCCACAAGTTACTGCTTACCAAGCTGAAAATCACTCAATTATCTTGGCTCTCTGTTTCCTGTCAGTTAACCAGTCCTCTATCCATATTAATATATCACCCCCAACACCATCCAATTTCACCCTGTGCAGTATCCTTTTATTTGGCACCTTTTCGAATGCCTTTTGGAAATCCAATGTCATGAAGAGATATTTGTGTGTAAAATGTTTTTGGAAATTATTTTTTAAAATAGAATTCTAGTGATGGTATATGTATATGTGTGTGTCTGTGTGTGTCTTAATTGGATTAAAGCCAGCTGGTCTGTGTGCTTTGATGTTTAGTAGTTTTGACATGTTAATTGGGTGGATTGTGACGAGAACAGTAAAGTGTTCATTTGCAATTGTTGAATAAACCATGCAAGACTGGGGGTAAAATCTTGCACCTAGTTAGAAGAATCCAAAAGTTGTGTTTTTTCTTCAACTTACTAATGAAATTGGTGCTATGAAAGCGGGTTTTATTTGTCGAAGAGCTGGAGTTCAGAAGACCGAGTGATACAATAGAAATTTTATACTGAATGGGAAAGCTAGCTATATAAAGAAAGGAGTTTGTGTGTGTGAGGCAGAGGCATTTCAGACTTAACCAGACTGTATCCTCCAATCAACTTGCAAAGGAATCTCATTCGGAATTCATAATGTCAAATAAGCTTTGCCTGGTGTCTATATTATGTCAATGGTTCATTGTTGCCTTTGTTGAGATTTACGTGGGGGTGATTTATTGGGGGATTTGTTAAAAAGTTATTATAGTAGCTATTTGTAGCCAATGTGTATGTGTTAAATTTGTTGTTAAAATGGTTTATTTAGTTTATATAAAAAACCCACAAGACTCGGTGGTCTTATTCCTACTGAATTCAAAGTCTTCATCTCGAAATTACAAATAGCAAAATTGGATTATGACAGTTATTTCAATTTTCCCTCTAGGACTTGAACAACTCAGCCTTTACTATTGGCTGTGTCATAATCCCAAATTTACCACATTTACCGGTTCCCCATTATCCAATCCACTTGTTAAATCCTCAAGGAAATCTAATATTTTTTTCAAACATGATATCCCTTTCACAAACTCACGTTGACTCTGTCTGATTGTATTATGGTTTTCGAAATGTCCTGCTGCTACCTCCTTCATAATGAATTCTGTTATTTTCCCAATGACAGATATTAGGCTAACTGACCTGTAGTTTCTTGCTTTCTGTCTCCCCCCCTTTCTTGAACAGGGGTGTTTCATTTATGTTTTTGCATTCCGCTGGGACATTCCCATAATCTAAGAAATTCGGGAAGATTACAACCAATGCATCCACCGTCTCTGTAGCCATTTCCTTTCAGACCCTCACATTCAGGCCGTCTGCTCCATGGGACTTGTGAGCATTTGTCCCATTAGTTTTCTGAATACTTTTTCTCTGTCAGTGATTGTTTTATGTTCCTCCCTCCTTGTTGCAATTTGACTTTCTCCTGCTATTGGGATGGATTTAGAGATTTTTACTGTAAAGAAAGACATAGAATTCTTCTTGAAAGTCTCTGTCATTTCCTTGTTTCCCATTATTAATTCCCCAGTCTGATTTTCTATGTGTCTGATTTTTACTGTAGCTTCTCTCTTATTTCAATATAAAACATCTCTCTGTCATTGTTTATGGTTCTTGCTAGTTTACTCTCATATTATCATTTCTGCCGCCTTATATTTCTTCTCTCACTTTTCTGGTTTCTCAAATTTTCCCAATCTCCAGCCTATCACTAAGCTTCCCAACATTGCTGGATTTATCTCACAATTGGATACCTTAGCTTCCTGAGTTAGCTGCCGATGCTCCATCCTTCTTATAGATTCTTTCTTTCTGAATGCAATATATCTTTATTGGCATTTATGAGAGATCTGTTTAGATGCCTGTGACTCCTCATCTACCACCCCCCCTTTAACCTGCTGTCCCACTCTACTTGGGCTGACTCTGCTTTCAAACCGTATAATTGCCTTTGGTTACGTCTATGCCACTAGCTTAAGACCCAAGTTTCTAAACTGAATATTCAATTTCAACACGGTTTTATTACTCTTCCCTTGAGGGTCTTTTACAATGAGATGTTAATTAGTCTTCTCTCATTAAACATTGCCAGGTCTAAAACAGCCTCTTCACTGAATGGTTCTATGTTGGATTGTTCTGAAATACTGTCCTGAATACAATCTGTGAAATCTCGCTGAAAGCTACATTTGCTAATTTGATTTTTCTAATCTATATGACGATTGAAAACTCCCATGATTATTGTGGTGCCTTTCTCACAAACCTCCTCATGCATTGATTTATAATCTGTCCCTGCAGTGTAACTACTGTCAGGGGGGAGTATGGACCAACCCACCAGAGATTTCATTTTTTTCCTATTTCTTACATTCACCCAAACTGACTGTGCATCTTGACATCTGAGCCAAAATCATTTCTCACTACTTTACAGATTTCATCTTTTATTAACAGAGCTACCCCACCTCCTTTCCATTTTTCCTATCCTTTCAAAATTCCAAATCTCCTTCAATTTTCAATTTCCAACCTTGGTCACCTTGCAACCAACTCTCTGCAGTGTCTATCTTATCGTACCCATTAATCGCTATTTGTGCTATGACTTCATTCATTTTGTTACAAAATATATTCATTCTTCCATGGGAAGTGGGCATCACTGGCTAGGCCAGCATTAATGGCCCATCCCTAATTAACTGGAGAAGGTGGTGGTGAGCTGCCTTCTTGAACCTCTGCACACCATTTGGTGTAGGTACACCCACAATGCTGTTAGAGAAGGAATTCCAAGATTTTGACCCAGCGGCAGTGAAGGAACGGCGATATATTTCAAAATCAGGATGATGTGTGCCTTGGAGGGGAACTTTCAGGTGCTGGTGTTCCCCTTTATCTGCTGCCCTTGTGCTTCTCGATGGTAGAGGTTGTGGGTTTGGAAGGTACTGTTGAAGGAACCTTGCTGAGTTGCTGAAGTTCATGTTGTAGTTGGGACACACTGCTGCCACTGAGCAATGACGATGGAGGAAGTGAGTGTTTGCTGTGGTTGATGGGGTGCCAATCAAGCGGGCTGCTTTGTCCCGGATGGTGTCGAGCTTCTAGAGTGTTGTTGGAGCTGCACTCATCCAGGCAAGTGGGGAGCATTCCATTCACACTCCTGCCTTGTGCTATGTCGATGATGGACAGGTTTTGAGGTGTCAGGAGGTGAGTTACTCACCGCAGGATTCCCAGCCTCTGACATGCTATTACAATCACAGCTTTTATGTGGTTGGTCCAGTTCAGTTTATGGACAATGGTAAGCCCGAGGCTGTTGACAGTGGGGGATTCAGTGATGATGATGACATTGAATGTCAAGGGGAGATGGTTAGATTCTCTTTTTTGTGCATTCAGATTAAGAACCTTTCTGTCTTTTTCCCATTTTCCCCTACTCTGACCTTATTTGCTGGGACACTGGTTGATGCTGGTTTCAGTGTCTGTTTGCCTCAGTTTGGTCAGATTCTGGACTCAGCCTCGAGACTGGTGTTCCCTCTTGGTAGTGACAGTGATGGTGGTGTTGAGGAGGATGTGGATATTGACCCCACTGCTCACCCTCCCCCACTCCGCCATTCTATCCTGGGAGACCCGCCAGGTTACTTGCTCCAGCTCCGATGGGCAGCCCTTCCACACTTTCCTGTGGGCCCCGCCCTTCATGTCTAAAAGCGCTAAGTTAAAGAAGGGATGGGGAAATGAACAGGGGACGTGGGATGCGTGTGGATGCCTCACAGCCAGAACTGACTCTGCCCACAACTCTGGGGAGGGGGAGAGTTTTCACCAGTTCTCTGTCTCAACAACATCGTAACCACATTGTGAAGATTGTCCCCACTCCCTGTATCTTGATAATATCGTAAAAACAACTGGGAGATGTCCTGCAGTCGCTGAGAAGCAAATTGGTGTGTTTACAGCACCACCACTGGCAGGAGAGTGTAAGTACAGTGTGACATGTCTACATGGGAAATTTTCATGATAAAGCTGGACACAGGAATTTACATAATTTGGTGGGGAAATGCAATGTCATGAATTAACAGATTGGAGCTGGAAGTTTTTTCCCGAGTAAGATGTTTAATAACAATATATCTGTGCAGAACAGTCTGAGCATTTTAATCCCTTATGACAATAAATTTAATATTATAGAAAATGCAAAGGCTTCTTGTAATCTATCACAGAGTAAACAAGTTGTACAATTCAGAAAGCACATTCTGAAATGTGAACAAAGTTCAGCGACGTCACATTTCTGCTCATTACTATTCGACCATGTTGGCTGCACGCAGTGAGGCAGTCCCTCGGTTGTAATGTGTCCACACCGCAGGACTGGAATGCATCAGCATCAAAGGACATGCTTAGTTGTTGCCGTGCAATGCATTTATTGCGCGACTGCTGCACACACGCCCTGTCGAAAGACCCTCCGTGGTTCCATTCTGAATCGAGGCAGAACAAGGTTACTAAAACAACTTGCGTTTATATAGCGCCTTTCATGTAGCAAAATGTCCCAAGGCACTTCAGGGGTTTGTTAACCACAAATAAATCTACCTCTGAGACACATAATGAGATATTATGGACAGGTGACCAAAAGCTGAGTCAACAAAGCCATTTAATAAGGACTGTGTTATAGCAGGAGCGAGAGAGAGAGAGTGAGAGTGATAGACAGAGAAGGAGAAGGAGAGAGAGAGACAGAGTAATAGAGAAAGAGAGAGGCGCTGAATATCTTTCCCCAATGGCTCAGCATCAAGTTGTCACTGGAGAAGAATTTCATTCCAAACCACGCCAACCACAGACCCATTCAGTCCCTTCCTCCCTCTCTCCCCCTCTCCCCCAACGGGTTGTTTCGTGTTCCCAGGAATCTCAATCTCTGCCCCCACCCCCACACCTCCTCACCCGCTCTCCACGTTTTACACTCAGCGTCGCTTGAATCTTATCTGTGCATATTCCGTCTCCTCTTCCCTGTGAACAGACCCATCACCACTGGGCACCCTCAAGACTTGGGGATTGGCGTAGAGAAGGTTGACCGTTTTGTCGGGGTTCCCATGTGCAGCATCGCCTCCCACTGCACCTTCAGAGAGACCCCGGGGAGCTGGGGTCTCCCCCTCGCTAGTTGTGTCTCCGGTTGTGTTCCAGGGCTCAGTAATCAGCATGTTCTGTTTGCCCTACAGAGAAATGGAAACAGATGACATCCGCACATCATTTACTAGCACAGATAGGGTTAAATTATTGTGCAGCCTCGTTAGTGTCAGTTGTGGCTCAGTAGGTTTAACCCTCTCTCTCATATCATATATAAGATACCACCTATGGCAATGCAGCACTTCCTCAGTGCTGATCCGCCGACTGTGCAGCAATTCCTCATTACTGACCATCTGACAGTGCAGCACTCCCTCAGAACTGACGCTCTGACAGTACAGCACTTTCTCAGTACTGACCCTCCAACAGTTCAGCACTCCCTCAGTACTGATCCTCCAGCAGTGCCAGCACGTCCTCAACCCTGACCCCCTGTCAGTCTCACACTCCCTCGGTAATGACTCTGGCGAGTGCCGGCTTGGGTTCTGCAATCAGGTGTCTGGTGTGAGGCTCAATAAACTGAACCTTGTAATCAGAGAGAGGATGAGAGAGAGAGAGAGGGAGAGAGAGAAAGAAAGAGGGAAAGGGATAGAGGCAGAGCGTCATGAATCGATTAATGTATGTAATTTGATTGGAAATTGTCTTTTTAAACAGAGGCTTAGTCTGTGGGTGTGTCTGTGTGTGTTTTAATTGGATTAAAGCCAGCCAGTGTGGGTGTTTTGATGTATAGTAGTTTTGAGATGTAAACAAAGAGGTAAAGAGGCAAATTGCATTTTTAAATAGGGAATTAAATGTCTGGGAGTGAAATCTTAAACCAATCAACATTTATATTACTGATAGAATTGATAAACTGAAAGGGGATTTATTTTTAGAAGAGGTGGAGTTCAAAGATCCTGATGATACAATGAGAATTTACATTCAAAGAGAAGCGCTGGGTATAACTTCAGCAGTTTTGTGTGTGCAGAGCAGAGGCTTGTAACATCAAAGCAGCTGTAAGCCTACACCTGTTTGCAAAGGAACCAAAGTGAAAGGAACCTCATTTGGAATTTGTGAGGTGAAAATGCTTTGCCTGGTGTCTGATTAGTTTGGGAATTTGCTTAAAAGTTAAGATAATACTAGTTTGTAGTCATATGCATATGTTTAACTTGTGTAAATTAATAAATGCCTCATGTAGATTGACATTAACCCCTCTCGAGAGTTGGTGCCCTTTTTCTTCAATTTAGAGTTGTATCTCAAACATTCCACTGGGAAATATAGGTTATGACAGATGTTTTAATTTTCCCTCTGGGATTTTAATCAACAGCCTTTACCAGTTGCTGTGTCATAACGGAGAGACAGCACGATACTGAACCATTGCTGACTCTACAGGTACAAATCAGTGGGTAACCCGGCTGAGAATCTGGGACACGTGATGTCTACACACTGAGATTGAAGCTTTGGAGTGAATTTAAAAATCTCCTGTACCTGGTGCTTCACCGAGAGTAGACTGGGGGTCAATGCAATGTCACTGGTCTCAGAAACTCTCTCCTCCGTCGCTGTCTTTCTCCTGCAATAACACAATATCACACTGTGGTTATCATATAGCAGAGAGTCAGTGCAGCTCAGACACAGAGCCCCCTGTAACCTTACACCAACGACTGGACCGTCTCTTAAATCACTTCTGCACAAAGACACAGAATCAAGAAGCTCAACACCATCCAGGACAAAGCAGCCCGATTGGGCGACACCCCATCCACCACCTTAAACATACACTCCCTCCACCACGAACACACAGTGGCAGCAGTGTGTGTACCATCTACAAGATACGCTGCAGCAACTCAGCAAGGCTCCTTCAACAGCACCTTCCAAACCCGCGTCCTCTACCATCTGGAAGGACAAGGGCATCAGACACATGGGAACACGACCACGTGGAAGTTCCCCTCCAAGTCACTCACCATCCTGACTTGGAAATATATCACCGTTCCTTCACTGTCACTGGGTTGAAATCCTGGAAATCCCTCCCTAACAGCACTGTGGGTGTACCTACACCAGATGGACTGCAGCGGGTCAAGAAGGCTGCTCACCTCCACCTTCTCAAGGGCAATTAGGGATGGGCATTAATGCTGGCATCACCAGTGTCAGCCACATTCGATGAAAGAATTAAAATCTCACAGCTCAATGCATTTATTGTGAGCCTGCTGCACACACGCTGTGTTGAAGGAGACTTTGTGGTTCCATTCTGAATCGATGCAGATCAGAGTTACTACAACAACTTGCATTTATATAGCACCTTGAATGTAGCAAAATGTCGCAAAGCTCATCCGGGGGTTGTTAGTCACATCTTCATCTGACTTTGAGGCACATGAGGAGATATTAGGGACAGGCGACCGAAGGCTGAGTTACCAAAGTCAGTTATAAACGGGCATCTTAAAGGAGGAGCAAAAGATTGAGAATAAGAGGCAGACAGAGAAAGAAAGAGAGAGACAGAGAGGGAGAGAGTGAGAGAGAGAGAGAGAGAGAGAGAGAGACGAGAGAGAGAGACAGTGAATCTCTGTCCCCAATGGCTCAGCATCTTGTCCTCTCTGTAGACGCATTTCATTCCAAACTACACCAACCGCAGCCCAATTCCATCCCTTCCTCCCTCTCTCCCCCTCCCCCCCAGTGGGTTGTTTCATGTTCCCAGGAATCTCAATCACTACCCCCAACCCCACACCTCCTCACTCCCTCTCCAATTTTCACACTCAGTATCGGTCGAACCTGATCTGTGCGTATTCCGTCTCCTCTTCCATGTGAACAGACCCATCACCACTAGGCACCTTCAAGACTTGGGGATTGGCGTAGAGAAGATCGTCGGGATTGTCGGGGTTCCCATGTCCAGCATCGCCTCCCACTGCACCTTCAAAGAGATCCCGGGGAGCTGGGGTCTCCACATCTCTAGTTGTGTCTCTAGCTGTGTTCCGGGGCTTCGTAATCAGCACATTCTGTTTACCCTACAGAGAAATGGAACAGAAGACATCCTCCCATCATTTACTGGCACTGATAGGGTTAAATTAAGGTGCAGCCTCGTGATTGTCAGTCGTGTCTCAGTGGGTTTAACCCTCTCTCTCATGTCATCTGAAAGAAACCAGCTATGGCAGTGCAGCACTCCCTCAGTATTGACCCGCTGACAATGCAGTACTCCCTCAGTACTGTCCCTTCGACAGTGCAGCACTCCCTCAGTACTGACCTTACGACGGTGCAGCACTCCCTCATTACTGACCCTCCGACAGTGCAGCACTCCCTCAATACTGACCGTCCGACGGTGCAGCACTCCCTCAGTACTGACCCTCCGACGGTGCAGCACTCCATCAGTACTGACCTTCCAACAGTGCACCACTCCCTCAGTGCTGGCCCTCCGACTGTGCACCACTCCCTCAGTACTGACCCTCTGACAGTGCAGCACTCCCTCAGTACTGACCCTCCGACAGTGCAGCACTCCCTCAGTACTGAACCTCCGACAGTGCAGCACTCCCTCAGGACTGACCCTCTGTCAGTCTCGCACTCCCTGGGTAATGGCTCTGGTGAGTGACTGCTTGGATTCTGCACTCAGGTGCCTGGTGTGAGGCTCATTAACATGAACCTTGTAATCAGAGAGAGGATGAGAGACAGAGAAAAAGAGAGAGAGAAAGTGAGGTAGGGATAGAGAGAGAGACAGTCATGATGCAATTAATGAATATCATGTTATTGGAAATTATTTTTATTAAAATCGATATTTAATCTGTTGGTGTGTTTGTTTGTGATTTCATTGGATTTATGCCTGCCAGTCTGGATGCTTTCATGTAAAGTAATTTTGAGATGTAAACTGGGAGGCAAAGAGGCAAGTTGTATTTTTAAATTGATCATTCAAAGCCTGTGAGTGAAATCTTAAACCAATCAACATTTATACAACTAATAATATTGATACTATGAAAGGGCATTTGTTGTTAGAAGAGGTGGAGGAGGTTACAGAGATAGGGAGGGGTGTAGGTGCTGGAGAAGGTTAAAGAGATAGGGAGGGTTGTAGGGGCTGGAGAAGGTTACAGAGATAGGGAGGGTTTTAGGGACTGGGGGAGGTAACAGAGATAGGGAGGGTTGAAGGATTGGGAGGAGGTAACAGAGATAGGGGGGGTTGAAGGGTCTGGAGGAGGTAACAGAGATAGGGAGGGTTGTAAGGTGAAACTATAATGTTATTAGAAATTATTTTTTTTAAATAGAAGCTTAGTCTGTGGGTGTCTATGTGTGTGTTTTAATTGGATTAAGCCCAGCCAGCCTGGTTGCTTTGATGTATAGTAGTTCGGAGATGTTAAAAGGGATGCAAAGATGCAACTTGCATTTTTAAATAGAGCATTCAAAGCCTGGGGGTGATAACTTAAACAAATCCACATTTATATTACTAATAATATTAGTACGATGAAAGGGGATTTATTGTTAGATGAGGTGCTGTTCAAAGGTCCTGATAATTCTATGAGAATTTACATTCAAAGGGAAGCGCTGGGTATAACTTCAGCAGTTTTGTGTGTACAGAGCAGAGGTTTGTAACATTAAAGCAGCTGTAAGCCTACACCTGTCTGCAAAGGAACCAAAGTGAAAGGAACCTCATTTGGAATTTGTGAGGTGAAAATGCTTTGCCTAGAGCCTGCTTAAAGTCTATGGGTTGTCTTAGAGGAGATTAGTTTGGGAATTTGTTAAAAAGTTATTGTGGTTTAGTTTGTAGCCATGTGTATATGTTTAACTTGTGTAAATTAATAAACGACTCATGTAGTTTGATATAAAACGATCTCAGGAACTGGTGGTCTTATTCCTGAATTTAGAGCTGCATCTCAAACATTCCACTGGGAAATATAGGTTATGACAGTTGTTTGAAGTTTCCCTCTGGTATCTTAAACAACAGCCTTTACCAGTTGCTGTGTCATAACAGAGAGACAGCACGATACTGAACCATTGCTGACTCCAAGGGTACAAATCCGTGGGTAACCCAACTGGGAATCTGGGACACGTATTGTCTACACACTGCGATTGAAGATTTGGAGTGAGTGTTAACAGCTCCTGTACCTGGTGCTTCACAGAGAGTGGACTGGAGGTCAATGCAATGTCACTGGTCTCAGAAACTCTCTCCTCCGTCGCTGTCTTTCTCCTGCAATAACACAATATCACACTGTGGTTATCATGTAGCAGAGAGTCAGTGCAGCACAGACACAGAGCCCACTGTAACCTTACACCAACGGCTGGACTTTCTCTTTAAATCACTTCTGCACAAAGACCCAGACTCAAGAAGCTGGACACCATCCAGGACAAAGCAGCTCGAATGATCCACACCCCATCCACCACTTTAAACATTCACTCGCCATCCTGACTTGGAAATATATCACCGTTCCTTCACTGTCACTAGGTTAAAATCCTGGAACTCCCTCTCTAACAGCACTGTGGGGGTACCTACATCACATGGACTGGAGCGGGTCAAGAACGCAGCTCACCACCCCCTTCTCAAGGGGCAATTGGAGATGGGCAATTAATAGCGGCCTCGCCAGTGACAGCTACATTCGATGAAAGAATTTAAAATCTCACAGCTCAGGAGGAAGCCATTCAGCCCATTGTGCCTGTGCTGGCCCTTTGGAAAAACTGTCCAATTAGTCCCACTACCCAAATCCTTGTGATGGTTATAACCTCTCAGTTCTGATATCATCCCTGTTAATCTAAATCAGAGAGAGGCAGATACAACATGGGAATGTACAGTTATTTATTCAAGTCCCTGGAACATTGCAAAGCCGTTCCCAGTGTTTGAACCGATCATCGGGGTGTGGTCACAACGGTTGTGTGGAATCACAAGGTGATCTGATACAATCCGGGAGTAATCGTGCAGAGTGAGGAATCTCTGGGTCTCATGATCGTTTACCTGGATACAGGACAATGAAAGGTTCTCTCTGGATCATAGTGGACACAGGGACCACTAACGGAGAGGTGCCTGGTGGAGATCCCAAGCGAATGAATCACCGACTTAAGGAAAGAACTTTGAAGCAAATGTTTATATTAAAATCATTTTAAATCTTCACACTTACTTTCTCACACAGATGAAGATGAATATTCCAGCCAGGAAAACACTCAACATGATCCCAGCCGTGAGCAATCCTACTGTCCACTTAGTGGAGTCTCTGCCTGTAAAAACAGCCATTAATTACTGCACTACAGTTTTAAAATGATGCTCTGATGTATCTTGAGAAGCGATACACTCACTCAATGTTTAAATACTCATTCTCGGGCAATGCTGACATTTATTGTCCATCCCTAGTTTCCGCTTGAGAAGGTGGTGGGGGGGTCTTCCTCCTGAACCACTGGTTTGAACCAAACTGGGAGACCAGTTCAGAGGGCAGGTAAGAGTTAACCACGTTGGTGTCTGAGACTGGAGCCAGATATAAATCCAGACATGTTAAGATGGACAGGTTTCCCTCCTTAAATGGACACTAATGACCTACCTTATACATGTGATCGCTATATACGTATCAACCAACCTCACTAAAATCATCGATTATCAGATCACTGTCACCTTGTTGTTGGGATCTTGCTGTGCGCATGTTGGTGCCGTGTTTCCTACTTTACAACATGACGACTTTTCAAATATATCTCGTTGACTGTAAAGTGTTTCGGGATGATCTGATCATTCAGTAAATACAGGTCACCCTTTTCAATGTAACATTTATTGATAATTTTATCAATGTAATATTTGAATATTAATCCAACACCAATTTCTGCCTGTTCACTGTTGACTAAAACCTGCCAAGACCCCAAGTCACATGAGGTGATCTTAGGGACGGATGACCTTCTGCAGGGGACGTAAGGAGGCTACAAAGTGACAGAGAGAGGTTAAGTGAGCGCACAATGTGGGAAAATGTGAAATTATCCATTTTGACAGGGAGAATAAAAAAAGTAACTTATTATCTAAATGGTGAGAGATTGCAGAGCTCTGAGATTCAGAGGGATCTGGCTGTCCTAGTGCATGAATCACAAAAGGTTAGTGTGCAGGTACAGCAGGTAATTCGGAAAGCTAATAGAATGTTATCATTTATTGCGAGGCGCATTGAATACAGAAGTAGCGAGGTTATGCTTCAGTTATACAGCAGGCTGGTGAGACCACATCTGGAGCATTGTGTTCAGTATTGGCCTCCTTATTTAAGGAAAAGTGTAAAGGCATCAGGAGCAGTTCAGAGAAGGTTTATTGGACCAATACCAGGAATGGGCGGGTTGTCTAATGAGGACGGGCTGGACCAGTTAGACTTGTATCCACTCGAATTTAGAAGAGGAAGAGGAGAAATGATTGAGAGCTTTAAGATCCTGAGGGGTCTTGACAGGGTGGATGTGGGGAGGATGTTTCCTCTTGTGGAAGAATCTAGAACTAGGGGTCACTGATTAAAAATAAGAGTTGGCTCATTTATGACAGAGATGAGGAGAAAATATTTCCTTTCAGAGGGTCGTGAGTTTTGGAACTCTTCCTCAAAAGGCAGTAAACAGAGTGTTTGAATATTTTTAAGGCGGAGCTGGATAGGTTCATGATTCACAATAGTGTGAAAGGTTATCAGGGGTGAGCAGGGAATGTGGGGTGGAGGTTACAATCAGATCAGCCATGACCTTATTGAAAGGCGTAACAGGCTCGAGGGGCCGAGTGGCCTACTCCTGCTTCTCATTCCGATGTTCGTATGTTTGTCTGACCAAAAGCTTGGTCAAAGAGAATGGTTTTAAGGAGCGTCTAAGCTGAATGTTTCAACACAGCCCAAAAACCAGGCCGGTGATCCACAGTGATCCAGGGCGGAACTGTGAGATCAGTAAATGTGTGTTTGTGTACGTGTTTGTCTGTGTGTGTGTGTGTGTGTGTCCGTGTGTGTGTGTGCGTCTGTCTGTGTACGTGAGTGTGTGTGTGTGTGTCTCTGTGTGTGTGTGTGTGCGTCTGTGCGCGTGTGTACTGAGTGACAGCTGCGATGTCGGGGGGTCAGTTGGAACGGAGCTCTGCAATGTCAGGGGTGAATTTTTATCAATAAAAGCAGACGATCTGTTGTTAAACAAACCGCAGTTAATGTGTTTTTGCTGTCTACCATGATGAGTATAATGGCCCATGTAGAATGAATGATGTCTGTACTTACCTTGCACAGTTAGTCTGAGGGTCTGCTCCGATGAAACAGATGGATATCTCACTCTGCAGCTGAGATTGTGTCCGTGGTGTTTGAGTGATGGGATCAGGGTCAGAACAGAAGTATAGGTCAGAGTGACGCCATGCTGAGTTACAGTGTTTGAGACTGATCCAGGTACGTCAGTGGGAGTGTCCCAGGTTAGGACAGGTGCTGCTGTTCCGTTGCACGTTGTGTTGAAGGTGCATCTTACATCCACACACTTTCCTGCAATAATTTCAGCAGGGAATATCGTGGGCTTATCTGTGAAATCTAACACACAGAGAATGGATCCTTTTAGAAAAATATAACGTGAAGCATCAGTTCAAATAGAAATCACAGTCCCACAATAGGAAGCAATTTTACGAGGATGATACCAGAACTGAGAGGTTACAACGATCAGGAGAGAATTTCCTGCTTTGGGACATTGGTAATTCTGTCTCTCAGCTTAATACACGTTCACTTCGAGACACTTGAACTGATAATAGTGGGTGAGGGTGGAGGTGCAGACCAGAGTTTGGAGTGCACTACCCTATCATTCACTCAGCGATCTGAGCCATTTATTACTTTGCAATTTGTGGGTGCTTACTGTGTGCAAATTGACTGCTGTGTTTCTCACATTACAACAGGAACGACAATTCAGGAATCTGCTCATTGGCTGTGAAGTGATTTGGTCCATGCTGAGGAGGTGAAAGGCGCTATAGAATTGTGAATCTTTCTTCTGTCGATATGTCAGACTTCGAGACAGGATTAGAGAGATCGATCTGAGTGGATAACCTGATAACATTGATGGACACAGTCAATATATTTAATCATTGATATTAAAGGGAGTATTAGAGGTTGCATTAGGACTGAACTGGAAGCCATCACCAGGTTATTGAGAATCAGACAGTGTGTTATAATAAGCTGTGTTTTGTGTTAATATGTAAGCGTCACAGTTTGTGTTATTTCCCATTGAGTGTTGAATGTGAATTGTTGAGTAATTATAACACAGTACTTACCAGAAACGTGAAGCTGGGTTACAGGATAGAAGTTGTAACTATTCCTGCTGTCAAATTCTATTCTGAAATAATAAGGACCTGCATCTTCCCGTCTGATGGTTTTTATAATCAGGGAACAGTCGCCATCTTTCAGGTCTCCAGACAGCCGGGTCCGATGGCGGAACCGTGGTAACTCGTGATTGTGATCCTTGGAGTGAAAGGCTAGGGGAGCCCTCGGAGCCTTTTTATCGTTAATAAACCAGATTCCGACTGGTGTTTTGTTTTCCAGACACGATGGGTAACTGTAATGACATGGAATCTGTACACACGAACCTTCCTGCGCTGTCACCTCTCGTGGAGTGACGCCTTTCCACTCTTGTGACGGTTCAGCTGGGGAGAGAAATCTCAATATTTAACTCGGGATGGTTTGTGGATCCACTAGACTCAAAATTTACAGATGAGGCTGAATTGGGGGATGGTCAATACTGAGGAGGATGGCATCAAATTATTTTGGCAGGAAGAATAGAAAAACAGAATATTATTTAAATGGAGACAGGCTGCAGAAGGCGGTACAGAGGGATCTGAGTGTCCTTGTGCATGAATCACAGAAAGTCAGCATCAGGAACAGCACGGAATGAGGAAGGCAAGTGGAATGTTGGCCTTTATTGCAAAGGGATGGAGTGTAAAAGGAGGGAAGTCTTGCAAGTGCTGCTCAGGGCGTTAGTGAGATTGTATCAGGGTCATTGGGTACAGGCAGTTCAGAGAAGATTCACTGGGCTGTTTCCTGGGATTAAAGGGTTTGTCCTACGAGGAAATGTTGAGCAGTTTGTGTCTGTATCCATCGGGGTTTAGAAGAATGAGAGGTGACCTTACTGAAACATATCCCATTCCAAGGGGGCTTGACAGGGTGGATGCTGGGAGGATGTTTCCCCCTCGTGGGGGAATCTAGAACCAGGGAGCACAGTTTCGGAATGAGGCCTCTCCCATTTAAGACTGAGATAAAGAGGAATTTCCTCTCTCAGAGGGGCGCTAGCCTGTGGAATTCTCTTCCCCAGAGAGCAGTGGAGGCTGGGTCATTGAATATATTCATGAATGAGTGAGTCAGATTTTTGATCGACAAGGATGTCAAGGGTTTTGTGGACAGGCAGGAAACTGCAGCCTCTGTACAAAACCCTCATGCGCTTGTGGAGAGACACAAACAAGGCTTCACATTACCAGGGAGAGTCCCCAACACGGACTAAGGGGCCGACTTATCACCTTAAACTCAGCAAATGAGGAGGCTCTTGCTCGGCATCGGGACTTGGCATTCGTTCAATAAAAATATTCAAATTACATTTTGGTGAGAAATCTAAGGAGGTTGTACATTCCCTCAAAAAAAAGACTCAAGCAGGGGTCCAGGGTCAAAGGGCAACAACTTATATTTGCACAACAACTATAACATGACAAATCACCCCGAGATGCTACACAGGAGCGTCATAAAACAAAGTATGACACCCAGACACATGGGGAGATTTTAGTGACAGCTGACCAGAAGAGGTCGGTGTTATGGAGAGGTAGAGAGAAAGGGACAGAGAGAAAGAGACATAGAGAGAGAGAGGGAGACGTTTAGGGTGGTAAATCCAAAGCTTAGGGCCCCAGGCAGCTGAAGGCACGGCCGCTAATGTTGGAGCAATAGAATTGGGGGATGGTGAGGAGTCCGGAATTGGATGTGCGCCGTGATATCGGGAGGGTATAGGTGCAGGATGGGGTTACAGAGATAGGGAAGGTTGTAGGTACTGGAGGAGGTTACAATGAAAGGGAGGCTTTAGGTGAAGGAGGAGGTTACAGAGATAGGGAGGGTTGTAGGGACTGGAGGAGGTTACAATGAAAGGGAGGCTTCAGGGGAAGGAGGAGGTTACAGAGATAGGGAGGGTTGAAGGGGCAGGATGGGTTTAGAGAGATAGACAGTGTTGTAGAGGATGGGGGAGGTTATAGAGATAGGGGCAGTTGTAGTGGCTCGAGAAGGTGGCAGAGGAAGGGAGTATTGTAGGGATGGAGGAGGTATCTGAGGTAGAGGTGGTTTCTAGGGACTGAAAGAAGTTACAGAGATAGGGAGGGTTGTTGGTGCTGGAGGAGGAGGAGGATGAGGAAATGACAGAGATAGGGTGGAAACAAAGATGAAAATTTTGACATTGAGACTTTGCTTGACCAGGAGCCAGTCTCGGTCATCGAGCAGAGCCGGGTGATAAGGGAACGGACTTGTTGTGAGTAAGGACGTGGTCAGCAGTTTTGGATGACCTCAAGTTTATGGAGTGTAGAGCGTGTGTTGGAACAGCCGAGTCTGGAGGTAATGTAGGCGTGGATGAGGGTTTCAGCAGCAGATGAGCTGAGACAGGGTGAAGTCGTGCGATGTTACGGAGGTGGAAATAGACGGTGTTAGTGAGGGCACAGATATGAGGCCGGAAGCTCATGTCAGGATCAAATGGGACAACAAAGCTGTGAACAGATTGGCTTCAATCTCAGTGAGCTGCCAGGGAGAGGAATGGAGTTGGTAGCGAGGGAACAGAGTTTGGAGCGAGGAATGAAGTCAATGGATTCAGTCTTTCCAATATTTAATTGGAGGGAATTTCTGCCCATCCACTACTGGATGTCGGATAAGCAGCCTGATAATTTAGCAGCAGTGGAGGAGTCGAGAGAGGTGGTGGTGTGGTAGAGTTGGGTATCCTCAGTGGACAGGTGAAAACTAACACTGTTCAGATGATGATGCAAAGCCATTGCAAGTGGTTCTCTGGCTACGATGAGATAGATAAGAATGGAGCCAGGGGAGAGCAGTCCCACTCAGCTGGATGACAGTGGAGAAGTGTTGGAGGAGGATGGTGTGGTCGACCGTGTCAGAGGCTGCAGACAGATCGAGAAGGACGAGGAGGGAAAGTTTACCTTTGCCACAGTCACACAGGATGACATTTGTGACCTTGATAAGAGCTGTTTCAGCGCTTTGGCTTGGGTGGGTACCTGATTGGAGGGATTCAAACATGGAGTTCCGCGAAAGATGGGAACGGATTCGGGAGATGGAAACACGTTCAAGGACTTTGGAGGGGAAAGAGAGGCTGGAGATGGGACGGGGGTTTACAAGGACTGTGTGAGGGGTGGAAGGTGTAGTCGGGAGGAGACACTTCGCTCAGGGGGGAGGTGTCATCACCCCTCAGCTCGGTTTCCATTAGATCTATGATGCCGATTCAATCACACACAATAAGCTCATGGATCTGGGAGCAGAAATAGACAAATCATTAAAAATAGTGACGCTGGTTGACACGGCCAAAAAACAAGCAAATCAAACACTGTAATTTCCCACTGAGTGTTGAATGTGAATTGTTGAGTAATTATAACACAGCACTTACCAGAAACGTGAAGCCGGGTTACAGGGTAATAGTTATGGCTCGGAAGACCATTTTCAAATTCTATGCTGAAATAATAATGTCCTCCATCTTGCCGTCTGATGTTGTTTATAATCAGGGAACAGTCGCCATCTTTCAGTTCTCCAGACAGCCGGGTCCGATGGCGCAACCGTGGTAACTCATGATTGTCATCCTCGGAGTGAAAGACTATGGACCATGTAGACCAAGATTTCCGTGTGTACCTTCTCATATACCAGATTCCGACACGTGGTTTCTTTACCAAATCTGATGGGTAACTGTAATTACATGGAATCTGTACACACGAACCTTCCTGTGCTGCCACCTGACGTGGAGTGTTCCTTTTCCACTCTTGTGACAGTCCAACTGGGAAGAGAAATATCAATATTTAACCCTGGATGTTTTGTCGATCCACTAGACTTGATATCCACCCCCTCCGTCACTGGGTCACAGTGGCTGCAGTGTGGACCATCTACAGGACACACAAGGATCTCCCCAAGGTTTCACAATGGATGGAAGAGAATCCTGGACACACGAGCGGACAAGTTCATTCTACATTGGCTCATGGTCCTCAGGACCCTGTTTGTACACAAGCCAGCTTTCCAACAGAACTGAAGTTGGGGAAAATCCATTTGGAATTCCACTGTCCAGGGCATTGTGTTAACTTGCTGAGTTTGTTTTAAATCTAACATCTATTTTTGGTCCGTTGCCTTAAAGGGAGTGTAACTGGGAGTCAGGTTAATTAGGAGTTTTAGGAGTTATTATAGCAGTAATTGTAGTCTTATGTATGTACTTGAAATCTTTTGTTTTGATGACAAATATTTCACTTTATTTTTTTAAATCTCTAAAGGTCTTGGTGGACTTATTGCTTCTGAATTCAGTGCACACATCTCATCATAAATACAAATTGCAAAATCATTATGATAGTGTGAACACGTTTCCCTCGTGGACTTGGTCTGCCTGACACACATCACCTGCCAAGTGATAACACTGTTGTAATATGCCTTTCAGGGATAGCAGCATGACATCACTCGAGGGGAAGTGTGTCATGTGAATTTTAGGAACTGGGTCGGCATACGTAAGTTATATGTGTATATGTGTGTGTTCGGCATGAGGTATATATTTAAGTTCCAGTGTAGTTTGTATTTCTGCATTTGTGTGTTTAGAAAGGGGGGAACTTGAGCTAACAATAAGCCAGAATTCCATTGAGGTTTTATGACTGTTGAAGGGAAGTCAAAACAAATACAAGGTGTAAGAAACTGTGCTGTTGCCTAGGAACAGTGGTCCAGAGGGAGGGACCCACAGAGACAGAGAAAAGTACTTTCAGTTCTGTTGAAAGGAGTTGCCAGGAGAAGTAGCGTAGGAGCGGAACAGATAGTCATTCCCATATCGCGAGCACCAGCAGCGGGTTAGCTCAGACAGGGAAGGTGAGTGACCAGGGTGTGGGCCGGATCGACAGTGAGCGAGGGAGAGTCCAACTCACAAAAACCATTATAAAAATCGGGCCAGAGAAGTAAGCGATTGTAACGGGCGGCTTCAAGATTGCTGAACACCAAATTGAATAAAAAACAAAGACTCCATTACTCCGTGGTGTGTTCCTGCTACAACCTGTCTTCGTGGGCAGAGCTTCGGAAAAGCACACGAAAGGGGCTAAAGCTACACTCATCCCAGGTACTGTAGGAAAAGGAAGGTCAAAGGAATATTGTCAAAATGTCCACTAAATTCCCCAGTTTGAATTGGGATGTAGCTGACCGACTATCTGAATTCTGAATGTTTAAACAGCGAACAGAGCTCTGGTTTCCTGATTCAGGTGTGACTGAACCAGACGAGCAAGCCATAAAAATTCACCTCGCGATTGGGAATGAAGTTTTACACAGGCTCAACACGTCAGGATTAATAGCAGAAGAGCAAAAGGATCCCCAATAGATATGGACGACATTGGAAGACAGGTTCAGAATCAGGTTAAACTCCATATTCATCGACTAGAGTTTAGGTCATTTGATCAGCCTACAGAATCCATAGACGACTTCATCAGCCAATGCTGAGAAAAGGTTGTGTATTGTGATTTCAAAAGCAGAGCCTGCAGACAGAGTTGTTGAGTTGGTGATCACATCCACTCCCATTGACGCGTTCCAGAAAGATCTGCTACATAAGACCAAAGTATATAGTATTGATGAGCTACTTAAGGATGGACATAAATACGAAGTGATCCTCGAAGGTCAACGAAGCTTACAGGCCCTCAGTACAACACCAGTTGTTGACGCAGTCAGTAGAATATCCAAGCCCGGTGAGACATGTGGAAGGTGTGGCCTTCTGCAGGAACCAAGGAAATGCACAGCCTTCCACCAATCCTGCAAGGCTTGTGGCAGAAAGGGCCATTGGCAGCGGAAGAGCTCTAGAGCAAAGGTTGATGCAGCTACAAAGAGCTGTGTGCTGATCCAAACAGACCGTACACAACGGGGAATCTTCCAGCAATAAGAATGACCATCCGGTATCCCATCAGGAACATATACATGTGGTGACTGACAAACCAGGAAATGGATTGACACAGGGGCAAGAGCAAAAGCAAATTCCCATCCCCCGACTCCTCCAGCAAATTTTAAAAGACATGTATTCAAAGACATGGAAGGCCATGGGGAAACATACTGCTATGAATCTTGCAGTGTACAACACTTCACTAACTCCATGTGCAGAATCCATAGTCCTGGGGTGCAATTACAATCAATCCTCCTGGGTGTCACAGGTGTTCTACCTGGTGGAGACTAAAGGCTGAGCAATTGCAGGTCTACCGACATGTCGTGACCTCACACTCGTGACAATCCTTGGAATCTGTCAGACCTCACATGGGTCAACCTCAGAAATTAGCCGATCACCTCAGTTCACGACATAACATTGAAATTTGTAGAAAGTTTCAACATTATTGCCAGTTTCTAGGGAGCTGCAATTTAGCACCTACAGGAGAAGGCAAGTGCGTCAATCGATCCAGTACATTTAGCACAACACAAATGCCCGCAGCTACAAGAGGGAACGGTGAAAAATTCTACAGAAACTATGGAAGCATCTTTGAAGGATGGACTGATTCAATTTGACCTTATCGGGATAAGCGAGGAATCTCCCAGGGAGCCATTGTTAAAGGAAGGCAGGGCATCATACCGGAACATTTGTGATCCTGTATTCTTAAATCCCACAGATCACTGTGACCAATTAAAGACACCTCCAGACAAGGTTCCCATCACAAGATCTGGGTGCACCAGCAGATTACCTCTATGCTTTAGAGAGTCAAATTTTCAACAGTTCCATACACTTATGTAATTGTCAAGAAATAAGAACACAATATTAGAAACCTCGTGTCCCCTGTCTTCCTCAAAGGTCCATCCCTGCAGCAGGAGCCTGAAGAGTTATTGAACTGGGACCTAATTTATCGGATTGTAGAATGATACGGAACAGAAGGAAGCCATTTGGCTGTTCGTGCTGATGCTGGGCCTTTGAAAGATCTGTCCAATTAGTCGCACTCTCACCTCTGCTCTCTCCTACACAGCCCTGCAAAATGCCCCCTTCAAGTATTTATCCAGTTCTCCTTCTGAAAGTTCCTGGTGAATCGGCTTCCACCGCCCTTTCAGGCAGTGAGTCAATGGTCTCTCTCTGAGCTGCAAAGGGCTAAGATTCTGTGAAATTTAAACTCTGCAGCAGATCAGAGACAATCATGATAACTCAGAATATTTGACAGTTTTACACACAGACTGCTTTGCCTTCCTTCCCTCTTTCAGTTACCTTGCTCCCTTATCGAAGTTTCTAGCATGGTGAGAATGGACAGGAAGTGTGACGCTGAATAGCCTTTATATTCTAAGAGCTGCTGTGTTGTCTTCATGGGCAATTCTGACTAAAATCAGCATGAGAGAAAAATTACAGGGCATGGCTATCGGAGTCCTAGCATCGGGAAAGACTTCATCCCCCAGTTTTTATCCCTGCTTCTCTATTCAGCCGATCGCTCCCCTGTCACTCGCTGACCTACACAGGCTCCCAATCCAGCAAAGCCTCAATTTTCAAAATCTCAGTATCAATTCCTTATCCATCCATAACCCCTCTTCACTGCATATCCTTGTAACCTCCTCCAGCCCTGCAACCTCCGAGATCTCTCCTGTCCTCCAATTCTGTTGTCAGACAGGGAGTCAGTGACTATCAGTGAGCACAGGGGTTATGGGTGAATGGGACTTGGTGTGAGTTTGTACACTGGCTCACTGCTGAATCGGTTCCCAATCACAGCTCAATAAGAATGATCTTTTACAGAGACTATTAACCATAAATCTGTATGAGCTGACAATGATATTACCTTGGAGAAGTGACAGGAGGAAGTAATATTTACCGATCATTGTCCACTCCCAGATATTTCATCAGATTCTCGCTATCAAACTCTGAAAAGGAAAGGAGTTAATGAGACCTCACCTCTTGTCCGACAGCTCTCGAGAGATCAGAACTGCTTTCAAGCAATGTCTTCACAGGCTAATTTGATTCTCTGTGGGATGAAAGGTGCTCTGCAGCGAGTTACAAGGCTTTAAGAAAGAACAGCAATGAAGGACTTGCATTTCTATAGAATCTTTCACCACCTCAGGGTGTCCCAAAGCTCATGTCTCTGCACATCCCTCATCCCTTGAGCTAGAAAGATGTTCTCTACAACAGACTTGAGCCTCACACCCAGATCTCAATAATCGGTAGAAATCTTTCAAAGGCATCAATCATTGGAATCTTTCTTTATAAACTCACAACATCAACAAAGGACGGTGTTGGTCGTGGCAGTGAATTCCAAGCGTTCCGTTATTAACCCAGGAACTGTCCGACTGATCGCCTGGGGAGTAACTGCCCACATGCACTGTTTGGGCTGAATGACCACTTCCTGTGCTGTTTCCTCTGTGTATTTAATTAGAAAGGGCTGATGTGTAACTGTGAGTCAAAATGTGAGGTGGTTGGTGTGAATGTGATAATCCAACTCTTTGTCTTGCACTGTAAGCAAACTGGTAACCCCTTTGGTACCAAGACAGTGGTTGAATGTCCTCATCCTGTTCCTGTGTAACAGAATCCAGGTGGCTAAATGGGCCTCTTCCTGTTCCTGTCTAACAGGCTCAATGGGCTGAATGGGCCTCCTCCTGTTCCTGTGTAACAGGCTCGAGGGGGTTGAATGGGCCTCCTCCTGTTCCTGTCTAACAGGCTCAATGGGCTGAATGGGCCTCCTCCTGTTCCTGTGTAACAGGCTCGAGGGAGCTGAATGGCCTCCTCCTGTTCCTGTGTAACAGGCTCGAGGGGGCTGAATCGACTCCTTCTGCACTGTAAACTTGTTGTGATACTGTAAAGGCCTCTTTTGATTCATTCAGCTAGTTCTTCAGTCTCTTCCTTGTATCTCTTGTGTCATTACAGAGGGAGTGCCTCACTGTCAGAGGATCAGTACTGAGGGAGTGCTGCACTGTCAGAGGATCAGTACTGAGTGAGTGCTGTACTGTCGTAGGGTGAGTACTGAGGGAGCGCTGCACTGTCAGAGGGTCAGTACTGAGGGAGCTTTGCACTGTCAGAGGGTCAGTACTGAGAGAGTGCTGCGCTGTCGGAGGATCAGTACTGAGGGAGTGCCGCACTGTTGGAGGGTCAGTACTGAGGGAGTGGTGTACTGTTGGAGGGTCAGTATTGAGGGAATGCTGCACTGTTGGAGGGTCAGTATTGAGGGAATGCTGCACTGTCAGAGGGTCAGTACTGAGGGAGTGCTGCACTGTCAGAGGGTCAGTACTGGGGTAGTGCTGCACTGTCAGAGGGTCAGTACTGAGGGAGTGCTGCACTGTCAGAAGGTCAGTACTGAGGGAGAGCTGCACTGTGGGAGGGTCAGTACTGAGGGAGTGCTGGTCTGTCGGAGGGTCAGTATTGAGGGAGTGCTGCACTGTCGGAGGGTCAGTACTGAGGGAGTGCTGCACTGTCAGAGGGTCAGTACTGAGTGAGTGCTGCACTGTCGGAGGGTCAGTACTGAGGGAGTGCTGCACTGTCAGAGGGTCAGTACTGTGTGATTGCTGCACTGTCAGAGGGTCAGTAATGAGGGAGTGCTACACTGTCGGAGGGTCAGTACTGAGGGAGTGCTTCACTGTCAGAGCATCAGTACTGAGGGAGTGCTGCACTGTCGGAGGGTCAGCCCTGAGGGAGTCCTGCACTGTCAGAACTGCCATACTTCAGATTATGTTTGAAATTACAAAGATGCCTCATGTAAAATTCTATATCATCAGATCAAATTGTTCATGGTTTCATTTCCTTGTTAACCAGGCTTGTGTGATCACTATTTTTAAATAATGTTTGTTATTTTGAACAAGGGGCCATGCCTGAACAGATAACTGTACGATCAAGCAGCTCGGTTTTTTCTTGAATTTCTGGAAAGGTGTCTTTTCAACACAAGGTTTAGACACAGAACTCGATATCTGATCAGATATTTCAAAACAGAGAAACTCTTTACAGGGTGAATGGACCTTGTCAATAATCCATCCAGCCAACCTCGCCTGGAGATTAGTCCAATATTAGACACTAAACCGAGGCACCCGTCTGCCCTCTCGGGCGGGTGTGAAAGACCCCACAGCCACTATTTGGAAGAAGAGCAGGAGGGAGTTCTCCCCGGTGTCCTGGGGCCAATAGTTATCCCTCAACCAATCACTAAAATCAGATGATCACATTGCTGTTTGTGGGAGCTTGCTGTGCGCTATTTGGCTGCAGCATTTCCTACATTACAACAGTAACTACACTTCGAAAAAAGGGTGAACTCAATTGTAAAGTGCTCTGGGACATCGAGAGATCATGTTATACAGAAGAGATTTGACTGGAGCAGCAAGTGTTTTACTTACAGGAGAATGAGTCCCCAGGGTTGTAGAGTCAATCCTGACAGATGAATGACTAACTGGAGACACTTCAGGGAGCTGATCTAATTCTGGTAATGTTCAGTTTACCAGGATCGGAGAAGAGATGATCTGCCTCTCCTGACTGCTTCGGACAAGAGGTGAACTGGCTCTGGTAGGAGGGTCAGTGTTAACACAGTTTTTGTGTGTTTGAGGGAGATGTGAAACTGGGGAAGTCACGTGGTTTTTTGGTGTGGTCACTCCATGTCTTTATTTAGTGCAGCACTCATTTAGTTCATGTCATTGTTTCAATGCTACAACACCACAGGCCATTCTGGACTATTTCTGCCTGACTTGCTGTCAGAAACACACAGTCTCACAGAGAGGCGGCAAAGTGGTGCCTAGCAATGTCTGAAACTGAACTCGGCTTAGTCAGAATGCACACACACTCACACACACAAACTCACACACACACAGACATTCACAAATACACGCACGCACTCACACACACACACTCTCAAACATGCACTCCTTTACACAAACACGCTCTTGTTCACACACACACATACACACACACACTCTCTCTCTCACATACACATTCTTTCTCACTCCCTTTATCAAACACACAATCTCCCTCTCTCTCAAACACGCACACCATCTCTCTCTCGCACACTCCATCTCTCAAACACACACACCCTCTCTCTCACACACACATACACACATTTTCTCTCGTTCACTCTCTTAAACACATACACTCCCTCTCTCAAACACACACTCTCCCTCTCTCAAACACACACACCCTCTCTCTCAAACACACAAACACACACACACACAAACACGCTCTCACACAAACACCCTCTCACATACACAAACACTCTCTCTTACAGACACACTCTCTCTTTCGCACACACACTATCTCATACAAACGCTCTCTCTATATCTTTCTCTCTCACACATAAACTCTCTCTCTCTCTAACACAGACATTCTCTTTCTCTCTCACACACTCTCTCTCTCACACACAAGCTACTCCCTCTCTCATGCACTCACACTCTACTTCTCTTTTGCTCTCTCACACACATTTTCTCTTTCTCTCTATCCTTCCCTCTCTCACACATACACACTCTCACTCTCTCACCCACACATTGTCTCTCTCTCTCACACACGCACTCTCTCTCTCTCTCTCTCTTCGAGACGGAAGGTTGGGGTTTTGAAACCGTCTCAAGGTTTCAGCTTAAAACACAGACAGACTCTCCCAAGTGAGGGAGTGCTGAGGGAGTGCTGCACTGTCGGAGGGTCACTGCTGATGGAGTGCTGAACTGTTGGAGGGTCAGTACTGAGGGAGTGCTGCACTGTCAGAGGGTCAGTACTGAGGGAGTGCTGCACTGTCAGAGGGTCAATACTGAGGGAGCGCTGCACTGTCCAAGGGTCAGTAATGAGGCAGTGCTGAACTGTCGGAGGGTCAGTGCTGAGGGAGTGCTGAACTTTCGGAGGTTCAGTACCGAGGGAGTGCTGCACTTTCGGAGGGTCAGTACTGAGGGAGTGCTGCACTTTCAGAGCGTCAGTACTGAGGGAGTGTTGCACTGTCGGAGGGTCAGTACTGAGGGAGTGCTTCACTGTCAGAGGGCCAGTACTGAGGTTGTGCTGCACATTCGGAGGGCCAGTACTGAGGAAGTCCTGCACTATCAGAGGCCCAGTACTGAGGGAGTGCTGCACTATCGGAGGGTCAGTACTGAGGGAGTGCCGCACTGTCAGGGGCTCAGTGCTGAGGGAGGACCGCAATGTCCGAGGGTGAGTGCTGAGGGAGTGCTGCTCTGTCAGAATTGCCATATTTCAGATGATGTTTGAAATTAGCAACATGCCTCATGTGTAATTATATATCATCAGCTCAAAATAAATAGATGATTCCTGTACGTTTCACTTTACTGTAAATTGTTTGCAGTTTCATTTCCTTAGAAACTAGGCTTGTGTGATCACTATTTTTAAATAACGCTAATAATAAAGATGCGACAATACACGTGCACCCAGATACACACACACACACACATACACAGGCACACATTCACTCACACACGTTCACGCAGACACAAACACACACACATGCAGACACACACACACACTCACACACGTTCACACACGTTCACGCAGAAACACACAGACACACACACACTCACACACGATCACACAAACATAGTGACATAGACGCATGCATACAGACGCACATGTTCACACAGACTCATAGACTCACACAGTCACACACATTCACTCAAGCATGTTCACACAGATACACGCTCGCACAGACAGACACACACACACACTCACACAGACAGACAGGCATGCACATGCACACACATACATTCGCACAGACAGGCACACAGGCAGACAGTCAGAAAGACAAACACACACACACACTCAAATACATTCGCACAGACAGGCACACAGGCAGGCAGGCACACACACACACACTCACACACACACACAGACACACAGGTCAGAATTAAAAAGTTAGAGTCCAATAAAAATTTGCAAGAATATAGGATTAATACCTTTGCTTGCCTTTGAGGCTTAGATTGTTGAAGGTTGCAGCTACTCAAAGTTAATTGATTTCCTGTGGCATCTGGTGCTGATTTGATTCAGATTTGCACATTGTTGAAGACGCTCTGTTAGCTTCAGAAAGAGAGAGAGAGAGAGAGAATTTCTGCTCTTTTCCAGCAGTGTTTTTGGATGACTGCCATGTTTCTTTTTCCTCCTACTTTCTCTTATATCTGCTTGACAGGCTCACACGCACACACAGACAAATGCACACACACACACACACAAACACGCTCACACAGACAAGCACACAGACGCAACCCGCCCCCCCCCCCCCCCCCCCCCCCCCCCCCCGCCCACACACACACACAGACAGGCACAGACACACATACACACGCTCACACAGAAAGGCACACACACACACACAAACACACACACACACACACACACACAGGATGGCACACACACATACAGACACACATACAGACACACACACACAGATATCAGAGGTAAAAAAATTACAGGGTCCAATAAAAAATTAAAAGAGTCGTTTGCTTGTCCTGCGGCGTAGGTTGTAAAGTTTCAATCTGTTTTAAATTAGTTGGTTTTCTGTAGAATCCTGTATTTCATCTGGCTCAGGCTTGCACCTTATTGAAGACACTCTGTTAGCTTCAGACAGAGAGAGAGAGAGGGAGAGTGAGAGGGTGGGGGAGAGAGAGAGAGATGGAGAAATAATTTCTGCTCTTTTCCAGCAGTGTATTCAGATGGCTGCCATATTTCTTTTTCCTCCTCCTTTCTCTTATATCTGCTTGGCAGAACCATTCGGTAAACTCTTGTCTGTATATTCCCAAAAGGGAATTCTATCAGCATGTCTTGCATTCATTAATGTAGAACAAGAAATCCCGCTTTTTGATCTTTGCATCTCCAAAACATTTCATGCATTTCAAGATATAAATCAACCTGAGATTAGACACACAGACACACACACAGACAGGTACACAGGCACACACACACACCCACAAATGCACACAAACACAGAAACACACACACAGACAGGCTCACATGCACACACAGACAAATGCAGGCACACACACACATTCTCACACAGACAACCACACAGACACACACCACACACACACAGACAGGCACACACACACACACACACACACACACACACGCTCACACAGGAAGGCACACACACACACACACACACACAAACACACACACACACACACAGGAAGGCACACACACACACAGAACACACACAAACACACACACAGATATCAAAGGTAAAATAATCATAGAGTCCAATAAAAAATTAAAAGAGGAAGTGATTAAGTCGTTTGCTTGTACTGCGGCGTAGGTTGTGAAGGTTGAAGCTGTTTTAAATTAGTTGGTTTGCTTTAGAATCCTGTAGTTCATCTGGCTCAGGTTTACACGTTGTTGAAGAAACTCTGTTAGCTTCAGACAGAGAGAGAGAGAGTGAGGGGAGAGAGAGAGAGAGAGAGAGAGAGAGAGAGAGAGAGAGAGAGAGGGAGAAATCATTTCTGTTCTTTTCCAGCAGTGTTTTTAGATGACTGCCATATTTCTTTTTCCTCCTCATTTCCCGTATATCTGCTTGGCAGAACCATTTGTTAAACTCCTGTCTGTATATTCCTGAAAGGGAATTCAATCAGCATGTATTGCATGCATTGTTATAGACCAAGTATTCCCAATTTTTATCTTTGCATCTCCAAAACATTTGAAGCATTTCAAGATATAAATCAACAGGAGATGGGTGTATTGCATAATCCAAGGGGAGTTTTGAATGGTGATGTATCTGCTTGGTTAGCAGTTCCCACCGTTTTGATAGAACTACAGTTGATCAAAGTCCAGCACTTTGCATTTTAATGCCTTCCTTTAAAGAGTGTCCCTGTTTGAAGTGGACCCTGACATACCCCAGGCATCAACTTCCATGCAACAGGTCTGCAGTGCAATTCATTTGAACCTTTCCAGAGAAGTGATCAACTTCATAGTATCAGCAATCAGATGACTTGTGTCAGCCATTTTTGATCTGTGCACAATCTTGTAATTCTTTGAAAAACAGTTCACTTTGAGACAGTTCAATACGTCTTTGGTCTGTGAGTTCAGTTGTAGGAAGCTCTTAATCACAGTTTGCTGTCGTTGGGATATTGTGTTTGTGTGTGTGTTTGTGCATGTGTGTGAGTGAATGTGTATATGTGAGAATGTGAGTGTGTTTGTGTCTGTCTGTAAGTGTGTGAGCGTGTGTATGTGTGTTGGTGCGTGAGTGAGTTTGATTGTGTGTGTCTCGGTGTGTGTGAGTATGTGTGCATGTGAGTGTCTGCTTGTGTGTGTGTGTCTGTGTGTGCCTGTTTGTGTCTGTGAGTGTTTGTGTGTGTTTGTGAGAGAGAGCGAAAACTTCACAGAGTGAAACCTCCCTGAATGTGACCGGTGTGTTTAACATTTGAGACATACAGACAGGATGTGGTTAAAAGGTGAAACCAGAAGGAGTGAGTGTGTTTCCCAGTGACTGTCTCTCTGTGGGTTTCCTGTGGGTTCCTGTGAACTGCCTGTGGTTTTTTAAAAAAATCTTTCAACCCCACATGCACGGCATCAAATAAGGTTTTCGAAGCTTCAGCTCAGAGAGTAATTAGTCCCCCGAGAATTCTCAGCCCCTCAAACACATATTAACAACATTAATCCTGACCGTCGGCCCACTCGCTCATTGCCTCTTGTGTCAGATACTAGAAAGTGGAAGTTTAGGCCGGATTTTCACTCCCGGGTCAGGTGGGCACAGGGACGGCAGAATTTCCGGCTCCGCCAACGCGACCTCTAAACATGTCAGTCCCAGATTCCGATGTGTGGCCCGGGGGTCAGGGGAGTGGGTGGGTCGGGCATGGTGGGGGTGGGGGTGGTGGTGGTGGTGGGGGTGGGGGAGGGGGGGTGATGTGGTCTAGAATAGCAGTCTGACTGGGTGACCCCGGAGCGGTGAGGGTACAGGGGAGGGCCCGGTGGGGGTTGGGTCCCTCAGGCACCGATTAAAATCAGAAAGGCCCATTTGAGCGGTTGGTCGTCAATGGTGAAGTCCCTGTCCCTCGGGGGAAACGTCGTTGTCTTGTCAGGCGAGTGTCCGAGCTGGAAACTCTGTCCGCCTGTTACCTGAGCCTGGAACGTTCGGCCCATCATGGGCTTTCCCATCAATGGTGAAGTTCCTTTGGGGGACGGGCATTCCCTTGAGTAAAGGGGGGGTCAATGGACGAGCTTCTTTCTGTGGGAGTGTCTCACCAGGGACTGGCTGATAGCAATTGGCAGATGGGAGGAGCCAATGACAATCTGTTTTCACACAAAGAGCGTCTGGCGATGACCCCGCCCCACACAGGGGGAGCCCTGGCTACATGGCTACGCCCCCCAGCTGCTCTCTCATTGGCCGCTTCCTAATCCTCATCCCTTTCAGAATCTTCCACACGGACAGAGGCTCCCTCCTCCTCATCCCTCTCCTCATTCTCCTCCTCCGCCTCATCCTCATCATCCCCCTGCTCATCTCCCTCGTCCGCCTCACCCTCCTCATCCCCCTCCTCATCTCCCTCCTCCGCCTCATCCTCATCATCCTTCTCCTCATCTCCCTCCTCCGCCTCCTCCTCCTCATCCTCCTCATCTCCCTCCTCCGCCACCCCCTCCTCATCCCCCTCCTCATCTCCCTCATCCGCCTCCCCCTCCTCATCCCCCTTAGCTCTCTCCTCCGCCTCCCCTCCTCATCTCCCTCCTCTTCATCCTCCTCATCCCCTCCTCATCTTCCTCCTCCTTAACCTCCTCATCTTCCTCCTCCACCTCTCCCTCATCTACCTCATCATCTTCCTCCTCCTCATTCTCCTCCACCTCCTCCTCCTCATTCCCCTCCTCATCTCCCTCCTCCGCCTCCCCTCCTCATTTCCCTCCTCATCTCCTTCCTCCTCATCCTCCTCAACTCCCTACACCTCATCCTCATCACCTACATCCCACTCATTCCCTCATCATCTCCCTCCTTCTCCTCCTCTTCTTCCTCCTCCTCCCTCTCCTCACCACATCCTCCTCAGAGTTGGATCTCTGCCCATGGTGATGCTGTCATCGATCTGCATGTCCCTCCTCTGCACCATGTTGTGTAGCAGGCAGCACATCGCTACTATTCTTCATACCCTTGCTGGGGCATATTGCAGATCTCCACCTGAGCGATCGAGGGGCCTGGAGCACATCTATAAAATACCAATTGCCTGCTCGAGGGTGCTCCTGGTGACACCATGGCTGCTGTTGTAGCTGGGTTCCACCCCCGTTTCCGGGCTCCTAGAGGGTGGGTCATTATCCTCGTTGTTAAGGGGCTGCCCTTGTCCCCTAGAAACCAGCCACAGAGCTGCGCGGGTGTCTGGAACAGCTGAGGGAGGTGGGAACTCCTTAGAATGAAGGAGTGGAGACAGCTGCCAGGCAGCTTTGCACACACATGACGGGAGAGCTCGTTGTGGTCACAAACCCGCGACCTCCATCACCTCGAAGGACCAGGGCAACCATCACCTGCAAGTTCCCCTCGCAGCCACACACCACCCTGACTCGGAGTTATACCTCCATTCCTTCCCTGTCACTGACTCCATTCAGCCCTATGGAGCCTGTTGCACAGGAACAGGAAGAAGACATTCAGCCCCTCTAGCCTCCTTCTCTATTTGACTACGTCATGGCTGATCTGTATCTTAACTCCATTTACCCGCCTCGGTTCCATGACCCTTGTCTTGCTGTCCTTCCCTGGTCTGGCCTACATGTGACTCCTGACCCACAGCAAGAGGGTTGACTCTTAAATGTCCTCTGAACACAGGCAATTAGGAATGGGCAATGTTATGGCTCAGCTAATGGTAGATGTTACGCTGCTCATATCCCAAAGGGAAACTTGAAACAACTGCCACAACTGTTTTGCCATTTGTGTTTTAAAATTTTGAGATGTGTGCCTGAAATTCAGTAGTAATAAGACCACCAAGTCTCATAGGGTTTTTACAAAACGTAATTAAACATTTATTAATAAAATAAATTAGTTTAAGCTCATACATAGGTCTACAAATTATGACTATGAAAACTCCTCCTCCCCTTATTAATCTAACTCCCAGTTATACCTCCGTTAAGGCAACAGCAAAAACACACAGATTTTAAAAGGCCCAAGCACTGTCACACGATATCCTGAACACTCACACGCAAAGTGAGTTTTATCTTCTTTTCTTGGAGACAGCAATTTGGGGCTCAGAGGCTGGAGGCCTTTCACACTTGTTACATCTTAGAATTGCTTCCATTGCACACAGCCTTCTCTCCTTTACACATATTTTCCCCTTTGAATGCAAACTCCCTTTGTTTGAAATTAAAATTCTACATTATTTCTTTGGACTTTACCTCTCTAATAATAAAAATCTATCATAGAACCAATTTTACCAGTAATTTTTGGGAAAGATAAACACACTGTTATTTATCTACACCTGGCTAGGTGTAACATTTCACCACCTCTTTTGAATTCAAACTACAGTGGTTTATTTAACAATGTAAATGTTCCCTTTACACCTCACATTCTAAAACTTCCCGCATGTTTACCTATTTAACATTTCAAACCTAGCTAATATTCTGATGCATCAAACCCTTCAGACCAGCCGCCTTTAATTCAATTAATTCCCACAGACAAAGACCCATAAACCCTGACACCGCTATTATTCTACTTTACAATAAATTCCAAAAAACAGGATGAAATTCATTATATCTTCCTGACAGGCAATACATACCCAACAAAAATCTCTCAGTCTTAGTTTCGAATTTTCAATTGACCTATTCCTACCTCGACAGCTTTTTCTGGAGCAGAGAGTTCCACATTTCCTCTCCCCCTTTGTGTGAAGTGCTTCCTGACATCACACCCTGAATGGACTGACTGGAATCTTAGGGTTTAGCCGCATTGTTCTGAACTCCTCCCACCCCACACACCCAGAGGAAATAGTTTATCTCTATTGACCTATCGAAGCCTTTAATCATTTTAAACCCCTCGATTAGATCACCCGTTAATCTTTGAGACTCGAGGGAACACAAGACTGGTCTGTGCAACCTGTCCTCGGGATTTTACCCTTTCAGCCCCGGGATCATTCTGGTGACTCTGCGCTGCACCCTCTCCAAGGACAATATATCCTTCCTTGAGGTGCGGGACCCAGAACTGAACCCAGTGACTACAGGTGGGCCTGAGAGGAGCTTTAGAAAACTGTGCCGGACACTTCAAAAACTTCTTAAATTCAACCTTGTATCAAGTGTCCCAGAATCCTGGGGACGATATTTACCCCCAACTAACATCACGAAAGACAGCTGACCTGGGTCATTGTCACATTGATGTTTATGGGAGTTTGCTGTGTGCAAATTGACTGAGGCAATTCCCTACATTACAACAGAAACCGCACTTCAAAGATAGTCCTTCATTGTTTGTGAAATGCTTTGGGACATTGTGAGGTGGGGAAAGGTGCCAGATACAGACAGGTCTTTCTGCTTTCCTTATCCCTCGTTAATCGAATCTAAAAATACATGGGGTCCCTGAAGGGCCTGAGTCTTGAATCCAGCCGGAAAAGCTTTTTGCAAACTGTTGGAATGTGCCTGCCTGATTTGGAGGGGTCGATGAGGAAGCAGAGGGCTGTTGAAAGGCTGCGCCCTCCGAGAATTGCCCATAGAGGCAGCATGGAATACCACATGGTAGCAGCGTGACCTTTGATCCCGACCCTTTAAACAGAAGCCCTCCCCACCCCTTCCCCTTCACTGTCCAATGTCCCCCTCTCAAAGCCAGCCCCAGCATTAAACTCAGGGAAAACATACCAAACGCTCCTGAGACACACTTTCACCAATTCTGCCCCCGACCAGGAAACCTTTCGCTAGCATCACCAGGATGTTGCCTTGTTTGGAATAGTCAGACAACAGCATTGATCTGAACACCGATTGTTAAATACTGAGGTATGTCCTTAGGCTTACTGTCAAACACTTCACTCTCCCCACTGCCCCCTCCCCCCACCCCCGCCACCCCCCACCCCCACCTCCCATGGAGGAAGTTAGGCTGCAGTCCAAGGGGAACAGTTTGGGAGGTTTCTGCTTTTCTATTTTGAGTTCCACGTGATTCACCCACTTTTTCCAGAAATAGTGAATCTGAGGGAAGTTGCCCAGACTGGTGAATGACATCATTGCAGCTGCAGGATAACTTGCCTCTGCTACTTCTCATGTTTTTTCAGGGGATGTGTGCATCGCTGGCTAGGCCAGCATTTGCTACCCATCCCTAATTGCCCCTTGAGAATTTGGTGGTGAGCTGCCTCCTTGAACCGCTGCAGTCCCTCTGTGCAGGAGATGAGCAGGGGAATCTGGGAGTACAGATTAACAAACCACAAATCATTTCCAAAGAGATGGAATTGAAAAGCAGGCACGTTATGTTCAACCAGCATCTAACCTTGGTTAGACCACACTGTGCACAGTTCTGGTCTCCATATCCCTTGGTGAGACCACACGTGGAACATTGCACAGTTCTGGTCTCCATATCTCTTTGTTAGACCACACTTGGAGCACTGTGCACAGTTCTGGTCTCCATATCCCTTGGTTAGACCACACGTGGAACACTGCACAGTTCTGGCCTCCATATCTCTTGGTTAGACCACACGTAGAACACTGAAACAGTTCTGGTCTCCATATCCCTTATTAGACCACACTTGGGGCACTATGCACAGTTCTGGTCTCCGTATACCTTAGTGAGACCACACTCGGTGCACTATACACAGTTCTGCTCTTCATGTCCATTGGTTAGATGACACTTGGAGTGCTGTGCACAGTTCTGGTCTTCATATCCATTGGTTAGGCCACACTGGAGCACTGTGCACAATTCTGGTCTCCATATCCCTGGGTTAGACAAAACCTAGAGCACTGTGCACAGTTATTTGCAAATTATTTTGCAAGCATAGTAAGTAATTAAGAAGGCTAATGGAATATTATGCTTTCTTATGAGTGGAATTGACCATAAAAGTGAGGATGTTATGATTCAGTTATGCAGGGCATTAGTGAGACTGCACTGCGAATATTGTGCGCAGTTTTATTCTCCTTATTTAAGGAAGAGTGTAAATTATAAAGCGTCTATTTTTATTTTTCTTGGGCTGTGGCTTTTAAATTGGACTGTGGCTTCAAAGTATGATGGCTGCAGTTGGAAGACATGTTCACTGGAACAGGTTGAGGAATATACAATGTTGCTATCTCCTGAACAGAGTGTGCCAGGTTGGACAAAATGGTGCTGAAAAAGGGAACTGCCTAGCAACAACATTTTAATTGGCAACTGGCCAGGTGGCCAAGGTTTTGTGTGGTAGCAATGAGTGGAGAAATCCTAGCCTGTAAAGAGAACACACCTAAAACCTCTCTCTCCTGTGTGTGTATGATTCCAGTAAATCTACGAGGCTAGTTAGCTTGAATTTTCTTCATATCTCTGTAACCTGCTCTCTCTGAAAAAAACCCTGTCAAGAGGAAAAGGGGAAAATCACCAGTAGAGACATTGAAAAGCAAATTTTCAATCAGTGAGCTACAGACTGAACGCACTGGAAGACCATTTCATGTAATTAACAAAGGACTACAAGGAATTTGGGAAGACATCAATCAAAATCAACCCTTCTAATCCTGTATTCCGGATTGATGCTATCAAACAGTATTATCTCACTCTTAAAATCCGGGTTTTCTATGTCATGTGTGTGAGTGTGTGTTTGTGTGTGTGTGTGTGTGTTTGTTGAGGGGGGTGGGTGGGGGTGGTGGTTTAAGAAGGGGTACAGTTTATGATATTGAGTTCGCAGTCCATATTTCTTTCTTTAGCCACTGGTTAAAGACAATTTGTTTAATAAACAGTTATTTACTTGTTGAGTTTACAAACCTGGTGCTCGTATTCTGTTAAGCTAATTTAAACAGTTCGGTAGAATTGGGGTAACCTGGTGATCAGGTCAAACATTTCTCATTTGTCTGGGCTCAGGGAGCAGCAGGGCTCGATATTACAGCGTAATATCCCCCTGAGTCATGACAAATTGTGTTGGAGGCTGTTCAGAGGAGATCTACTAGACTGATACCTGGAATGAGGGGGTTGTCTTATGAGGAAACGTTGGGCAGACTGGGCTTGTTTCCACTGGAGTTTAGAAGAGTGAGGGGTGATTTGATTGAAGTGTACAAGATCCTGAACGGCCTTGACAAGGTGGACTTGGAAAGGATGTTTCTTCCTGCGGGTGAGCCCAGAACTAGGGGCACTCGTTTAAAATTAGGGGTCCCCCTTTTAGGACAGAAATGGGGAGAATTTTTTTCACTCAGTGGATTGTGCGACTTTGGACCTCTCTGCCTCAGAAGGCGGTGGAAACGGGGGTCACTGAATATTTTTAAGCCTGAGGTAGATAGATTCTTTTTAAGCAAGGGAATGAAATGTTATGGGGGATCGGTGGGAATCTGGAACTCGAAACACAAACAGATCAGCCATGATCTTATTGAATGGTAGAGCTGGCTCGAGGGGCCGAATGGCCTCCTCCTGCTCCTAATTCTTATGTTTTTTTTTCTATGTTCTGGTCTCCATAATGTAAAAGAAGATATGGAGGCACTGGAGAAAGATTAATTCGAATAGTCCCAGAATTGTGAGCCTAAAACCATCAGGAAAGACTGAACAGGCTGGTGATCTTTTCTCGCGATAAGAGAAGGCTGAGGGGTCACTTGATCGAGGTCTTTAAAATGATGAAAGGATTTCCATAGCGTAGATGTAGAGAAGATGTTTCCACTTGACGGAGTGAGACCAGAACTAGGGACCAGCGATATAAGATCATCACTAATAAACCCAATGGGGAATTCAGGAGAAACTTCTTTAGCCAGAGAGTGGGGAGAATGTGGAACTCGCTCCCACAGGGAGTGGTCGAGGTGAATATTATCGATGTATTTAAGGTGGAAGCTGGATAAACACAGGAGGGAGAAAGGAGCTGAAGGATATGGGGATGGGGTGAGATGAAGAGGGGATGGGAGGAGGCTCGTGTGGAGCAGAAGCACCAGCACGGAGTACATGGGCCGAATGGCCTCTTTCTGTGCTATGTATCCTATGTAATTCAATGAAAGAGATACACTTTTTGGGCTCTGCAAACTCCAGCAACAGGATGGCTATGGCACAGCCAATGGTAAGTGCTGAGTTGTTCAAATGTCAAAGGGAAACTTGAAACAACTGCCTCAACTTGTTTTACAATTTGAATAAAGTTCAAGATGTGCGGCTGAATTCAATAGTAATAAGACCACCAGGTCATATCGATTACACCTTTATTAGTAGAGGAAATGATTTTAAATACATACATAGAAATACAAATTGCTAATATGATAACTTCTAAATCCCCTAACCAATCGAACTCACAGTTACAATTTTGTTAGGGCAACAGGAAGACACATAGATATTAAAAACCCAGGCAAGGTTGCACACACAATACCCTGAACCAGTCGAATTCAAAGTGAGTTTACTTAACTTCAGTTCTCTGAAGACAGCAGCTTGAGGCAGAGATGCTGAAGGTTTTTCACACGTGTTAGATCTTAAAATGCCTGCCTTTACACACAGCCTTCTCTCCTTTATGCATATTTTCCCCTGTGAATGCAAATTCCCAATGTTTCACTACGTCTTTGGACTTTACCTTTCTAATAATAAAAATCTCTCATAGCACTAATTTCACCAGTGACATTTGGGACACAAAATAATCACACAGTTTCTGAACTTCTCCTGGCTCGGTGACACATTTCATCTCTCCTTTTAAATTAACCAAGTCTCGGTTACTTAAAAATATAAATGTTCTTTTACACCTATGTTTGCTGACATAACATTTCAAACCTAGCGCAACTACTAAAACACCAAAACCTTCTGACCAGCTGCCTTTAATCCAATGAAGTCACAGTCACACACACACACACACACATACACACACAACTATTTGGCAATACATTCCAATAACATTATGAGAATTATTCCATCTTCCTGACAGGATTATGAGAGAATCATCTTGTTTAGCATCGTTCACTTTACTTGTAGAAAGCTGACCAGATGTGTCAACGAGCAAAGCAAAACCCTGCTCCAATTGGACAAATATCAAATTCATAGTTCCAAAGGAAAGAGGAATTTGGAAAGACCGATAATATCTCGCTGCTGTTCTCTCTGTCTCTCTCTCTCACACTCTCTATCTCACTTGCCGTCTCACTTGCTCTGTCTCTCTCTTTCTGTCTCGATCGCTCTCTCTCTCGCTCTCTCTCTCACTCTATCGCTCTCTTTCTCACTATCTCTCTCTCTCATGCTCTCTCTCTCTCATCATGGGCGGCGTATCGTCCTGAACCAAAAAGAAACCATTCTTCAAACCGGAAAGTGCCGGAAAAACTCAGCAGGTCTAGCAGCGCCTATGGAGAGAGAAAGAGAGCGAAGGTTTCGAGACCTTCATCAAAACATCGAAAATTAAAAAACATTTTCTGGCAGTGGAGAAATGGTGATGGAGAGAGTTACACTGACCACAGCCCTACCACAGTTCAGAAAGGAAACCTTGCAATTCCCTAGCGCCTTTCGCCACTGCAGGACATCCCAAAGTGTTTCACAGCCAATGACGGACATTCTTTTAAGATTGGTCACTGTTGTAGTTTAGGAAACATGGCAAACAATTTCTGCACACCAAGATTCTGCAAACAGCAACGAGATACTGACCCAGATCATCTGTTTTTTTATCCGATGTTGGTTGAGGGATAAATATTGGTCCCAGGACACCGAGGAGAACTCTCCAACAACCCCCACACTCCCCTATCCCCCCTTACAACTCTTTGCCCAAATAGTGTCCATGGGACTTCCGACATCGACCTGAGGTGTCCACTCTCTGCCTGTTACAGGATCATGAGGCTCAAGACCCAACATTGCCTTCACTTCGAGTTTATCCAATCAGGCACAGGGACTGTTCCCAAGAACTTCCAGGATCTGTCCTAAGGCTATTGTTCCCTCTTGGCATGAGAGGGATGGTGGGTTGGAGAATTTCTTTCACCCGAATCCTGTCTCAGCAACATTGCAAACGCAGTAGGAAAAATCCCACGGGCCCATTGTATCTTAACAACATCATAAACATGACCTAAAGAATCCCCTGATCACCCCTGAATGTTACTAATGTTGTCAACACAGCGGACATTTCTCTTCCAGTCTCTGAGAGGCAAAAGGGTGATGCTAGAGCACCACCACTGCCAGGAGGGTGTAATCTCAGTATGACATGTTTACATGAGAAATTTCCATTACAAATGAAGTCACAGGAATGGGAAGAATGAGAAGGGCATGTGATAACAAGAAATGATGCCTTGGAAACAGGAATTGTTCACTACCGTATGCTATTTAATTTTTAAAAATATGCAGAACTGTCTTGAGCATTTTAACCACTTGCATTAATAGATATAAAATTAAACATAGCTCATAAGTTTCTTGCAGTTGACAGCATGAAGATAGGTGCAGCATTCAGATAGCACATTCAGAACTGATTTAGAAAGTGAGCATCGTCATATTTTTTGTTCATTACTATTTAACCGTGTTGGTTGCACACACCCTCTCCCCATTTCATGCTCAGCTCTTCTGGAATCTGATCTGTGCGTATTCCGTGTCCTCACTCCTGTGCACAGTTCCATCACCGCTGGGCAGCTTTGAGAAGATGATGTTGGTGTAGAGAAGGTCATCAGGTTTGTCGGGGTTCTCATGAAGAAATGTGCAAAAGCGGCTACAACGACACTCATCCCAGTTACTGTAGGGGAAGGAAGGTCAAAGGGATATTGTCAAAATGTCCACGAAATTCCCCACTTTGAATTGGGATGTAGCTGACCGACTATCTGAATTCTGAATGTTTAAACAGCGTACAGAGCTCTGGTTTCCTGATTCAGGTGTGACTGAACCAGACGAGCAAGCCATAAAAATTCACCTCGCGATTGGGAAAGAAGGTCTACACAGGCTGAACACGTCAGGATTAACAACAGAAGTGTGAAAGGATCCCCAATAGATATGGACGACATTGGAATACAGGTTCAGATTCAGGATCCTCTCCACATTCATCAACTAGAGTTTATGTCATTTCCTCAGCCTACACAATCCATAGACCACTTCATCAGCCGATGCAGAGAAAAGGGTACGCACTGTGCTTTCAAACACAGAGCCTGCAGACAGAGTTGTTGAGTTTGTGATCGCATCCACTCCCATGGAAGTCTTCCAGAACGATCTGCTAGATAAGACCAAAACCTATAGCATTGAAAAGCAACTCAAGGATGGACATAAATACGAAGTGATCCTCGCAGGTCAACGAAGCTTACAGGTCCTCAGTACAACACCAATTGTTGACGCACTCACTAGAACATCCAAACCTAGCGAGACGTGTGGAAGGTGTGGCCTTCTGCAGGCACCAAGGAAATGCCCAGCTTTCCACCAATCCCGTAAGGCATGTGGCAGAAAGGGCCATTGGCAGCAGCAGGGCTCTAGAACAAAGGCTGATGCAGCTACAAAGAGCCATGCGCTGATCCAAACAGACCGTACACAACAGGGAACCATCAAGCAATAAGAATGACCATCCGGTATCCCATCAGGAAGTATACATGTGGTGACTGACAAACCAGGAAATGGCGATGATGTGCATGATGAGACGAGGAGCGGTGAACACGTTACACACCGTCAATCTTGTGGATAATAGAGGCACCATCACAATGTCCAAAGTGTTTATCAAGGTTTGAATGACCTGTCCTAAGAAAGTTGGTAACCACTCATTAATGACCAAGGTTGACACAGAAACAAGTGTCAACCACCCTCCCCACCCCGCTGAGAATCCTAAAGGACCATATACCCAAGGACATGGAAGGCCATGTGGAAAGCTACTGATGTGAAACTTGCAGTATACAACACTTCACTAACTCCATGTACAGGTTCCATAGTCCTGGAGTGCAAGTATAATCAATCCCCCTTGGTATCACAGATGTTCTGTATCACAGAGACTTAAGCCCCAGTGATTGCAGGGTCACCGGCATGTCGTGACCTCACACTGGTGACAATCCATGGAATAAGTCAGACCTCAAATTGCAGATCAACCTCAGAAACTACTGTCACCTCAGTACAGGGCATAACATCAATTTTAATAAAAAACATTCATGGGATGTGGGGGTTACTGGCTCGGCCAGCATTTATTATTCATCCCTAATTGCCTTTGAGAAGGTGGTAGTGAACAACTTTCTTGAACTGCTGCAGTCCCTGTGGAGTAGATACACCCACTGTGCTGTTAATGAAGGAGTTCCGGGATTTTGACCCAGCAACAGTGAAGGGAAGCATCCAGAATGTTTTGACAAAATTGGAAGTTTCAAGGGAGCTGCAACATTACACTTGAAGGAGAATGCAAGTCTGTCATTTGATCCACCATGTAAGTGCAACATCCACATACAATATAAATTAATCATTGAACTAGGCAAAATAGAGAATGGCGGTATCACTAGAAGAGTACAAGAGCACATAGACTATTACCATTATGTGTGTAATAAAGAAGGGCGGATCATTGAGAGGTCGCCTCGATTCATGACCTTTAAACAAAGCTTTGAAATGTTGTCCTTACAAAATACGCACAATAGAAGAGTTAAATCTGAGATTTGCAGGTGCAAAATTCTTCTTGCATCTTGATGCCAAGCATGGTTACTGGTCAGTACATCTCATGAGGAAGTCCCAAAAGCTTACCATATTTCATAACCATTTCGGACGACACTGTTTTCAATGACTTCCTTTTGTGCTATCTGTTAGCCAGGTTCTCTTTCAAGCTCACTTGGACTGCATTACATGCACTTTGCAAGGAAACATCTGTATCGCAGGTGATATTGCTGTTGTGGGAATAATGAAGCAGGAACATGGCCACAATCTAGATGTATTGATGCATGTCGCAGGTAATGAAGGGATGGTGTTCAACAGCCTGAAATGTGCCATCAACATTCAGCAGATAAATTTCTCCAGTCCTATTTATTCCAGGGCTGGCACATGTCCCAGTCCAAGTCAAATGGAGGATATTAATACCATGTCAACCCCTCAAGATAAGGACAACCTGCAAGATGTCCGGTCTCTTTAATTTCTTGTCTCCGTACGTTCCCGATTTCACTCAAAAGTCTTCATCATGAAGGGGATTGTTGAGAAAGGACGATTCTTTCCTGTCTCACGAAAACCACCAAATCCTCTTCGAATCTCTGAAACCATCATTATCAGAAGCATGGACATTGCAGTTTTACAATCACAGGAAGACAACTACCCTGGAGATAGATGCCTCACAGAAAGCTCTGGAAGCGTGCAGGCTGCAAAAAGACAAACGGATTGCATTTGCTTCAAATTCTCTCTGTATCGCAATCCAACTACTCCAACATCGAGCGGGAGACATGAGCTTTACTGTTGGGAATCGTGCGTTTTCACACCTATCTATTTGTGGTAGAGACCAACCTCACCAGAGAAGATTCGGTGAAAACCATTGAACGGTGCACTGCCAAGATCACAACGTCTCTTGAGAAAGATTCAAGGTTAAGACTGTGAGATGAGGTACAATCCCGAAAACTCGATGGTCAGATTGGATACAATTAGCAGATTGCCTAGCCCAGTGCAAACAGAATATATAATCTTCGATATGCAAGTTGACTTCATTGACATTAAACTTGAAGATGTTCTCCAAATTGATCCAGTTCATTTTGTACAGTACAAATGCAAACAGCAATAAGAAGAAATGGTGGCAGATTCTACGTTACAGAAACTGTGGAAAACCATCATTGAAGGCTGGCCTGATTCAATTCAGCATGTCCACGAACACTTGAGACTATTTTGGCCTGATCGGGATGAAATGGGCATCTCCCGGGGAGTCATTTTTAAAGACAGGCAGGACATCATACCGGAATCTCTGCAACCTGATATTCTTCAACAACTACATCACTTACACATGGGCACAGATCAGACATGAAGACTCATGAGAGAGGCAGTCTATTGGCCGGGTATGAACAATGACATTGAGTCTTCGCCAAGAAATACGGGACATGTCAAGAGCATGTGTCAAGTCAGCACAAAGAACCATTGATTCCACATGAAGATCCTGCCAATCGTTGGTCCAAAATCACATCCAACCTCTTTCATGTCCAAGGCACTGACTTCATCGTCATCATCGACTGCTTTACCAGGTACCCCATTGTTCGTCATTAGTGCTATATGTCAAGCACAACTGTCACGCACACTCTAAGAGCTATTTTCAGTTCATTTCGTTCTTCTTAGAGAGATTATTATGGATAACGGTTCGCAATTTATTGGTCAGCCATTTCAGGATATGTGTGAGAAGTGGAACACTGAACACACTACTTCTTCTCCTCATTACCCTAGATCTAACGGCCTAGCTGAATGAATGATTCACACTGTGAAACCCCTAATTCTCAAATGTAGATAAACCAAGCAAGATACAGACAGCGCAATGTTCCATCTGAGAGTGACATCTTTAAGTGCAACTATTTCACCACCGGTAGAGGTCATGTTTGGCTGTCCAGTGTGGACCAATTCATCTATTCTTACCCATTCTACACTCTCACAAACAAGAGAGGAACTTTTAAAACTACAAGACCAGATAAGGAATGTTCATGATAAAAATGGAGGTACAGAGTTGCCAAGTATACAGTTGGGGCAAGTTCACATCCAGGATCCCGCAGAAGGTTCGTGACAACCAGCCGAGGTGACAAGGATTTGTTCAGAACCAAGTTTCTATGGAGTCATTACACACAAAGGCACAGCGGTGAGGCGGAACCGAGGATAAATCAGATCCATTCCCGCTACCCAATCACCGTACAGTCCTATTACATCGAGGACAAGATTCCAAATGAAACAAGGAACAACATCAAACGATGACAATCCCACAGGTTGCTGTGAGCAATTAAAGACACCTCAATACATGGTTATCATCACAAGATCTGGGTGTATCAGCAGATTACGTCCATGCTTTAGAGACTCAAATTTTCAACAGTTACATACACTTATGTAATAGTTGCAAAACATGAACATTCATTGTAAATAGTTATTCTGCTTTGGAAGAGGGGAGGTATCTTTAAAAAGAAAGGGGGATGTTGTAATACACCTTGAAGGGATATCAGCAAGACGCCACTAGAAGAGAAATTTCTCATGTGATCCAGTCTTATTTGACTTTTGCTTTGAGCAGAGCAATCACACACAGCTCCGATGACTTCCCGTTTTATTCCTATGTATAACCGTTCTCACATGCCGAGTCTTAATAAAGGAACCCATATCCTGTTCCCCCTATTCGCCTACAAGTGACTGTTGTAGAGTAAATAACCTCAAGGTATGATATACTGATAATAACATGATGTCTCTTAACCCCTCCCCCCACGCCAACTCCACCCCTGCTCTTTCTCCCATAGCCCTGCAAATTTTTCCCCTTCAAGCATTTAACCAATTCCCCTGTAGAAAATTCCTATTGAATCTGCTTCCACCGCCCTTTCAGGCAGCGCCTTCCAGATCACAGCAACTGATCAGTATTCATGTGGACAACGGGCAATGAAAAGCACACTCTGGATCATATGGGATAAAGGGACGACTTACGGAGAGGCGTCTGGTGCTTAACACAAGTGATACAATCAACGACTTAAGGAAAGAACATTGAAACAAATGTTTATAAAAACTTCAATTTAAACTTTCACACTTACTTTCCCACATAGATGAAGATGAAGATTCCAGCCAGGAAAATACTCAACATGATCCCAGCCGTGAGCAATCCTACTGTCCATTTACTGGAGTCTCTACCTGTAAAAACAGCCATTAATTACTGCACTACAGTTTTAGAATGATGCTCTGAAGTATCTCGAGAAGCGATACTCTCACTCAATGTTTAAATACTCATTCTCGGGCAATGCTGACATTTATTGTCCATCCCTAGTTTCCCCTTGAGAAGGTGGTGGGGGGTCTTCCTCCTGAACCACTGGTTGGACCCAAACTGGGAGACGAGTTCTGAAGGCAGGTAAGAGTTAACCATGTTGGTGTTTGAGACTGGAGTCACATACACATTGAGACCTGTTAAAATGGATAGGTTTCCCTCCCTAAAGAGTCATTAGTGAACTTTATATATGTAATCTCAATATACATATCAACCAACCTTAACAAAATAATCAATTATCAGTTCATTATCACACTGTAGTTTGTGGGATCTTGCTGTGCACAAATCAGTAGCTGCGTTTCCAACAATACAGCCGTGAGCTCATTTCAAAACTGCTTCATTGGCTGTCGAGAGTTTCACGAATTTCTAAGTAACTTATGAATAAATGTCTTGCATTTTGATGTAACCCATGTAACATTTATATATATTTATCAACGTAATCCATGTAACATTTATGTATAATATTTAGCAATGTAATCTATGTAACATTTATATATAATATTTACCAATGTAATCTATGTAACATTTATATTTAATATTTATCAATGTAATCTGTGTAACATTTATGTGTAATATTTATCAATGTAATCCATGTAACATTTAAATATACAATATTTATCTATGAAATCCCTATAATATTTTTATATAATATTTATCAATGTAATCTATGTAACATTTATGTGTAATATTTATCAATGTAATCCATGTAACATTTATATATAATATTTATCAAAGTAATCCATGTAACATTTATATATATTTCTCGATATCATCTTTATTACATTTCTGTATAATATTTCCCAATGTAATCTATTTAACATTTACATATAATATTTCTCGAATTAATCAAATTAAAATTTATATATAACATTAACTATGCAATCTATGTAACATTTATATGAATAATATTCATCGATGTTATATGGAATCAGCCTCTCGTTCCTCCATGCCCACTCTATCAACAATTTGACCCTGCACAACATTGGACCTGAGGATGGATCACAGGGACAGGAGGAGGCCATTCAGCCCCTCCAGCTGGTTCCGGCATGCAATGAGATCACGGCAGGTCTGTGACCCAACTCCGTATACCCACATTTACCCATATGCTTTAAAGCCTTGGGTTAAAATAAATCAATCCCAGAATTAAAATTAACAGTTTGTGTGAATGTCACTTTACATTAGCAGAAGAGAGTTCAAACTTCTCCCACTCTTTGTGTGTAGAAATATTTCCTAATTACACTGCTGAAAGACCTGCCTCTCATTTTAAAACTCAGCCCCCCAGCCACAGACTCCCCCCAACCAGCGGAAATAGTTTATCTCTATCGACCCTTATCTGTTCGCATTAATATCTTGAAAATGTGATCCAATCACTCATTAACCTTCTAAAGTCCAGGGGCATTGAAGTCTAGTTTGTATAATCTATATTCATTTTCAATGAAGCAGCTTTTTCTGGGGGAGAGAGTTCCAAATTTCCACTTCCCTTTGTGTGAAGAAGTGCTTCCTGACATCACCCCCTGAACGGCCTGGCTCCAATTTGACCAAGTGTTGCCATTGTCACATGAGGTCAGGGGATTCACAGCTTGGTCAAAGGGGTAAGTTATAAAGAGCATCTTAGAGAAGGTAGAGAGAGAGGTGGAGAGGTTGAAAAGTGAATTCTCGAGTTTAGGGACCAAACCAGCTGAGTGGAGATCGATCCCGAGCGATTCTCGCACCTTTGACCCACAGATACACCTTGAACATGGCTTCCCCGTGTGGGTTTTGAACCGAGCAGGATACCATCACTTCCCCCTCATCCTGGGGTCTCATCAGGGTCAGGGAACCAGTCACCAGTTGCCCATCTCTGACCTGCCACGACACGAAACCTCCGTGTGTTTGGTTACCACTGATGTTGGCACTGGGCAGGTGCCAGGTGAGGTCTCCGGGTGGGTTGGAGTTGGCCACACAGATGCAGGTGACCCCCTCTGACCTCCGAGTGAACTCCGACTGCTGGGAAATCTCCGGCTTGTCTGAGGAGGGAAGGACATCAATGAGACAACGTCACAGCAAAGTTAGAGCGTAAGATAGATTCTTAACACTGAAACACTCATTCCTGCCTTTGTTATCTCCGCACACGACTATCCCAACACTCTCCTGCCCGGCCTCCCATCTTCCACTCTCCGTAAACATCAGCTCATCACAAACTCTGCTGCCCCCGTGTCCTAACTCACACCGAGCCCCGTTCACACATCACTCCCTGTTGCTCACTGAGCTACACTGGCTCCCGGTCCGGCAATGCCATAGTTATAAAATTCTCATTGTTTCAATTCCCTCCTTACCCCCTCTCTATCTCTGTACCCTCCTCCAGCCCCTACAATCCTCCCTATCTCTGTTACCTCCTCCAGACCCTTCAACACTCCTTATCTCTGTTAGCTCCTCAATGCCCTATAACCCTCCCTATCTGTATCATCTCCTACAGCTTCAACAACCCCCTCTTTCTCCGTTATCTCCTCCAGCCCCTACAACCCTCCGAGATCTCTGCGCACCTCCAATTCCGGCCTCCTGTCCATCCCCCGATTCCTATCGCTCCACCATTGGCGGCCGTGCCTTCAGCTGCCTGGGCCCGGAGCTCTGGAATTCCCTCCGTAAACCTCTCCATTTCTATCTCTCTCCTCATTTCAGACACTCCTTAAAATCCGGCCTCTTTCTCTGAGATTTCAGACCCTGTACTAATATCTCCTTATGTAACTCGGAGAGTCACAGGGTGAAAAAAACAGGGAGGTGATGCTAGTTTTGCTAAACAACAGCAAGAAAGCTTCCCTCAGACAGAAAGTGTTTGAGTTTTAAGCAGAGACAGGTGGACTAAAATGCTTACATCGCACATTCAGGTGGGTGATGTTGGAGGTGCTGTTACCCACTGGGTTCCTCGCTGTGCAGTAGAAACCTGCATCATTCTCCCGTGTTACAGGAGTGAAGGGGAGAGTGCGGGTACTTGTGTTTAACTGGGTGCTGGTGTTCCCCTCGATCCTGAACCAGGTGTAATGAGATATCGGTGGGACACTTTCACTGGAGCAGGTTAATATGATATTGCTTCCATGTCTTATCCCACCTGAGGATCTGCTGATGGACACCATCGTCTCTGTGGGGGATCTGGTACAAGGACAGAGAACAATCAGCAGGTAATCTCAACACCCCACAGCTCTCCGAAATCTCTGCGCTCCTCCAATTCCGGCCTCGTGCACATCATCCCATTCCCATCTCTTCAGCATTGGAGAAAATTCTGAAGGAGAGAATCTATCTACAATTGGAGAGGCAAGGTCTGATCATGGATAGTCAGCATGGCTTTATCAGAGGGAGGTCATGCCTAACATATTTGACTGAATTTTTTGAGGAGGTGACCAGGTGTTTAGATGAGGGTAGTGCAGTTGATGTAGTTTATATGGATTTCACCAAAACCTTTGACAAGTTCCCACACGGGAGACTTATAAAGATGGCAAATGCATATCCGATACAGGGTAATTTTATAAGATGTTTTCAAAATTGGCTTAGTTGTAGGAGGCAGAGGGAGATAACAGAAGGATGCATTAGTGACTGGAAGCTAGTGTCCAGTGGCGTACCACAGGGATCTGTGCTCGGTCTCCTATTATTTGCCATTTATATAAACGACATAGATGACTATGTAGGGGGTAGGATTAGGAAATTTGCGGATGACACAAAGATTGGCCGGGTGCTTAACAGTGATGTTGAGTGTCTTGGGCTACGGAAAGATATAGACGAGTTGGTCAAATGGGCAGATAAGTGGAAGATGGAATTTAATCCTGAGAATTGTGAGGTGATACACTTTGGAAGGAGTAATTTGACAAGGTAGTATTCAATGAACTAGGAAGCTCTGAGGAACAAAGGGACCTTGACGTGTGTGTCCCTAGATCTCTGAATGTTTAGGGGCATGTTAGTGGGGTGGGGAAAAAGGCATATGGGACACTTGCCTTTATCAATCGAGGCATAGATTACAAAAGTAGGGAGGTCATTTTGGAGTTGTATAGAACCTTGGTGAGGCCACAGCTGGAGTACTGAGTGCAGTTCTGGTCGCCACATTATAGGAAGGATGTGATTGCACTGGAGGGGCTGCAGAGGCGATTCACCAGGATGTTGCCTGGGATGAAACATTTAAGTTATGACGAGAGGTTGGATAGACTTGAGTTGTTTTCGTTGGAGCAGAGAAGACTGAGGGGCGACCTGATCGAGTTGTACAAGATTATGAGGGGCATAGACAGGGTGGATAGGGGGCAGCTGTTCCCCTTAGTTGAAGGGTAAGTCATGAGGGGGTTCAAGTTCAAGGTGAGGGGCAGTAGGGTAAGGGGGGATGTGGGGAAAACGCTTTTTACCCAGAGGGTATTGACGGCCTGGAATGAACTGCCTGGGAGGGTGGTGGAGGCGGGTTCCCTCACATTCTTTAAAAAGAACCTGGATGAGCACTTGGCATCTCATAACATTCAAGGCTATGCGCCAAGTGCTGGTAAATGTGAGTAGGTAGGTAGGACAGGTGTTTCTCACATGTCGGTGAGGACTTGATGGGCCGAAGGACCTCTTCTGCACTGTGTGATTCTGTGATTCTGTGATTGGCGGCCGTGCCTTCAGCTGCCTGGACCCTAACCTCTGGAATTCCCTCCATCATTTCTCACCTCCTTCAGACAAAATCTGACCCCGCGTCACATACAGAGATATTAGGAGAGGTGAGCAAAAGCTCGCTGAAAGCAGAAGGTTTTAAGGGTGTGTCTAAATGGTTTTAAGGAGCGTCTTTAAGGTTGAGAAATTTGGAGATTGTGTGTCTGTGTTCATGCACATTGAACTGAGAGTCATAGACTTTGCAAATGCCACAGTCTCTTGTCGAATGATTTGTTTGTATTTAGAGAGATGTGGCTTCATCACAGGGAGTCGGAGCATATGGAATCTCAGCAATGCCGACGATAGCACACTCATCGCCAGAACAAAGGAGGAGCTGGAGACTATGGCAGGCCCAGGCTAAAGACACAGTCAGTGTTTTAGACTGAACATCACTGAGGCAAAGACCAACATTATGGCTCAAAATGGCAATGGGAACCTGAAGATTCGAAGCACTGAGATGGAGGCAGTGAACAAATTCAAGTACCTCGGCACAACAATAAACACCAAAATTATATCCAAGAGTGAAATCCCGGTTAGATTAGATCCGGCTAGAGGCGTGAGCAGTGACTTAAGGAATGTCTGGAAGTGCAAAAGCATCAGCCTGAAGCTGAGGAGACGTCCAGTCCGGTCACTAGTGTGAAGTGTCCACTCTCTGGAGGCGAGAGTTGGATTCTGAAGAAAGAGGATGAGAGAAGGGGAACAGCTTTTGAAATGTGGCTATGGAGGAGGATGCTCAGAATCAGCTGGATGGACAGAAAGACCAATGAGCGGGTTAGATCAAGAGGAGACGTTTTGCAAATGAAAGTGTGGTTCTGGTCAGTTAGAGAGAGAAAAGTCGTCAAGTACGGAGATTGGAAACGAAGACTTGACAGCCTTGTCCAGATAACAGTTGAAGGAGAAACTGAGAGCGAAAACATATAGGAAGAAGAAAAATTGGATGTGTGGATAATGTGGACTGAGCGAGGATTGAAGAAAACTGGATTAAAAACAACACGATCCCATTGGCTCCACTGAGACCAAGGTGACAACGAACAAATAAATGTATCTCTACACTCACATTCCACAGTGATGGTTATGAACCCCTCCACTGCTCCATGTTCATTCTCTGCCACACACTGATAGTCTCCAGTGTCCCTGGATGTAACTTGAGGAATCACCAACCACAGCTCATTGTTGGAACTTGTTCTGTTCATTGGGATATTAAGATGTCGCCACGTCAGGTTAGAAGCTGGGAAGCTCTCGACAGAGCAGATTATCACTGCAGAAATTCCCTCAATTATATTGATCGATGAAGCGTTAATTATATAAAGAGAAGTAATTGAGAGATTCTGTGGTGCATCTAAAAACAAATAAAGATTTCATTGTGAGTAAACACAGTGCACAGCAAGACTCCATGTAACATCTATCTCTGATGCCTATATGCATTTCAAGGCATCTTTCCCATTATAAATTCCGATGTTAACACTTATAATGGTCACTGCCTGTGTTTCTTTTTGTTCATTCACAGGATGTGGGCATAACGTTTTTAGTGTGAGCAAGCACAGTGCACAGCAAGGGTCCATGCATTGTGTCTCTGTAACTGATGCCTGTATGCATATCCAAGCAACTTTCCTCAGTATAAGTTCCTAAGTCACATTTCTAATGAACAATACCGATGTAATCTGTCACACTGCAGTTGCATTCCCTCACCAGTAGAGTGCCGTCCATCCACGATGAAAGAAACTTCCTTTCACATCCTCAGGATGTCCCCAAGGGCTTGACAGGCAATGATTTGTATTTGGTCGATGGAGCACTGAGGGGTAAATCTGCAATTCTCTGTTCAGGAGGTTGCTCATCCAATTCAGGGTCTTGTTGATCTGGAGTTTACTTTCCTTCAACACAGATTCGGAGCTGATACCGAGACTCCAGTGCAGCACTGACAGAGGACAGGGAACACACAACCATGTGTGTGTGTGTGAGTGTGTGTGTGTCCAAGTATGCCTGTGTGTGTGAATGCGCAAATGTGCGTGTTTGTTTTTGTATTTGAGTGAGTAAGTGAGTGTGTGCATGTGAGTTTGTATGTGTGAGAGTGTGTGCCTGTGTATGTGTCTATGTATTTTTGTGTGAGTATGTGTGTCTTTATTTGTGTGTGTGTGTGTATGTGTGTGTTGCTGTGCGTGAAAATGAGGGCAAAAACAGAAAGCAAGAAGAAAAATTGGATGTGTGGATAATGTGGACTGAGCGAGGATTGAAGAAAACTGGATTTAAAACTACACGATCCCAATGGCTCCACTGAGACCAAGGTGACAACGAACAAACAAATGTATCTCCGCACTCACATTCCACAGTGATGGTTATGAACCCCTCAACTGCTCCATGTTCATTCTCTACCACACACTGATAGTCTCCAGTGTCCCTGGATGTAACGTGAAGAATCACCAACCACAGCTCATTGTTGGAACTTGTTCTGTTCATTGGGACATTAAGATGTCGCCACGTCAGGTTAGAAGTTGGGACGCTCTCGACAGAGCAGATTATCGCTGCAGAATTCCCCTCAATTATATTGATCGATGAAGCATTAATCATATCAAGAGAATTCATTGAGAGGTTCTGTGGTGCATCTAAAAGCAAAAAAAGATTTCATTGTGAGCAAACACAGTGCACAGCCAGACTCCATGTATCATCTCTCTCTGATGTCTAAATGCATTTCAAGGCATCTTTCCCAATTATAAGTTCCTTTTCCAACATTTATAATGGTCACTGCCTGTTTGTTTCTTCATTTTAATTTACAGGACGTGGGCATAAATATTTTAGTGTGAGCAAGCGCAGTGCACAGAAAGACTCCATGCATTGTCTCTCTGTATCTGATGCCTGATTCCATTTCCAGGCACCTTTCCTCAGTATAAGTCCTATGTCACATTTACAGTGGACACTGCCTATGTAAACTGTCATACTGCAGTTGCATTCCCCAACCAGTAGAGGTGCTGTCCATCCAGAATGAAAGAAACTTCCATACACATCCTCAGGATTTCGCCAAGTGCATGACAGGCAATGAATTGTATTTGATCGATGGAGCACTGAGGGGAAAATCTACAATTCTCTGTTAAGGAGGTTGCTCATCCAATTCAAGGTCTTATTGGTGTGGAGTTTACCTTCCTTCAACACAGAATCGCATCTGATGCCGAGACTCCAGTGCAGCCCTGAGAGAGGAGAGGGACCTCACTCATGTGTATGTGTGTGTGTGTGTGCGTTTGTGTTTTCAAGTCTCTATGTGCATATGTGTGTGTGTGTTTGAGTGTGAGTGTGTATGTGAGTGAGCATGTGCGTGTGAGATGTGTGTGTCTGATTGTGTGCATGTCTGTTTGAGGTTTCCTCTGGTATGCATGTGTTTTTATCTTTGTGTGTGTGTCTGTTTGTGTGTGTCTGTGTATGTGTGTCTGTGTGTGTGTGTGTGAGTGTTGTTGAATTCTGCGTACACTCACATTCCACAGTGATGGTTATGAACCCCTCCACTGATCCATGTTCATTCTCTGCCACACACTGATAGTCTCCAGTGTCACTGGATGTAATGTGAGGAATCACCAACCACAGCTCCTTGTTGGGAGTTGATCTGTTCATTGGGACATTAAGATGTCGCCACGTCAGGTTAGAAGCTGGGAAGCTCTCGACAGAGCAGATTACCACTGCAGAATTCCCCTCAAATATATTGATCGATGAAGCGTTAATCATATCAAGAGAAGTGATTAAAAGATTCCGTGGTGCATCTAAAAAAAGATAAAGATCATTTTACTTACATTGGCTGTGAAGCACTTTGGGAGACCCTGAGATTGTGAATGGTTTGATATCAATGTAGGTTCCTTCATCACAAAGCACGTAATGCAGGCAGACAATTCAGTTCAGTACTCGGGGAGTGCTGCACTGTCAGAGTGTCAGTACTGAGAGTGTTCTGCACTGTCAAAGTGTCTGTACTGAGGGTGTTCTGCACTGTCGGAGTGTCAGTGCTGAGGGATCACTGCACTTTCAGAAGGTCAGTTCTGAAAAAAGTGCAGTACTGTCAGAGGGTCAGTAGAGAGGTGGTGCTGAACTGTTGGAGTGTCAGTACTGAGGGAGTGCTGGACTATCAGAGGGTCAGTACTGAGGGAGTGCTGCATTGTCAGAGGGTCAGTAGAGAGGTGGTGCTGGACTGTTGGAGTGTCAGTTCTGAGGGTGTGCTGGACTGTCAGAGGGTCAGTACTGAGAGAGTGCTGCATCGTCAGAGGGTCAGTAGAGAGGTGGTGCTGAACTGTTGGAGTGTCAGTACTGAGAAAGTGCTGGACTGTCAGACGGTCAGTACTGAGAGAGTGCTGCATTGTCAGAGGGTCACTAGAGAGGTGGTGCTGAACTGTTGAAGTGTCAGTTCTCAGGGTGTGCCGGACTGTCAGAGGGTCAGTACAGAGAGAGTGCTACATTGTTAAAGGGTCAGTAGCGAGGTGGTGCTGAACTGTAGGAGTGTCAGTACTGAGGGAGTGCTGGACTGTCAGAGGGTCAGTACTGAGACAGTGCTGCATTGTCAGAGGGCCAGTAGAGAGGCGGTGCTGAACTGTTGATGTGTCAGTTCTGAGGTTGTGCTGGACTGTCAGAGGTGAATTTTTACCACAGAGTGCAGTTTGTGGGATTTTGCAGTACAAAGTCAGGACTATCACAGCTGATGTAGAATAGGCGAACAAGGAGCAGGAGTAGGCAATTCAGCCCCTTGAGGCTGGCCCACCATTTAACAAGATCACGGCGGATCTGATATTAATCTGAAATCTGCATCCCATCTACCCCCAATAACCTCTCACCCCCTTGCTTAACAAGGATATATTCCCCTCTGCTTTAAAAATATCTAAAGACTCTGTTTCTACCATCATTTCAGGAAGAAAGTTCCATAGTCTCACAACCCTCTGAGTGATAAAATATTCATCTCATCTCTGTCTTAAATGGATGACCCTTTATTTTTAATCAGTGACCCCTAGTTCTAGATTCTTCCGCAATAAGAAACATCCTCTCCACACCCACCCTGTCAAGAGCCCTCAGGATCTTACATGTTTCAATCAAGTCGCCTCTTACTCTTCTAAACCCCAGCGGATACAATCCTAGTCTGTCCAGTCTTTCCTCATCAGACAAACCCACCCATTCCAGGTATTGGTCTAGTAAACCTTCTCTGAACTTATTCCAATGCATTTACATTCTTCCTTAAATAAGGTGACCAATACTGTACACAATACTCCTAATGTGGTCTCATTAGTGCCCTGTACAACTAAAGCGTAAACTCCCTACTTTTGTATTCAATTCCCCTCACAGTAAATAAAAACATTCTATTAGCTTTCCTAGTTGTTTGCTGTACCTGCATATTGGCCTTTTATGATTCATGCACTGGGACACCCAGATCCCTCTGCACCTCAGAACTATGCAATCTCTCACCATTTCGATAAAATGCTTCTTTTTTATTTCTCCTGCCAAAATGGACCATTTCACATCCTTGTGTCATCAGCAAATTTAGTTACCATCCCAACAATCCCTTCATCCAAGTTATTTACAGAAATTGATAACTCTTGAATTCCCAGCAATGACCCCTGTGGCACATCAATCGTTACATTCTGCCAACCTGAAAAAGACCCACTTATGCCTACTCTGTGCAGATTGCTAGCTAGCCTATCTTCTATCCATGCAAAAATGTTAGCCTCTACATAATGAGTTTTTATTTTCCACAATAACCATTAATGTGGCACTTTATCAAATGCCTCCTGGATATCTATGTACAGTAAATCCACCAGATCCCCTTTATCCACTTGCTCCTTCCTCAAAGAAATCCAATAAGTTGGCTAAAGGCGATTTCCCTGTCACAAAATCTTGTTGACTATGCCTGATGACCTTGAGCTTATTCGAGTGCCCTGCGAGAGCTTCTTTAATAATAGCTTCGAACATTTTCCCTCCGGCAGATGTTAAGCCTGTAGTTGCCCGTTTCTGTCTGCCTCTCTTTTTGAATAATGGAGCTACATTTGCTATCTTCCAATCTAATGGGACCTTCCCTCAATCGAGGGAGTTTGGAAAATGAAAAACAATGTATCAACTATCTCACCAGACACTGGGTGTCCATACTTACCTTGCACAGTTAGTACGAAGGTCCGCTCCGATGAAACAGATGGATATCTCAAACTGCAGCTGAGAGTTTGTCCGTGGTGTTTGAGTGATGGGATCAGGGTCAGAACAACAGTATAGTTCAGAGTGACGCCATGCTGAGTTACTTTGTTTGAGACTGATCCAGGTACGTCAGTGGGAGTGTCCCAGGTTAAGACAGGTGCTGCTGTTCCATTGCACGTTGTGTTGAAGGTGCAGCTTACATCCACACGCTTTCCTGCAATAATTTCAGCAGGGAATACCGTGGGTTTATCTGAGAATTCTAACACACAGAGAATGGAGCTTTTTAGAGAAATATAACGTGAAGCATCAGTTCAAATAGAAATCACATTCCCACAAGAGGAAGCACTTTTACAAGGATGATATCAGAACTGAGAGGTTACAACGATCAGGAAAGACTTTTAAACAGGGCTAGAGAGATCGATGGTTTGGATAACCTGATAACATTGATGGGCACAGTCAACACATTTAATCATTGATATTAAATTGAGTATTAGAGGTTTTTTTGGGACTGAAGTGGAAGCTATCAACTGGTCATTGAGAATCAGACAGTGTGTTATAATAAGCTGTGTTTTGAGTTAATATGTAAACGTCACAGTTCGTATTATTTCCTATTGAGTGCTGAATGTGATTTGATGAGTAACTATAACACAGCACTTACCAGAAACGTTAACCCGGGTTACAGGGTAATAGTTATGGCTCGGACCATTGTCAAATTCTATTCTGAAAAAATAAGGTCCTGCATCTTCCCGTGTGATGTTGTTTATAATCAGGGAACAGTCGCCATCTTTCAGGTCTCCAGACAGCCGGGTCCGATGGCGGAACCGTGGTAACTCGTGATTGTGATCCTTGGAGTGAAAGGCTAGGGGAGCCCAGGGAATCTGTTCCTCGGTATTAAACCAGATTCCACCTCGCGGTTGATTTTCCAAATGTGATGGATAACTGTAATGACATTGAATCTGTACACAGGAACCTTCCTGCGCTGTCACCTCTCGTGGAGTGTCACCTTTCCACTCTTGTGACAGTCCAACTGGGGAGAGAAATATCAATATTTAACACTGGATAATTTGTAGATCCACTAGACTCGATATCCACCCCCTCGGCCACTGGGTTACAGTGGCTGCAGTGTGGACCATTTACAGGACACACAAGGAACTCCCCCAGTTTTCACAATGGATGGAAGAGAATCCTGGACACAGGAGTTGACAAGTTCATTCTACATTGGCTAATGGCCCTCAGGACCCTGTTTAGTGAAGCCTGTCTTCCACCCAAAACAGTGTCTACAAGACACACCAATTGAGATCCATTCAGTGCTGATTTATAAAACAGGACAATGGATTAGGATTAGGAGCCCTCAGAACTCCCCCCATTATCACCGTCACGAATCACCGAACATTCTTGACTGCTCTTCAACACAGCTGATTGGCTAATCTGATTCAATCTGATAGGTGTTCATTTTCTCTCCAATGTTTAAGGAATCACCAACCACTCGGCCTCCAATTATTCTCCTCCCCACAAGAGGAAATATGCTCTCTCTACGCAGTCAATTAAAAACTTTCCTCTAAACCTAACATCATACCTCTATATTCCTTTCTCCCTCATGTGTTAATCCAGTTTCCCTCTTAAATACATCGATACTATTCACCTCAGCCACTCCCTGTGGTAGCGAGTTCCACATTCTCCCCACTCTCTATGTAAAGACGTTTCTCCGGAATTCCCCATTGGATTTATTAGTGACGATCTCATGTTGACGCCCCCTAGTTCTGTTCTCCCCTCATAACAAGAGGAAACACTCTCTCTGTATCCACTCCATCAAAACCTTTCTCAGTTTTAAAAACCTCGATTAGGTGACCCACTCAGCCATCTCACTTCTTGAGAATATAGACCCAGCCCGTCATTCCTGTCCTCATATGTTTACCCCCACATTTCTGGCATCATTATTGTAAATCTTCTCTGCACCCTCACCAGGGTCTCTATATCCTTTTTATAACACGGTGACCAGAACTGCAGGCAGCACAGTCAGTGTGGCCTGACTAAAATTCAATACAGGTTTTCCATCACTTCCCTGCTTTTCAATTCAATCCCTTTAGGAATAAAGTCTAGCTTTTGGATTAGTATTTTTATGACCTTGTTAATCTGTGGTGTAGCTTTTGGTGAATGATGTATTTGTATCCGGGATCCCTTTGTTCCTCGATCCCACCTTGGCCTGAGACCCAGACTGACCTCGGGCATTGCGAGCGGAGGGCGGGAACGCCGAGTCCTCACAGACCTCGGGAGTTTCACGCGTGCGCGGGGGGGCCAGGAGCAAAATCTGGTGCTTTTGTCATTTTTTGGGGGGCCGAGGGCAAGCCCCAATGCGTCTGTGCAAAAAACAAACAGCCCAAAAAACCCAGGTCACGTGACCCAGGGGCAGAGCGCCAGAGCTGAGAGGAGTCCCGGGGAGGGAACAGGGAGAGGGGACGGTGAGAGGTCACAAAAGAGGAGCCCCGGACAGGGAGAGGCAACAGGGGAAAGGTCCCAAAAGAGGGAGCCCCAGACAGGGGTCAGAGACAGGGGACGGGGAGAGGTCCCAGTTACTGAGAATGAGGAGCAGAGAGAGAGAGGCTCCAAGCAGAACAACAGCTGCGGTTGGCAGACTTTAAGTGGTGAGGGCTCAGGAGAAGAGCTGGAGATTGAAGAAGGCAGCAGAAGGTTGGTGACTCTGTGCTGTGGCCTGTTGGGGTGAAGGTTCCCCCTTTCGGAGCAGTGGGATTCTGTTTCAATTGGCCATTGACAGTTCGGCGGACGCGCAGCTGATTTTGCTGAGCTCCCGCCTCCCTGAGAATTGAAATGGGGCTCGGTGACCTCGGGAGTTCCCCTCGATGTCCCCGGGCATCATTTTACACATCAGCGAGCGGGCCCCGCCCCCTCTCGCCAACACCTAAATTCCTGCCCATTGAATCTTGTCGCTTCATTCTCTTAACAAGTGTCATGTATCTCAAACCACGTCTACTTGAATCAAAACGTTATTGGTTCCTAACTGAACAATACCAAAAATAAATCGGGTTCCTGTTCCTCCATCAGCAACTCTTCAGAATCCTGCTGAAGTCATGGATATTTCGGAAGGACAGGGAACAAGAAGCTTCTGGTATCAGCGTTTATTGTGGGGCCCAGTTCAGTTTGAACAAATAAACAAAACCATCTTTGAAAGTCATGAACCCAACACAGCGGCACCACCGACACATGCAGAGCTCAAGCGAGAGGCGCTTTGCTGCTGAGTTTCACAGTGTCTGCTGGAGGAGGGTCAGTGCTGACAGGGTCTGGTCATGGAGTGAACCACGTTGTCTGGAGTCACATGTAGGCCAGACCAGATATAGACGGCAGATTTCCTTCCCTCAAGGCCATTACTGAACCAGATGGGTGTGTATGAAATTCGATGATTGTTTCATGGTCTCCATTACTGAGACTAACTCCCATTAGTGTAAACAGAGTGAACAGTTTTCCATTTAACCCACCTTTCCCGTTCTCTCCCGTGTTTTTCTCTCTCTTACTCGATAATTTGATTCTGCCGAGGACCCCTTGAAAAATCATGGACCCCAATTAGACAGCCAATGGAATAATGAATTTTTTTGGATCCTCGTTGTATCAGGAATCTCTTTAGATTCTCATTATCCAAGGGATCCAAACCCCATATTGTTGTATTGATGATTCCGATGCAGCATTGTAGACTGACTTGTCCCCAAGCTCAGCACTGACCCTACTCCAGCAGACACAGTGAAACACACTAAAAAAAGCGCCTCTAGCCTGAGCTCTGCATGTGTCGGAGGTGCCACTGTGCTGGGTTTATGACTTTCAAAGATGGTGTTGTTTATTTGTTCAAACTGAACTGGGCCCCACACGAAACGCTGAGACCAGAAACCTTTTGTTCCCTGTCCTTCTGAAATATCCATGATTCAGCAGGATTCTGAAGAGTTGCTGATAAGGGTCTTTAAATTGTCAGACTGTAAAATGGTGGAGGCCATTCAGCCCATCTTGCATATGCTGGCTCTTTGAAAGATCTGTCCAATTATTTTCACTTCTGCTCTCGCCTCCACAGCCCTGCAAAATGTCCCCTTCAAGTATTCAAGTACCCAGTTCCCCTTCTGAAAGTTCCTGTTGTATCTGCTTCCACCGCCCTTTCAGGCAGTGAGTTAATGGTCTCTCTCTGATCTGCAAAGTGCTAAGATTCTGTGAAATTTAAAATCTGCAGCAGATCAGAGACAATCATGATAACTCGGAATATTTAACAGCTTTACATACGGTCAGCTTTGCCTTCCTTCTCTCTTTCAGTTATGTTGCTCCATTATCGAAGGTTCTAGCATGGTGAGAATGGACAGGAAGTGTGACGCTGAACAGCCTGTCTATTCTAGGAACTGCTGTGTTGTCTTCATGGGCAATTCTGACTAAAATCAGCAAAAGGCACAAATTTCAGGTTATTGTTATCAGAGTCCCAGCATTGGGATAGACTTCATTCCCCAGTTTTCATCCCTGATTTCCGACTCACCCCATCACTCCCCATCGCTCACTGACCAACGCCCGACATCACCTGAAGTTTATGATTCCGCTCTAGCTGCTACAACACTGGCTAACTCTGCAACCTCCTCCAGCCCCTCCAACCCACCAACACCTCTGCTCTTCTCCAATTCTGCTGTCAGACAGGGAGTCAGTTTAAAGCAGTGAGCACAGGGGTAATGGGTGAATGGGACTTGGTGTGAATTTGTACACTGGCTCATTTCTGAATCGGTTCCCTATCACAGCGCAATAAGAATGATATTTTACAAAGATTATTAACCATAAATCTGTCCGAGCTGACGATGATATTACCTTGGAGAAGTGACAGGAGGAAGTAAGATTTCCCGATCATTGTCCACTCCCAGATATTCTATCCACTTCTCACTCTGAAGTTCTGAAAGAGAATGAAGTTAATGAGACCTCACCTCTTGTCCGACAGCTCTCGAGAGATCAGCACTGCTTTTAGACAATGTCTTCACAGACTAATTTGATTCTCTTTGGGATGATAGGTGCTCTGCAGCGAGTTACAAGGTTTTAAGACAGAAAAAGTACATAAGGTTTGCATTTCTATACCACCTATCACCACCCCAGGACATCCCAAAGCTCATGTCTCTGCACTTCCCTCGCCCCTTGAGCTTGAAAGATGATCTCTACAACAGACTTGAGGCTCAACCTCAGATCTCAATAATCAGTAGAAATCTTTCAAAGGCATCAATAATTGGAATCTGTCTTTATAAAGTCACAACATCACAAAGGATGGTATTCGTCGTGGAAGTGAATTCCAATCATTCCGTTACTTACCCGGGACCTGTCTGACTGCTCGCCTGGGGAGGAACTGCCCACACGCTCTGCTTGGGCTGAATGACCTCTTCCTGTGCTGATCCATCTGTGGATTTAATTAGAAAGAGCTGATGTGTCACTGCGACTGAAAATGAGGAAGTTGGAACAAAGTCAGAAAACAGCACTTTGCTGTGCACTTTCAGTAAACCCTGTGTCTGTATAAGAATATAAGAACAGAACAAATAGGATCAGCTGGACAACCTGACATTTTCCTTCCTTATATTCCATTCTCTCATTTTTTTATCCACTCACTGAAACTATTATTCTCTCTCTGCAGCCTCTTTGTGTCTTCCTCACAACTTATTTTCCTGCCCACCTTATATATTTCCTACCTATCTTCACCATACAGTCAGAAAAGCTGTCTACAGTACAGTCTGTCTCTTCATCCAAGTCACTAATGTAGGTGTAAATAGTTGAGGCCTCAGCACTGATCCCTGTGGTACTCCGCTAGTTACAGTTTACGAAGCTGAAAATCACCCATTTATCCTGGCTCTCTGTATCTTGTCAGTTAGCCAGTCCTCTATCCATATTAATATATCACCCCCAACACCATCCAATTTTACCCTGTGCAGTATCCCTTTATGTGGCACCTTATGGAATGCCTTTTGGAAATCCAATGTCATGAAGAGATATTTGTGTGTAAAATGTTCTTAGAAATTATTTTTTAAAATATAATTCTAGTGCTGGTACATGTATAGTTGTGTGTCTGTCTGTGTCTTAATTGGATTAAAGCCAGCTGGTCTGTGTGCTTTGATAAAAACAAAAAACTACTGCGGATGCTGGGAATCCAAAAGAAAAACAGAATTACCTGGAAAAACTCAGCAGGTCTGGCAGCATCGGCGGAGAAGAAAAGAATTGATGTTTCGAGTCTTCATGACCCTTCAGCAAAACTGAGTAAAGTAAGGAGAGGGGTAAAATATAAGCTGGTTTAAGGGGGTGGAGGTCGGGGGAGAGAAGTTGGGGGGGTGCACTTTACAACCATCCGGACTGAATATTGAATTCAACAATTTAGATCTTGAACTCCCTCCCCCATCCCCACCCCCTTTTCCGTTTCTTCCCCCTCCCTTTGCTTTTTTTCTAATATTTTATATAGATTTTTCTTTTCCCACCTATTTCCATTATTTTTAAATCTATAACTGTAATGCCCTGGCAGTTTTTCCACCCCCACCGGCACTAGAGCTGTACCTTGAGTGTCCTGCCATCCATTCCTAATTAGCACATTCTCTTAGATAATATCACCACCTTTAAGACCTCATTGTTCCTTTGTCTGTGACATCTTTTGATTATCTGTTCCTATCACTGCTTGCTTGTCCCTACAACTACCCCCCCACCCCCACCCCCCGCACCAACTTCTCTCTCCCCCCTTTAAAACAGCTTATATTGCACCCCTCTCCTAACTTTACTCAGTTCTGCTGAAGGGTCATGAGGACTCGAAACATCAAGTCTTTTCTTCTCCACCGATGCTGCCAGACCTGCTGAGTTTTTCCAGGTAATTCTGTTTCTGTGTGCTTTGGTGTTTAGTAGTTTTGAGATGTTAATTGGGTGAATTGTGAGGAGAACAGTAAAATGTTCATTTGCATTTGTTGAATAAACCATTCAAGTTAGGGGTAAAATCTTGCACCTAGTTAGAAGAATCCAAAAGATGTATTTATTTTTTTCAACGTACTAATGAAATTGGTGCTATGAAAGAGTGTTTTATTGTTCGAAGAGCCCGTGTTCAGAAGACCGAGTGATACAATGGAAAATTTACATTCAAAGGGAAAGCTTGCTATTTAAAGAAAGGAGTTTGTGTGTGTAAGGCAGAGGCATTTCAGACCTAACCAGCCTGTAGCCTCCAATCAACTTGCAAAGGAACCTCATTCGGTATTCGTAATGTCAAATGTGCTTTGCCTGGTGTCTATATCATGCCAATGGTTTATTGTTGCCTTAGTAGAGATTTACGAGGGGGTCATTAATTGGAGGATTTGTTAAAAAGTTATTATATTTGTTATTTGTAGCCAATGTGTGTGTGATAAATTTGTTGTTAAATTAATCAATGTTTTATTTAGTTTTATTTAAAAAAAACACAAGACTCGGTGGTGTTATTGCTACTGAATTCAAAGTCTTCATCTCGAAATTACAAATAGCAAATTGGGTTATGACAGTTGTTTGAATTTTCCCTCTGGGATTTGAACAACTCAGCCTTTACCATTGGCTGTGTCATAATCCCAAATACACCACATCTACAGGTTCCCTTTTATCCGACCCACTTGTTACATCCTCGAGGAAATCTAATAATGCTTTCAATCATGATATCCCTTTCACAAACCCATGTTGACTCTGTCTGATTGTATTATAGTTTTCTAAATGTCCTGTTGCTACCTCCTTCATAATGATTTCTGTTATTTTCCCAATGACAGGTGTTATGCTAACTGACCTGCAGTTTCCGTCCTTCTGTCTCCCCACTGCCCCCCCCCCCCACCTTTCTTGAACAGGGGTGTTTCATTTATGTTTTTCCAAACGGCTGGGATATTCCCATAATCTAAGGAATTCTGGAAGATTACAACCAATGCATCCACCGTCTCTGTAGCCATTTGCTTTCAGACCCTCAGATTCAGGCCGTCTGCTCCATGGGACTTGTGAACATTTGTCCCATTAGTTTTCTGAATACTTTTTCTCTGGTGTCAGTGATTGTTTTATGTTCCTCCCTCCTTATTGCACCTTGACTTTCTCCTGCTATTGGGATGGTTTTAGAGATGTTTACTGTGAAGACAGACATAGAATTCTTCTTGAAAGTCTCTGCCATTTCCTTGTTTCCCATTATTAATTCCCCAGTCTGATTGTCTATGTGTCTGATTTTTATTGTAGCTTCTCTCTTATTTTAATATAAAACATCTCTCTGTAATTGTTTATGGTTCTTGCTAGTTTACTCTCATATTATGATTTCTGCCGCCTTTTATATCTTCTCTCACTTTTCTGGTTTCTCAAATTTTCCCAATCTCCAGCCTATCACTAAGCTTACCAACATTGCCGGCTTTATCTCACAATTGGATACCGTCCTTAGCTTCCTGAGTTAGCCGCCGATGCTCCATCCTACTTATAGATTCTTTCTTTCTGAATGCAATATATCTTTATTGGCATTTATGAAAGATGTTTTTAGATGCCTGTGAGTCCTCATCCTCCACTCCCCCTATAACCTGCCATCCCACTCTACTGGGGCCGACTCTGCTTTCAACCCGTGTAATTGCGTTTGGTTACATTTATGCCACTAGCTTAAGACGCAAGTTTCTAAACTGAATATTAAATTTCAACACGGTTTGATTAATCTTCCCTTGAGGGTCCTTTACAATGAGATGTTAATTAGTCTTCTCTCATTAAACATTTCCAGGTCTAAAACAGCCTCTTCCCTCGTTGGTTCTATGTTGGATTGTTCTGAAATACTGTCCTGAATACAATCTGTGAAATCACGCTGAAGGCTACATTTGCTAATTTGATTTGTCTAACCTATATGACGATTGAAAACTCCCATGATTATTGTGTTGCCTTTCTCACAAACCTCCTCATGTATTGATTTATAATCTGTCCCTGCAGTGTAACGACTGTCAGGGGGGAGTATGGACCAACCCACCAGAGATTTATTTCCCTTCCTATTTTTTACATTTACCAAAACTGACTGGCATCTTGACATCTGAGCCAAAATCATTTCTCACTACTTTACAGGTTTCATCTTTTATTAACAGAGCTACCCCACCTCCTTTCCATTTTTCCTATCCTTTCAAAATTCCAAATCTTCTTCAATTTTCAATTTCCAGCCTTGGTCACCTTGCAACCAACTCTCCGCAGTTCTATCTTATCTTACCCAATCGTCTCTAATTGTACTATGAGTTCATTCATTTTGTTAGAAATATATTTTTTGTATATTCATTCTTCCATGGGAAGTGGGAATCACTGGCTAGGCCAGCATTTATGGCCCATCCCTAATTACCTTGAGAAGGTGGTGGTGATCTGCCTTCTTGAACTTCTGCACATCATGTGGTGTAGGTACAACCACAATGCAGTTAGAGAAGGAATTCCAAGATATTGACCCAGCGGCAGTGAAGGAACGGCGCTATATTTCAAAATAAGGATGATGTGTGCCTTGGAGGGGTACTTCCAGGTGCTGGTGTTCCCCTTTCTCTGCTGCCCTTGTGCTTCTCGATGGTAGAGGTTGTGGGTTTGGAAGATGCTGTTGAAGGAACCTTGCTGAGTTGCTGGAGTTCATATTGTAGATGGGACACACTGCTGCCACTGTGCATTGACGATGGAGGGAGTGAATGTTTGCTGTGGTTGAAGGTGTGCCAGTCAAGCGGGCTGCTTTGTCCAGGATGGTGTCGAGCTTCTTGAGTGTTGTTGGAGCTTCACTCATCCAGGCAAGTGGAGAGTATTCCATTCACACTCCTGACTTGTGCTATGTCGATGATGGACAGGTTTTGAGGAGTCAGGAGATGAGTTACTCACCGCAGGATTCCCAGCCTCTGAGCTGCTCTTACAGTCAAAGCATTTATGTGGCTATCTAGTTCATTTTCTGGCCTATGGTAACTCCCAGGCTGTTGACAGTGGGGGATTCAGTGATGGTGATGACATTGAATGTCAAGGGGAGATGGGTAGATTCTCTCTTGCGTGTATTCAGCTTAAGAACCTTTCTGTCTTTTTCCCATTTCCCCTACTCTGACCTTATTTGCTGGGACACTGGTTGATGCTGGTTTCAGTGTCAGTTTGCCTCAGTTGGTCACACTCTGGCCTCTGTCTCAAGACTGATGTTCCCTCTTGGTAGTGACAGTGATGGGAGTGTTGGGGAGGATGTGGATATTGACCCCACTGCTCCCCCTCCCATACTCCGCCATTTTATCCTGGGATACCCGCCAGGTTCCTTGTTCCAGCTGCGATGGGTAGCCCTTCCACACTTTCCTGTGGGCCCCGCCCTTCATGTCTAAAAGTGCTAAGTTAGAGCAGGGATGGAGAAATAAACAGGGGGCGTGGGATGAGTGCTGTGGGTCTCACAGCCAGAACTGACGCTGCCCTCAACTCTGGGGAGAGGATGAGTTTTCACAAGCTCTCTGTCTTAACAACATCGTAACCACAGTGTGAAGGTTGTCCCCATTCCCCTATCTTAATAATATTATAAAGACAACTGGGTGATGTCCTACAGTCTCTGAGAAGGAAATTAGTGTGTTTACAGCAGCACCACTGGCAAGAGAGTGTAAGTACAGTGTGACATGTTTACATGGGAAATTTTCGTGATAAATGTGGACACAGGAATTTACATAATTTGGCGGGGAATTGCAATGTCATGAATTAACAGATTGGAGCAGGAAGGTTGTCCCTGAGTAAGATGTTTAATAAAAAGATACCTGTGCAGAACAGTCTGAGCATTTTAATCCCTTGTGACAATAAATGTAATATTATAGCAAATTCAAAAGCTTCTTGTAATCTATCACAGAATAAACAAGTTGCAGAATTCAGAAAGCACATTCTGAAATGTTAACAAAGTTGAGCGACGTCACCTTCTGCTCATTACTACTCGACAATGTTGGCTGCACGCAGTGAGGCAGTCCCTCGGTTGTGATGTGTCCACACAGCAGGACTGGGATGCATCAACATCAAAGGACATGCTTAGTTGCTGCCGAGCAATGCATTTATTGCGAGCCTGCTGCACACACGCCCTGTCGAAGGACCCTCTGTGGGTCCATTCTGAATCGAGGCAGATCAACGTTTCCACAAAAACTTGCATTGATCTAGCGCCTTTAACGCAGCAAACTGTCCCAAGGCACTTCAGGGGATTGTTAGCTACATAGAAATCCATCTCTGAGACACGTAATGAGATATTAAGGACACGTGACCAAAAGCTGAGTCAACAAATCCAGTGAATAAGGATTGTGTTAAACAGGAGAGAGAGAGAGAGAGAGTGATAGACAGTGAAGGAGAGAGAGAGAGAGACGGAGAGAGAGAGAGAGAGAGAGAGAGAGAGAGACTGAATATCTTTCCCCAATGGATCAGCGTCAAGTTGTCACTGGAGAAGCATTTCATTCCAAACCACACCAACCACAGACCCATTCAGTCCCTTCCTCCCTCTCTACCCCTCTCCCCCAGTGGGTTGTTTCGTGTTCCCAGGAACCTTAATCCCTGACTCCACCCACAAACCACCTCAACCCCTCTTCCCGTTTCACAATCATTTTCGCTTGAATCTGATAAGTGCATATTCCGTCTCATCTTCCCTGTGGACAGTCCCATCACCACTGGGCACCCTGAGGACTTGGGGATTGGCGTAGAGAAGGTTGTCGGGTTTGTCGGGGATCCCATGTCCAGCATCGCCTCCCACTGCACCTTCGGAGAGATCCCGGGGAGCTGGGGTCTCCCCCTCACTAGTTGTGTCTCTGGTTGTGTTCCGGGGCTCAGTAATCAGCACGTTCTGTTTACCCTACAGAGAAATGGAAACAGAAGACAACCTCACATCATTTACTGGCACTGATAGGGTTAAATTAATGTGCAACCTCGTTAGTGTCTGTCGTGGCTCAGTGGGTTTAACCTTCTTTCTCGTATCATACCAAAGAAACCACCTATGCCAGTGAAGCACTCCCTCAGTACCGACCCCCTGTCAGTCTCGCACTCGCTTCAGTACCGACCCTCTGACAGTACAGCACTCCCTCAGTATTGACCCTCCGACAGTGCAGCAGTCCCTCAGTACTGACCCTCTGACAGTGCAGCACTCCCTTAGTACTGACCCTCCGACAGTGCAGCACTCCCTTCACACTGAACACCTGTCAGTCTCGCACTCCCTGGGTAATGGCTCTGGCGAGTGACGGCTTGGATTCTGCACTCAGGTGCCTGGTGTGAGGCTCAATAACATGAATCTTGTAATCAGAGAGAGGATGTGAGAGAGAGAGAGAGAGAGAGAGAGAGAGAGAAAGAAAGCACGGAAAGGGATAGAGAGTTAAAGAGGAAAATTGCATTTTTAAATAGAACATTTAAAGACTGGGAATGAAATCTTAAACCATTCAACGTTTATATTAGTAATAAAATTGATACTATTAAAGGGGATTTATTGTTAGAAGAGATGGAGTTCAAAGGTCCTGATGATACAATGAGAATTTACATTCAAAGAGAAGCGCTGGGTATAACTTCAGTAGTTTTGTGTGTGCAGAGCAGATGCTTGTAACATCAAAGCAGCTGTAAGCCTGCACCTGTCTGCAAAGGAACCAAAGTGAAAGGAACCTCATTTGGAATTTGTAAGGTGAAAATGCTTTGCCTGGAGTCTGCTTAAAGTTTATGGATTGTCTTAGAGGAGATAAGTTTGGGAATTTGTTATAAAGTTATGATAATACTAGTTTGTTGCCATATGCATATGTTCAATTTGTGTAAATAAATAAATGCCTCATGTAGATTCTTATAAAACCATCTCGAGAGCTGGTGGTCTTATTCCTGAATTAAGAGCTGCATCTCAAACATGCCACTTGGAAACATAGGTTATGACAGTTGTTAAAAGTTTCCCTCTGGGATTTTAAACAACAGCCTTCACCAAATGCTGTGTCATAACAGAGAGACAGTGCGATACTGAACCATTGCTGACTCCACAGGTACAAATCCATGGCCTACCCCACTGGGAATCTGGGACACGTATTGTCTACACACTGAGATTGAAGCTTTGGAGTGAGTGTAAACAGCTCCTGTACCTGGTGCTTCACAGAGAGTGGACTGGGGGTCAATGCAATGCCACTGGTCCCTGAAACTCTCTCCTCCTTCGCTGTTTTTCTCCTGCAATAACACAAGATGACTCTGTGGTTATCATATAGCACAGAGTCAGTGCAGCACAGACACAGAGCCCACTGTAACCTTACACCAATGGCTGGATTGTCTCTTTAAATCACTTCTGCAAAAAGACACAGAATCGACACCATCCAGGACAAAGCAGCTCGATTGATCCACACCCCATCCACCACCTTAAACATTCACTCGCTCCACCACGAACACAGTGGCAACAGTGTGTGTACCATCTACAAGATGCGCTGCAGCAACTCTGCTAGGCTCCTTCAACAGCACTTTCCAATCCCGCGACCTTTACCATCTGGAAAGACAAGGGCAGCAGACACATGGGAACACCACCACCTGGACGTTCCCCTCCAAGTCACTCACCATCCGGACTTGGAAATATATCGACGTTCCTTCACTGTCGCTTGGTCAAAATCCTCGATCCCACTCCCTAACAGCACTGTGGATGTGCTTACACCACATGGACTGCAGCGGGTCAAGAAGGCTGCTCACCTCCACCTTCTCAAGGGCAATTAAGGATCACCAGTGACAGCCACATTCGATGAAAGAATTAAAAATCTCACAGCTCTATGCATTTATTGCGAGCCTGCTGCACACACGCCCTGTCGAAGGATCCTTTATGGTTCCATTCTGAATCGAAGCAGATCAGATTTACTACAAAAACTTACATTTATATAGCACCTTTAATGACGCAAAATGTCCCAAGGCTCATCAGAGGATGGTTAGTCACATCTTCATCTGACTCTGAGGCACATGAGGAGATATGAGGGACAGGAGACCAAAAGCTGAGTCAACAAATTCAGTTATAAACGGGCATCTTAAAGGAGGAGCAAGAGAAAGAGAATGAGAGAGAGAAAGAGAAAGAGAAGAAGAGACAGGGAGGGAGAGAGCGCGAGAGAGAGAGAGAGAGACAGAGAGACAGTGAACCTCTGTCCCAATGGCTCAGCATCCGGTCCTGTCTGGAGAAGCATTTCATTCCACACCACACCAACCGCAGCCCAATTCCATCCCTTCCTCTTTCTCTCCCCCTCTCCCCCAGTGGGTTGTTTCATGTTCCCAGGAATCTCAATCCCTACCCCCAACCCCACACCTCCTCACTCCCACTCCCGATTTCACATTCAGTTTTGGTCGAACCTGATCTGTGCGTATTCCGTCTCCTCTTCCCTGTGGTCAGACCCATCACAACTGGACACTCTCAAGACATGGGGATTGGCGTAGAGAAGGTCATCGGGGTTCCCATGTACAGCATCGCCTCCCACTGGACCTTCAGAGGGACCCCGGGGAGCTGGGTTCTCCCCCTCGCTAGTTGTGTCTCTGGTTGTGTTCCGGGGCTCAGTAATCAGCACGTTCTGTTTACCCTACAGAGAAATGGAAACAGAAGACATCCTCACAGCATTTACGGCACTGATAGGGTTAACTTATTGTGCAGCCTCGTTAGTGTCAATCATGTCTCATTGGGATATAACTGTGTCTCTCACATCACATGAAACACACCACATATGACATTGCAGAACTCTCTCAGTACTGACCCTCCGACAGTGTAGCACTCTCTCAGTACTGATCCTCTGACAGTGCAGCAATCCCTCAGTACTAACCCTCCAACAGTGCACCACTCCCTCAGCACTGACCTTCCAACAGTGCCCACTCTCTCAGTACTGACCCTCCTACAGTCCAGTGCTCCCTCAGTACTGACCCTCCGACTGTGCACCACTCCCTCAGTACTGACCCTCCGACAGTGCAGTGCTCCCTCAGTACTGACCCTCCGACAGTGCACCACTCCCTCAGTACTGACCCTCCGACAGTGCAGTGCTCCCTCAGTAGTGACCCTCCGACAGTGCACCACTCCCTCAGTACTGACCCTCCGACAGTGCAGCACTCCCTCAGTACTGACCCTCTGTCAGTCTCGCACTCCGTCGGTAATGGCTCTGGCGAGTGCCAGCTTGAATTCTGCACTTAGGTGCCTGGTGTGAGGCTCAGTAACATGAACCTTGTAATCAGAGAGAAGTTGAGAGAGGGAGAGAGAGAGAGAGAGAAAGAGAGGTTGGGATGGAGAGACAGAATGTCATGATGCGATTAATGAATATCATGTTATTGGAAATTAATTTTATTAAAATCGATGTTTAATCTGTGGGTGTGTCTGTGTGTGTTTTAGTTGGAATAAAGCCAGCCAGTCTGGGTGCTTTGATGTAAAGTAATTTTGAGATGTAAGCAGGGAGGCAAAGAGGCAATTTGCATTTTTAAATAGTGCATTCAAATCCTGGGAGTGAAATCATAAACCAAGCAACATTTATATTACTAATGTAATTGATATTATGAAAGGGGATTTATTGTTAGAAGAGGTGGAGTTCAAAGGTCCTGATGATACAATGAGAATTTACATTCAAAGAGAAGCGCTCGGTATAATTTAAGCAGTTTTGTGTGTGCAGAGCAGAGGCTTGTAACATCAAAGCAGCTGTAAGCCTACACCTGTCTGCGAAGGAACTAAAGTGAAAGGAACCTCATTTGGAATTTGTAAGGTGAAAATGCTTTGCCTGGTGTCTGAGTAAGTCTTTGGGTTGTTTTAGAGCAGATTAGTTTAAGAATTTGTTAACAAGTTTTGATAATTCTAGTTTGTAATCATGTGTATATGTTGAACTTGTGCAAATTAATAAATGTCTCATGTAGTTTCATGTAAAACCATCTCGAGAACTGGTGGTCTTATTCCTGAATTAGAGATGCATCTCAAACATTCCACTTGGAAATATAGGTGATGACAGTTGTTTAAAGTTTCCCACTGGTATGTTAAACAACAGCCTTTACCAGTTACTGTGTCATAACAGAGAGACAGCATGATACTGAACCATTGCTGACTCCACAGGTTCAAATCAATGGGTAATTCAATTGGGAATCTGGGACACGTGTTGTCTACACACTGAGATTTAAGCTTTGGAGTAAGTGTAAAAATCTCCTGTACCTGGTGCTTCACAGAGAGTGGACTGGGGGTCAATGCAATGTCACAGGTATCTGAATCTCTCTCCTCCGTCGCTGTCTTTCTCATGCAATAACACAATATCACACTGTGGTTATCATATAGCAGAGAGTCAGTGCAGCACAGACACTGAGCCCACTGTAACCTTACTCTAACGCACGGACTGTCTCTTTAAATCACTTCTGCACAAAGCACAGAATCAAGAAGCTCGACACCATCCAGGACAATGCAGCCCGATTGATCCACACCCCATCCACCACCTTAAACATTCACTCGCTCCACCACGAACACACAGTAGCAGCAGTGTGTGTATCATCAACAAGTTACACTGCAGCAACTCAGCAAGGCTCCTTCGACATCACCTTCCAAACCCGCGACATCTACCATCTAGAAGGACAAGGGCAGCAGACATATGGGAACACCACCACCCCGAAGTTCCCCTCCAAGTCTCTCACCATCCTGACTTGGAAATATATCGACGTTCATTCACAGTCGCTGGTCAAGTTCCTGGAGCTCCCTCCCTAACAGCACTGTGGGTGTGCCTACACCACATGGACTGCAGCGGATCAAGAAGGCTGCACACCTCCACCTTCTCAAGGGCAATTGGGGATGAGCATTAATTCTGGTATCACCAGTGTCAGCCACATTGGATGAAAAAATTAAAAATCTCACAGCTCAATGCATTTATTGCGAGCCTGCTGCACACACGCCCTGTCGAAGGAGCATTTGTGGTTCCATTCTGAATCGAAGCAGATCAACGTTACTACAACAACTTGCTTTTACATAGCACATTTAATGTAGCAAAATGTCCCAAGGCTCATCCGAGCGTTGCTTGTCAAATCTTCATCTGACTCTGAAGCACATGAGGAGATATTAGGGACAGGAGACCAAAAGCTGAGTCAACAAAGTAAGTTATAAACGGGCATCTCAACGGATGAGCAAGAGATAGAGAATGAGAGACAGACAGAGAAAGAAAGGTAGACAGAGAGTGAGAGAGCGAGAGAGACAGTGAATCCCTATCCCCAATGGCTCAGCATCCAGTCCTCTCTGGAGAAGCATTTCATTCTAAACCACACCAACTGCAGCCCAATTCCATCCGTTCCTCCATATCTCCCCCTCTCCGCCAGTGGGTTGTTTCATGTTCCCAGGAATCTCAATCCCTACCGCCACCCACACACCTCCTCACTCCCTCTCCCCATTTCTCATTCAGTTATGCTCGAAACTGATCTGTGCGTATTCCGTCTCCTCTTCCCTGTGGACAGACCCATCATCACTGGGCACCATGAATACTTGGGGATTGGAGTAGAGAAGGTCCTCGGGTTTGTCGGGGTCCCCATGTACAGCATCGCCTCCCACTCCACCTTCAGAGAGACCCCGGGGAGCTTGGGTCTCTCCGTCTCTAGTTGTGTCTCTGGTTGTGTTCCGGGGATCATTAATCAACACGTTCTGTTTACCCTACAAAGAAATTAAAACAGAAGACATCCTCACATCATTTACTGGCACTCATAGGGTTAAATTATTGTGCAGCCTTTTTAGAGTCATCGTGTCTCAATGGGTTTAACCCTCTCTTGCATGTCATAAGAAAGAAACCACCTATATCAGTGCAGTACTTCCTCAGTGTTGACCGTCCGATTGTGCAGCACTACCTCCATACTGATCCTCTGTCAGTCTCGCACTCCCTCAGTACTGACCCTCTGACAGTGCAGCACTCCTTCAGTACTGACCCTCTGTCAGTCTCGCGCTCCCTGGGTAATGGCTGTGGCGAGTGCCGGCTGGGATTCTGCACTCAGGTGCCTGATATAAGGCTCAATAACATGAACCTTGTAATCAGAGAGAGGATGAGAGAAAAGGAGAGGGGGAGGGAGAAAGAAAGAGAGGTAGGGATCGAGAGAGAAACTGTAATGATGTGATTAATGAATATCATATTATTGGAAATTATTTTTATTAAAATAGATGATTATTCTGTGGGTGTGTTTGTGTGCGTTTTAATTGGATTAAAGCCAGCTAGCCTGGGTGCTTTGATGTATGGTAGTTTTGAGACGTAAACAGGGAGGCAAAGAGGCAATTTGTTTTTTTAAATAGAGCATTCAATATCTGGCAGTGAAATCTTAAACCAATCAACATTTATATTACTAATAAAATTGAGAATTTGTTGAAAAGTTATTGTGGTCGTAGTTTGTAGCCATGAGTATATGTTTAACTTGTGTAAGTTAATAAATGTCTCACGTAGATTGATGTTAACCCCTCTTGAAAAGTGGTGGTCTTATTCCTGAATTTAAAGCTGCATCTCAAACATTCCACTGGGAAATATAGGTTATGACAGTTGTTTAATGTTTCCCTCTGGGATTTTAAACAACAGCCTTCACCAGTTACTGTGTCATAACAGAGAGACAGCACGATACTGAACCATTTCTGATTCTACAGGTACAAATCAGTAGGTAACCCCCCTGGGAATCTGGGACACATGTTGTCTACACACTGAGATTGAAGCTTTGGAGTGAGTGTAAACAGCTCCTGTACCTGGTGCTTCACAGAGAGTGGACTGGGGGTCAATGCAATGTCACTGGTCTCTGAAACTCTCTCCTCCATCGCTCCTTTTCTCCTGCAATAACACAATATCACACTGTGGTTATCATATAGCAGAGAGTCAGTGCATCACAGACACAGAGCCCACTGTAACCTGACACCAATGGCTGGACTGTCTCTTTAAATCACTTCTGCACAAAGATACAGAATCAAGAAGCTCGATACCATCCAGGACAAAGCAGCTCGATTGATCGATACCCCATCCACTACGTAAACATTCACTCACTCCAGCTCAGGAGGAAGCCACTCAGCCCATCGTGCCTGTGCTGGCCCTTTGAAAAACTGTCCAATTAGTCCCACTACCCAGACTGTTCAATCCTTGTGATGGTTATAAACTCTCAGTTCTGATACAATCCCTGTGAATCTAAATCAGAGAGAGGCAGATACAACATGGGAATGTACAGTTCTTTATTCACGTCCCTGGAACATTGCAAAGCTGCTCCTGGTGAATGAACCGATCATCGGGGTATGGTCACTCCGGTTGTGCGGAGTCACAACGTGATCTGATACAATCCAGGAGTAGTCGTGCGGAGTGAGGAATCTCTGGGTCTGGTGATCGTTTAACTGAATACAGGACAATGAAAGGTTCTCTCCAGATCATAGTGGACACAAGGACCACTTGCGGAGAGGTGCCTGGTGCTGATCCCAAGGGAAAGAATCACCGACTTAAGGAAAGAACATTGAAGTAAATGTATATGTTAAAATCAAGTTAAATCTTTACACTTACTTTCTCACACAGATGAAGATGAAGATTCCAGCCAGGAAAACACTCAACATGATCCCAGCCGTGAGCAATCCCACTGTCCATTTACTGGAGTCTCTACCTGTAAAAACAGCCATTAAGTACTGCACTACAGTTTTAGAATGATGCTCTGATGTATGTCGAAAAGCGATACAATCACTCAATTTTTAAATATTCATTCTCGGGCAAAGCTGACCTTTATTGTCCATCCCTATTTTCCACTTGAGGAGGTGGTGGGGGTCTTCCTCCTGAACCACTGGTTTGACCCAAATTGGGAGACCAGTTCAGAGGGCAGGTAAGAGTTAAGCACGTTGATGTTTGAGACTGGAGTCACATATACATCCAGACGACTTAAAATTGATAGGTTTCCGTTCCTAAAGGGTCATTAGTGACCCACATTATCTATGTAATTTCTATATATATGTATCAACTAACCACAATAAAATAATCAATTATCAACTCATTATCACCCTGTTGTTTGTGGGATCTTGTTGTGCACAAATCAGTTGTTATGTTTCCCACATGACGACAGTGAGCTCACTTCGAAACTGCTTCATTGGTGATCGAGCGTTTTGGGAATTTCTAAGCAATTTATCAACGCAAGTCTTGCATTTCGATGTAATCCATGAAACATTTATATATAATATTTATCAATGTAATCTATGTAACATTTATATGCAATGCATATCAATGTAATCTATGTAACAATTAAATATAATATTTATCAATGTAATCTATGTAACATTTATATACAATGTTTATCAATGTAATCTATGTAACATTTATATATAATATTTGTCAAATAATCCCTATAACATTAAGGTATAATATTTATCAATGTAATCTATATAACTTTAATGTATAACATTTATCAATGAAATCTATGTAACATTTATATATATTATTTATCAATATAATCCCTATAACATTAATATATAATATTAATCAATGTAATCCATGTAACATTAATGTATAATGTTTATCAATGTAATCTATATAACATTTATATATAATATTTATCGATGTGATCCCTATAATATTAATCAATAATATTTATCGATGTAATATATGTAACTTTTATATGTAATTTTTATCCATTTAATCTATGAAACATTTATATATAATTTTTCTCGACGTAATCTATGTATCATTTATATATAATATTTAGTCGTTTGGGAGGAGAACCCGAGTATTTCTGAGCAAGGACATTTTGTCAAAGCTTTCTGTCTTGCACCCAATGAAGCACCTTTTTCTGGGGGAGAGAGTTCCAGATTAGCACTCACCTTTGTGTCAAGAAGTGCTTCCTGACATCACCCCTGAACGGCCTGGCTCCAATTTGACCAAGTGTTGCAATTGTCACATGAGGTTAGGTGATTCACAGCTTGGTCAACGGGGTGAGTTGAAAAGAGCATCTTAGAGGAGGTAGAGATAGAGATGAAGAGGTTGAGGGAGGGTATTCTCGTGTTTAGGGATCAAAGCATCTGAGTGGAGATCGATCCCGAGCGAGTCTCTCACCTTTGACCCACAGATACACCTTGAACATGGCTTCCCCGTGTGGGTTTTGAACCGAGCAGAATGCCATCACTTCCCGCTCATCCTGGGGTCTCATCAGGGTCAGGAAACCAGTCACCAGATGCCATCTCTGACCTGCCACGACACAAAACCTCCGTGTGTTTGGTTACCACTGATGTTGGCACTGGGTAGATGCCAGGTGAGGTCTCCGGGTGGGTTGGAGTTGGCCACACAGATGCAGGTGACCCCCTCTGACCTCCGAGTGCACTTCAACTGCTGGGAAATCTCCGGCTTATCTGAGGAGGGAAGGACAACAATGAGACAACGTCATAGCAAAGTTAGAGCGTAAGATAGAATCTTAACACTGATACACTCATTACTGCCTTTGTTACCGCCACACTCGCCTATCCCAACACTCTCCTGCCCGGCCTCCCATCTCCGTAAACATCAGCTTATCCCAAACTTTGCTCCCCCGTGTCCTAACTCATACCGAGTCTCTTTCACACATCACTCACTGTTGCTCACTGAGCTAAAATGGCTCCCAGTCCGGGAATGCCACAATTATAAAATTCACATTGTTTCAAATACATCCTTAACCCCTCTCTATCTCTGTAACCACCTCCAGACCCTTCAACCCACCCTATCTCTGTTACCTCCTCCAGCCCCTACAATCCTCCTTATCTCTGTGATCTCCTCAATGCTCTATAACCCTCCCTATCTGTGTCTTCTGCTACAGCCTTTACAACACCCTCTATCTCTGTTACCTCCCCCAGCCCCTACAACCCTCACTATCTCTGTGACCACCTCCAGCCCCTACAACCCCACCTATCCCTGTAACCTCCCCCAGAATCTACATCACTCCGAGATCTCTGCGCTCCTCCAAATCCAGCCTCTTGAGCTTCCCTTGATTCTCATTGCTCCAGCACTGGCGGCCGTGCCTTCAGCTGCCTGGGCCCCCAGCTCTGGAATTCCCTCCGTAAACCTCTCCATTTCTATCTCTCTCCTCATTTCAGATGCTCCTTAAATCCGGCCTCTTTCTCTGAGCTTTCAGTCCCTGTTCTAATATCTCCTTATGTATCTCGGAGAGTCACAGGGGGAAAAAAGCGGGGAGGTGATGCTAGTTATGCTAAACCACAGCAAGGAAGTTGCCCTCAGACAGAAAGTGTTTGAGTTTTAAGCAGAGACAGGTGGAGTAAAATGCTTACATCGCACATTCAGGTGGGTGATTTTGGAGGTGCTGTTACCCACTGGGTTCCTCGCTGTGCAGTAGAAAGCTGCATCATTCTCCCTTGTTACAGGAGTGAAGGAGAGAGTGCCGCTAATTGTGTTTAACTGGGTGCTGGTGTTCCCCTCGATCCTGAACCAGGTGTAATGAGATATCGGTGGGACACTTTCACTGGAGCAGGTTAATGTGATATTGCTTCCCTCTCTTATCCCACCTGAGGATCTGCTGATGGACACCATCGTCTCCTGTGGGGGATCTGGAACAAGGACAGAGAACAATCAGCAGGTAATCCTCACGCCCCACAGCTCTCCGAAATCTCTGCGCACCTCCAATTCCGGCCTCTAACACATCCCCCCATTCCGATCTCTCCACAATTGGCGGCCGTGCCTCCAGCTGCCTGGACCCTAACCTCTGGAATTCCATCCATCATTTTTCACCTCCTTCAGACAAAATCTGACCCCGAGTCACATAAGGAGATATTAGGAGAGGTGAGCAAAACCTCACTGAAAGCAGGAGGTTTTAACGGTGTGTATTGATGGTTTTAAGGAGCATCTTAAAGGTTGAGAGAGAGTTGGAGATTGTGTATCTCCTGCACATCCAGCCTTGCAACTTCCTCTTCCACCCAAAGCAATGTTAGGCTCCCCCCTGTCCGTACCTTTCACCCCTCCAGCCTCCGCATTCAAAGGAACATCCTCCGTCATTTCCGCCAACTCCAGCATGATGCCACCACCAAACACATCTTCCCATCACCACCACCCCCCCCCCCCCACCCCCTCTCCTCGTTGGCATTCACAGGGTTCATTCCCTCCTGGAGACCCTGGTCCACTCCTCCATCACCCACAGCACCTCAACCCTCTCCGATGGCATCTTCCCATGCATTTGCACAAGGTGCAACACCTGCAACTTAACTTCCTACCCCCTCACTGTCCAAGGGCCCAAAGATGGCTGAAAAGTCCACCGGGCCTGAAAATCTACATCCCAGATACTAAAGGAAGAGGCCCTGGAAATATTAGATGCATTGGTGGTCATCTTGCAAAATTCTATAGGCTCTGGAGCAGTTCGTACAGATTGGAGGGTGGCATTTGTAACCCCACTATTTAAAAAAAGGAGGGAGAGAAAAAAGAGGGAATTGCAGACCAGTTAGTCGAACATCAGGCATGGGGAACACGCTAGAGCTTATTATATAAGATGTGCTAACATAACGCTTGGAAAGCATTAATGGGATTCGACAAAGTCAGCATTGGTTCATAAAAGGAAAATCATGGTTAACTAATCTGCTGGAGTTTTTTTTTTGAGGATGTAACTCGTAGAATAGATAAGGGAGAACCAGTGGATGTGGTGTATTTAGATTTCAAGAAGGCTTTTGATAAGGTCCCACATAAGAGGCTAGTGGGTAACATTAAAGAACATGGGATTGGGGGTAATTTACTGGCATGGATTGAGAATTGGTCGACAGAAAGGAAACAGAGGGTAGGAATAAATTAGTATTTTTCTGAGTGGCAGGCGGTGACTAGCGGTGTTCCACAGGGATCTGTGATTGGGACCCAGCTGTTCACGATATATATATATAAATGACTTGGATGAGGGAGACAATTGCAATATTTCCAAGTTTTCTGATGATACAAAGCTGGGTGGGGATGTGAGTTGTGAGGAGGATGCACGGAGGCTTCAAGGCGTTATAGACAAGTTGTTTATGTGGGCAAACACATGGCAGATGACGTGGATGAATGTGAAGTTGTAGGCTTTGGTGTGAAAAACAGAAAGGCAGAGTATTATTTAAATTGTGATGTATTGGGAATTGTGGATGTACAACGGGACCTGGGTGTCCTTGTGCACTAGTCAATGAAAGTAAACAGGCAGTCGCAGCAAGCAATCCGGAAGGCAAATGGTATGTTGGCCTTCATTGCTAAAGGATTTGAGTTCAGAAGTAGGGATGTCTTACTGCAGTTATACAAGGCCTTGGTGAGACTGCACATGGGGTGTTGCGTGCAGTAAGATGGGGAAACATTTCTTCACTCAGAGGGCGGTCAATCTGTGGAATTCTCTACCACAGAGGCTGTGGAGACCGGGTCACTTGTGTACTCGAGAAAGAAACTGATAAATATTTGGATATTAGGGGCATCAAAGGGTACGGATAGAAAGCGGGAATAAGACAATGAGATAAAGGGTCCGCCTTGATCATGTTGAATGGCGGAGAAGACTTGAAGGGCCAAATGGCCTAATCCTCTCCTAGTTTCTATTTATCTATGTATCTATAGAACTATCTCTCTCCATGTTCTGTTCTCATGTGACCTTGAGTAACTGATGATTCATATTATCTATTTACATTGTTAATATTAAACCTTAAAACTAGATCTCACCCCAAAACTTTGACACCCATAAGGACAATATTTATGTTATCCTACATTGTCTTTTATATTCAACCTTGGTCCCCTCTGCCATATCAGTTCGGCCTAAACAATCCCAAGGGTCAATACAAGGAAGAGCTCTCCCTGGTCAATATCACTCAATAAAAAATGACCAGTTTTGCCTTCAATTCATTGAAGCTTGCGGGAACTTGCTTTACGCATTGTATAGTATTACAGCTAATATAGAATGAAGGATGTCCGCACTTACATTGCACAGTTAGTATGAGGGTCCGCTCCGATGAAACAGATGGATATCTCACTCTGCATCTGAGAGTTTGTCCATGGTGTTTGAGTGATGGGCTCAGGGTCAGAACAGAAGTATAGGTCAGAGTGACGCCATGCTAGTTACAGTGATTGAGACTGATCCAGGTACGTCAGTGGGAGTGTCCCAGGTTAAGACAGGTGCTGCTGTTCCATTGCACGTTGTGTTGAAGGTGCATCTTACATCCACACGCTTTCCTGCAATAATTTCAGCAGGGAATACCGAGGCTTTATCTGTGAAATCTAACACACAGAGAATGGATCATTTTAGAGAAATATAACGTGAAGCATCAGTTCAAATAGAAATCACAGTCCCACAAGAGAAAGCACTTCTACAAGCATGATATCAGAACCGAGAGGTTAAAACGATCAGGAAAGAATTTCCTATTTTCAGACTTAGTTTAGTTTCTGTCACTCAGATGAATTCACTTCCACTTCGAGATAATTGAATTGACAATCCCAGGTGAGGGTGGAGGAGCAGCTCACAGTTCCCGGCAAAGTGGCTTGCTACTTTCTCCGAAATCTGACAGATTTAAATTCTATCCAGTCCCCGGAAGGAGAGAAAACATTTGAACCAATCACTGAACCGGCACCTAAAGCAGATGATCAGGTTATTGATCACATTGATGTTTCTGGGAGCTTCCTGTGCACAACTTGGCTTCTGTTTCCCATATTACAACAAGGGCTCCATTTCAATAATTATTTCATTGGTTGTGAATCAATCTGGGACGTCCAGAGGCTGGGAAAGGCGCTATAGAAATGCGAATCTTTCTTTTGTCGATATGTAAGACATTTAAACAGGATTCGAGAGATCGATGGGAGTGGATAACCTGATAACATTGATGGACACTGTCCATATATTTAATCATTGATATTAAAGTGAGTATTAGAGGTTGCTTTGGGAATGACGTGGAAGCTATCAACAGGTTAATGAGAATCAGACAGTGTGTTTTAATAAGCTGTGTTTTGTGTTAATATGTAAACGTCACAGTTTGTGTTATTTCCCATTGAGTGTTGAATGTGAATTGTTGAGTAATTATAACACAGCACTTACCAGAAACGTGAAGCCGGGTTACAGGGTAATAGTTATGGCTCGGACCATTGTCAAATTCTATTCTGAAAAAATAAAGCCCTGCATCTTCCCGTCTGATGTTGTTTATATACAGGCAACAGTCACCATCTTTCAGGTCTCCAGACAGCCGGGTCCGATGGCGGAACCGTGGTAACTCGTGATTGTGATCCTTGGAGTGAAAGGCTATAGACCATGTATTCCATGCGTACCATCCCATAATCCAGATCCCCACACGTGGTTTCTTTACCAAATCTGATGAGTAACTGTAATGACATGGAATCTGTACACACGAACCTTCCTGCGCTTTCACCTCTCGTGGAGTGTCGCATTTCCACTCTTTTGACTGTCCAACTGGGGAGAGAAATATCAATATTTAACTCTGGATGGTTTGCAGATCCACTAGACTCGATATCCACCCCCTCCGTCACTGGCACACTGTGGCTGCAGTGTGGACCATCTAAAGGACACACAAGGAACTCCCCAATGTTTCACAATGGATGGAAGAGAATCCTGGACACAGGAGTGGACAAGTTCATTCTACATTGACTCATGGTTCTCAGGACTCTGTTTGTGCACAAGCCTACTATCAAACAGACTGAAGTTGGGGAAAATCAATTTGGAATTCCACTGTCCAGGGCATTGTGTTAACTTACTGAGTTTGTTTTAAATCTAACATCTATTTTTGGTCCGTTGCCTTAAAGGGAGTGTAAATGGGAATCAGGTTAATTAGGAGTTTTAGGAGTTATTATAGCAGTAATGTAGTCTTATGTATGTACTTGAAATCTTTTATTTTGGTGACAAATATTTCACTTTATTTTTTTAAATCTCTAAAGGTCTTGGTGGACTTATTGCTTCTAAATTCAGTGCACACATCTCATCATAAATACAAATTGCAAAATCATTATGATAGTGTGAACAAGTTTCCCTCGTGGACTTGGTCTGCCTGGCAAACATCACCTGCCAAGTGATAACACTGTTGTAATATGCCTTTCAGGGATAGAAGCATGACATCACTCGAGGGGAAGTGTGTCATGTGAATTTTAGGAACTGGGGTCGGCATACGTAAGTCATATTTGTATTTGTGTGTGTTCAGCATAAGGTATATATTTAATTCAAGTGTAGTTTGTATTTCTGCATTTGTGTGTTTAGAAAAGGGGGAACTTGAGTTAAAAAGAAGCCAGCATTCCATTGAGGTTTTTTGACTGTTGAAGGGAAGTCAAAACAAATACAAGGTGTAAGAAACTGTGCTGTTTCCTAGCAACAGTGGTCCAGAGGGAGGGACCCACAGAGACAGAGAAAAGTACATTCAGTTCTGTTAAAAGGAGTTGCCAGGAGAAGCAGCGTAGGAGCGGGACATATAGTCATTCCCATATCGAGAGCACCAGCAGCGGGTTAGCTCAGTCAGGGAAGGTGAGTGACCAGCGTGTGGGCGGGATCGATACTGAGCGAGGGAGAGTCAAACACACAAAAACCATTACAAAAATCGGGCCAGAGAAGTTAGCGATTATAACGGGCGGCTTCAAGATTGCTGATCAGCAAATTGAATAAAAAACAAAGACTCCATTACTCCGTGGTGTGTTCCTGCCACAACCTGTCTTCGTGGGTGGAGCTTCGGAAATGCACACGAAAGGGGCTAAAGCGACACTGATCCCAGGTACTGTAGGAGAAGGAAGGTCAAAGCAATATTGTCAAAATGTCCACTACATTCCCCAGTTTGATTTGGGATGTAGCTGACCGACTATCTTAATTCAGAATGTTTAAACAGCGTACAGAGCTCTGGTTTCCTGATTCAGGTGTGACTGAACCAGACGAGCAAGCAATAAAAATTCACCTCGCGATTGGGAATGAAGTTCTACATAGGCTCAACACATCAGGAATAATCGCAGAAGAGTGAAAGGATCCCCAATAGATATGGACGACATTGGAAGACAGGTTCAGAATCAGGTTAAACTCCATATTCATTGACTAGAGTTTATGTCATTTGATCAGCCTACAGAATCCATAGAGCACTTCATCAGCCAATGCAGAGAAAAGGTTGTGTATTTTTCAAAGGCAGAGCCTGCAGACAGAGTTGTTGAGTTGGTGATCGCATCCACTCCCATTGACGCATTCCAGAAAGATCTGCTACAGAAGACCAAAATCTATAGTATTGAAGAGCTACTCAAGGATGGACATAAATACAAAGTGATCTTCGAACGTCAACGAAGCTTACAGGTCCTCAGTACAACACCAGTTGTTGACGCACCCACTAGAATATCCAAGCCTAGCGAGACGTGTGGAAGGTGTGGCTTTCTGCAGGAACCAAGGAAATGCCCAGTTTTCCATCAATCCGGCAAGGCTTGTGGCAGAAAGGGCCATTGGCAGCGGCAGGGCTCTACAGCAAAGGCTGATGCAGCTACAAAGAGCTGCTCTGATCCAATCAGACCGTACACAACGGGGCATCTTCAAGCAATAAGAATGACCATCCGGTATCCCATCAGGAACATATACATGTGGTGACTGACAAACCAGGAAATGGATTGATACAGGGGCAAGTGCAAAAGTAAATTCCCCTCCCCCGACTCCTCCAGCAAATTTTAAAAGACATGTATTCAATGAGATGGAAGGCCATGGGGAAACCTACTGCTGTGAAACTTGCAGTGTACAACACTTCACTAACTCCATGTGCAGAATCCATAGTCCTGGAATGCAAGTACAATCAATCCTCCTGGGTGTCACAGGCGTTCTACATCGTGGAGACTAAAGGCTGAGCAATTGCAGGTCTACCGACATGCCGTGACCTCACACTCATGACAATCCATGGAATCTGTCAGATCTCACATGGGTCAAACTCAAAAACTAGCTCATCACCTCAGTTCACGACATAACATTGAAATTTGCGGAAAGTTTCAACAATATTGCCAGTTTCTAGGGAGCTGCAATATTACACCTGCAGGAGAAGGCAAGTCCGTCAATCGATCCAGTACATTTAGCACAACACAAATGCCAGCAACTACAAGAGGGAACGGTGAAAAATTCTAAAGAAACTGTGGAAACATCATTGAAGGACGGCCTGATTCAATTTGACCTTATCGGGATAAGCGAGGCACCTCCCAGGGAGCCATTGTTAAAGGCAGGCAGGGCATCAGACCGGAACCTTTGTGATCCTGTATTCTTAAATCCCACAGATCACTGTGACCAATTAAAGACACCTCCAGACAAGGTTACCATCACAAGATCTGGGTGCACCAGCAGATTACCTCTATGCTTTAGAGAGTCAAATTTTCAACAGTTCCATACACTTATGTAATTGTCAAGAAATAAGAACATGATATTAGGAACCTCTTGTCCCCTGTCTTCCTCAAAGATCCATCCCTGCAGCAGAAGCCTGAAGAGTTATTGAAATGGGACCTAATTTATCGGATTGTGGGATGATACGGAACAGAAGGAAGCCATTTGGCTCAACGTGCCTGTGCTGGGCCTTTGAAAGATCTGTCCAATTAGACCCACTCTCACCTCTGCTCTCTCCTCCACAGCCCAGCAAAATGTCCCCTTCAAGTATTTATCCAGTTCCTGTTCTGAAAGTACCTGTTGAATCTGCATCCACCGCCCTTTCAGGCAGTGAGTCAATGGTCTCTCTCTGAGCTACAAAGGGCTAGGATTCTGTGAAATTTAAACTCTGCAGCAGATCAGGGATAATCATGATAACTCATAATATTTGACAGTTTTACACACAGACTGCTTTGCCTTCCTTCCCTCTTTCAGTTACCTTGCTCCCTTATCGAAGTTTCTAGCATGGTGAGAATGGACAGGAAGTGTGACGCTGAATAGCCTGTCTATTCTATGAGCTGCTGTGTTTTCTTCATGGCAATTCTGAATAAAATCAGCATTAGGGAAATATTATAGGGCATCGCTATCGGAGTCCTAGCATTGGGACAGAATTCTTCCCCCAATTTTTATCCCTGCTTCTCTATCCAGCCGATCGCTCCCCTGTCACGCTCTGTCCTACACTGGCTCCCAATCCAGCAAAGCCTCAATTTTCAAAATCTCAATATCAATTCCTTATCCATCCATTGCCCCTCTCCGCTCCCTATCCTTGTAACCTCCTCCAGCCCTGCAACCTCAGAGATTTCTCCTGTCCTCCAATTCTGCTGTCAGACAGAGAGTCAGTGTATATCAGTTAGCACAGGGGTGATGGGTGAATGGGACTTGGTGTGAGTTTGTACACTGGGTCACTGCTGAATCGGTTCCCATTCACAGTTCATTAAGAATGATCTTTTACAAAGGCTATTAACCATAAATCTGCCTGAGCTGACAATGATATTACCTTGGAGAAGTGACAGGAGGAAGTAAGATTTACCGATCATCGTCCACTCCCAGATATTTCATCAGATTCTCGCTCTCAAACTCTGAAAAGGAAAGGAGATAATGAGACCTCACCTCTTGTCCGACAGCTCTCGAGAGATCAGAACTGCTTTTAAACAATGTCTTCACAGGCTAATTTGATTCTCTGTGGGATGATCGGTGCTCTGCAGAGAGTTACAAGGCTTTAAGGAAGAAAAACAATGAAGGACTTGCATTTCTATAGAACCTTTCACCACCTCAGGGTGTCCCAAAGCTCATGTCTCTGCACTTCCACGTCCTTTGAAATAGATAGATGTTCTGTACAACAGATTTGAGCCTCACCCCCAGATCTCAATAATCAGTAGAAAACTTTCAAAGGCACCAATCATTGGAATCAGTCTTTATAAATTCACAAAATCAACAAAGGACGGTGTTGGTCGTGGAAGTGAATTCCAATCGTTCTGTTACTTACCCACGACCTGTCCGACTGCTCGCCTGGGGAGGAACTGCCCACACGCTCTGCCTGGGCTGAATGAGACCTCTTCCTGTGCTGCTTCCTCTGTGTATTTAATTAGAAAGAGCTGATATGTCACTGTGAGTGAAAATGTGAGGTGGTTGGTGTGAGTGTGAGAAAACAACTCTTTGTCTTGCACTGAAAGCAAACTGGTAACCCATTTGGTACCAAGACAGTGGTTGATTGTCCTCATTCTGTTCCTGTGTAAAAAAAATCAAGGTGCCTAAATAGGCCTCTTCCTGTTCCTGTGTTTCAGGCACCGAGGTGGCTGAATGGGCCTCCTCCTGTTCCTGTTTAACAGGCTGAATGGGCTGAATGGGCCTCCTCCTGTTCCTGTGTAACAGGCTCGAGGGGCTGAATGGGCCTCCAACTCTTACTGTGTAACAGGCTCCAGGGGCTGAATGGGCCTCCTCCTGTTCCTGTGTAACAGGGTCGATGGGGGGCTGAATGACCTCATTCTGCACTGTAAACTTGTTGTGATACTGTAAAGGCCTCTTTTGATCATTCAGCTAGCTCTTCAGTCTCTTCCTTGTATCTCTTGGGTCATTACTGAGGGAGTGCCTCACTGTCAGAGGGTCAGTACTGAGTGAGTGCTGTACTGTCGGAGGGTCAGTACTGAGGGAGTGCTGCACTGTCAGAGGGTCAGTACTGAGGGAGTGCTGTACTGTCGGAGGGTCAGTACTGAGGGAGTGCTGCACTGTCAGAGGGTCAGTACTGAGGGAATGCCGCACTGTCAGATGGTCAGTACTGAGGGAACTCTGCACTTTCAGAGAGTCAGTACTGAGGGAATGCTTCACTGTCGGAGGGTCAGTACTGAGTGAGTGCTGTATTGTCGGAGGGTCAGTACTGAGGGAGTGCTGCACTGTCAGAGGGTCAGTGCTGAGGCTGTGCTGCACTGTCAGAAGGTCAGTGCTGAGGGATTGCTGCTCTGTCAGAGGGTCAGTACTGAGGGAGTGCTGCACTGTCGGAGGGTCAGTACTGAGGGCGTCCAGCACTGTCAGAGCTGCCGTACTTCAGATGATGTTTGAAATTAGCAACATGCCCCGTGTAAAATTCTATATCATCAGCTCAATATAAATAGATTAGTCTTGTACTTTTCACTTTTCTGCAAATTGTTCATGGTTTCATTTCCTTGGAAACCAGGCTCGTGTGATCACTATTTTTAAATATGTTCGTTATTTTGAACAAGGGGCCATGCCTGAACAGATAACTGTAGAATCAAGCAGCTCGGTTTTTTCTTGAACCTTGCTTCATTCAGATGTTTGCTGCTGGACATGAGTTCATTAATGTGTGAATGTAGAATCGGAGTCACCTCAGTGAACAGCAACATTGGTTGAACAGCCTGATCGGCAATAAGAACTGCTGAAAACAATGTCCGTTCAGAACAGCTCGATCCCCGATCAGAGAAACAGCCTCGGACAGAACCAACTGACGCTGCAATCGATACAATTCATCAACGTGTTGGGAGCTAGTTTGATGTTGGAGATGGAGTGTTACTGGGAAGGATGGAACCCCTCAAGATGAACAGCTCGATGTACGATAAGGAAAGGATGAGCTAAGCGGGGTTGGTCACAGACAGACGGAGCGTGTGAAGACTCAACAAGCTAATGGCAGGTGAATAGCTGGAAAGATATCTTTTCAACACAAGGTTTAGACACAGAACTCGATGTTTGATCGGGTATTTCAAAACAGAGAAACTCTTTACATGGTGAATGGACCTTGTCAATAATCCATCCAGCCAACCTCGCCTGGAGATTAGTCCAATATTAGACACTAAACCGAGGCCTCGTCTGCCCTCTCGGGCGGGTGTGAAAGATCCCACAGCCATTATTTGGAAGAAGAGCAGGGGGGAGTTCTCCCCGTGCCCTGGGGCCAATATTTATCCCTCAACCAGCATCACTAAAAACAGATGATCACATTGCTGTTTGTGGGAGCTTGCTGTGCGCTAATTGGCTGCTGCGTTTCCTACATTACAACAGTAACTACACTTCGAAAAAAGGGTGAACTCAATTATAAAATATTCTGGGAGATCCAGAGAACATGTTATACAGAAGAGATTTGACTGGAGCAGCAAGTGTTTTACTTACAGGGGAATGAGTCCCCAGGGTTGTAGAGTCAATCCTGTCAGATGAATGACTAACTGGAGACACTTCAGGGAGCTGATCTAATTCAGGAAATGTTCAGTTTACCAGGATCGGAGGCGAGATGATCTTCCTCTCCTGACTGCATCGTACAAGAGGTGAAGTGGCTCTGGGAGGAGTGTCAGTGTTAACACAGTTTTTCTGTGTTTGAGGGAGATGTGAAACTGGGGAATTCACGTGGTTTTTTGGTGTGGACACTCCATGTCTTTATTTGGTGCAGCACTCATTTAGTTCATGTCATTGTTTCAATGCTACAACACCACAAGGCATTCTGGATTATTTTTGCCTGACCTGCTGTCAGAAACACACAGTCTCACAGAGAGGCGGAAAAGTGGTCCCAAGCAATGTGTGAAACTGAACTCGGCTTACTCAGAATGCACACACACAAACTCACACTCACACAGACAGGCACACATACACGCACGCACTCACACACACAGACTCTCAAACACGCACTCTTATACAAAAACAGTCTTGTTCACACACACACATACACACACACTCTCTCTCTCTCACATACACATTCTTTCTCACTTCCTCTCTCAAACACACAATCTCCCTCTCTCTCAAACACGCAACAATCTCTCTCTCGCACACTCCCTCTCTCAAACACACACACCCCATCTCTCACACACACAAACACACATTTTCACTTGTTTACTCTCTTAAACACACACACTCCCTCTCTCAAACACACACACCCTCTCTCTCAAACACACACACACACACTCTGACATACACAAACACTCTCTCTCAGACACACTCTCTCTTTCGCACACACACTAGCTCACACACACATTCTCTCTCTATATTTCTCTCTCACACATAAACTCTCTCTCTCTCTAACACAGACATTCTCTTTCTCTCAAACACTTTCTCTCTCACACACACAAGCTACCCCGCTCTCTCATGCACACACACTCTACTTCTCTTTTGATCTCTCACACACATTTTCTCTTTCTCTCTATCCTTCCCTCTCTCACACATACACATTCTCACTCTCTCACACACACATTGTCTCTCTCTCTCACACACGCACTCTATCTCTCTCTCTCCGAGACGGAAGGTTGGGATTTTGAAACCGTCTCAAGGTTTCAGCTCAAAACCCAGACAGATTCTCTCCAGTGAGGGAGTGCTGAGGGAGCGCTCCACTGTCGGAGGGTCACTGCTGAGGGAGTGCTGAACTGTCGGAGGGTCACTGCTGAGGGAGTGCTGAACTGTTGGAGGGTCAGTACTGAGGGAGCGCTGCAGTGTTAGAGGGTCAGTACTGAGGGAGTGCTGCACTGTTGGAGGTTCAGTACTGAGGGAGAGCTGCACTGTCAAAGAGTCAGTACTGAGGCAGTGCTGAACTGTCGGAGGGTCAGTGATGAGGGAGTGCTGAACTGTCGGAGGTTCAGTACTGAGGGAGTGCTGCAGTTTCGGAGGGTCAGTACTGAGGGTGTGCTGCACTTTCAGAGTGTCAGTGCTGAGGGAGTGTTGCACTTTCGGAGGGTCAGTACTGAGGGAGTGCTGCACTGTTTGAGGGCCAGTACTGAGGGAGTCCTGCACTGTCAGAGGGCCAGTACTGAGGTTGTCCTGCACTGTCAGAGGGACAGTACTGAGGGAGTGCTGCACTGTCGGAGTGTCAGTACTTAGGGAGTGCCGCACTGTCCGAAGCTCAGTGCTGAGGGAGGGCCGCACTGTCGGAGGGTGAGTGCTGAGGGAGTGCTGCTCTGTCAGTATTGCCATATTTCAGATGATGTTTGAAATTAGCAACATGCCTCATGTATAATTATATATCATCAGCTCAACATAAATAGATTATTCCTGAGCGTTTCACTTTACTATAAATTGTTTGCAGTTTCATTTCCTTCGAAACCAGGCTTGTGTGATCACTATTTTTAAATAACGCTAATAATAAAGATGCGACAATGCACATGCACCCAGATACACAAACACACACATACACAGACACACATTCACTCACACACGTTCACACAGACACAGAGACACACACATGCACACACACACACACTCACACACGTTCACACACGTTCACGGAGAAACACACACACACACACAGACACACACACACACACACGTTCACACAGACACAGACACATAGATTCACACAGACACACACAAACACTCAAGCATGTTCACACAGACACACGCTCGCACAGAAAGACAGACACACACACACACTCACACAGACAGACAGGCATACACATCTACACACATACATTCGCACAGACAGGCACACAGGCAGACAGACAGACATATGCACACGCACTAAATAGATATGCACAGACAGGTGCACAGGCAGGCAGGCACACACACTCACACACACACTGACACACATGTCAGAATTAAAAAGTTAGAGTCCAATAAAAATTTAAAAGAATATATGATTAATACTTTTTCTTGTCTTTGAGGCTTAGATTGTTGAATGTTGCAGCTGTTCAAAGTTAATTGGTTTCCTGTGGCATCTGGTGGTAATTTGATTCAGATTTGCACTTTCTTGAAGACGATCTGTTAGCTTCAGAAAGAGAGAGAGAGAGAGAGAATTTCTGCTCTTTTCTAGCAGTGTTTTTGGATGATTGCCATGTTTCTTTTTCCTCCTACTTTCTCCTATATCTGCTTGACAGTACCTGTTGTTAAAATCCGCTCTGTATATTCCCAAAAGGGAATTCGATCAGCATGTCTTGCATTCATTGTTGTAGACCAAGAAATCCCGCTTTTTGATCTTTGCATCTCCAAAACATTTGATGCATTTCAAGATATAAATCAACCTGAGATTACACACACAGACACACGCACACACACAGACAGGTACACAGGCACACACACGCACACACAAATGCACACACACACACAGACACAGACACACAGACAGGCTCACACGCGCACACAGACAAATGCACGCACACACACACACTCTCACACAGACAACCACACAGACACACACCACACACACACAGACAGGCACAGACACACACACACACACACACACACACACACGCTCGCACAGGAAGGCACACACACACACAGAACACACACAAACACACACACAGATATCGGAGGTAAAATAATTATAGAGTCCAATAAAAATTTAAAAGAGGAAGTGATTAAGTCGTTTGCTTGTACTGCGGCGTAGGATGTGAAGGTTGAAGCTGTTTTAAATTAGTTGGTTTGCTATAGAATCCTGTAGTTCATCTGGCTCAGGTTTGCATGTTGTTGAAGAAACTCTGTTGGCTTCAGACAGAGGGAGAGAGAGAGTGAGGGGGGAGAGAGAGAGAGAGAGAAAGAGAGATGGAGAAATCATTTCTGTTCTTTTCCAGCAGTGTTTTTAGATGACTGCCATACTTCTTTTTTCCTCCTCGTTTCTCTTATATCTGCTTGGCATAACCATTTGTTAAACTCCTGTCTGTATATTCCTGAAAGGGAATTCAATCAGCAAGTATTGCATTCATTGTTATAGACCAAGTATTCCCATTTTTTATCTTTGCATCTCCAAAACATTTGATGCATTTCAAGATATAAGTCAACAGGAGGTGGGGGTATTGCATAATCCAAAGGGAGTTTTGAATGGTGATGTGTATCTGCTTGGTTAGCAGTTCCCACTGTTTTGATAGAACTACAGTTGATCAAAGTCCAGCACTTTGCATTTTAAGGCCTTGCTTTTAGGAGTGTCCCTGTTTGAAGTGGACCCTGACACACCCCAGGCATGAACTTCCATGCAACAGGTCTGCAGTGCAATTCATTTGAACCTTTCCAGAGAAGTGATCAACTTCATAGTATCAGCAATCAGATGACTTGTGTCAGCCATTTTTGATCTGTACACAATCTTGTAATTCTTTGAAAAACAGGTCACTTTGAGACAGTTCAATACGTCTTTGGTCTGTGAGTTAAGTTGTAGGAAGCTCTTAATCACAGTTTGCTGTCGTTGGGATATTGTCTTTGTGTGTGTGTTTGTGCATGTGGGTGAGTGAATGTGTATATGTGACAATGTGAGTGTGTTTGTGTCTGTCTGTAAGTGTGCGAGCGTGTATGTGTGTTTGTGCGTGTGTGTGTGTGTGTTTGTGAGTGAGTGAGTGTGATTGTGTGTGTCTCTGTGTTGTGTGAGTATGTGTGTATGTGTGTGTCTGCGTGTGTGTGTCTGTGCCTGTTTGTGTCTGTGAGTGTTTGTATGTGTTTGTGAGAGAGAGCGAGCGCTTGACAGAATGAAACCTCCCTGAGTGTGGCCGGTGTGTTTAACATTTGAGACACGCAGACAGGATGTGGTTAAAAGGTGAAAGCAGAAGGAGTGAGTGTGTTTCCCAGTGATTGTCTCTCTGTGGGTTTCCTGTGGGTTTCTGTGAACTGCCGGTGGTTTTTAAAAAAAAATCTTCCAGTCCCACATGCACGGCATCAAATAAGGATTTCGAAGCTTCAGCTCAGAGAGTAACTAGTCCCCCGAGAATTCACACCCCCTAAAACACAGATTAACAGCATTAATCCTGACCGTCAGCCCACTCACTCATTGCCTCTTGTCTCAGATACTAGAAAGTGGAAGTTAAGGCCGGATTTTCACTTCCGGGTCGGGGGACACAGAGACGGCGGAATTCCCGGCTCCGCCAACTCGACCTCTAAACATGTCAGTCCCAGATTCCGATATGTGGCCCTGGGGTCGGGGGTGGGTGGGTCGAGCATGGTGGGGGTAGTGGTGGTGGTAGGGTTGGGGGTGGGGGAGGGGGGGTGATGTGGTCTAGAATAGCTGTCCGACTGGGTGACCCCGGAGCGGTGAGGGGGTAGGGGTGGGCCCGGTGGGGGTTGGGTCCCTCGGGCACCGATAAAAAGCAGGGCCTTCAGAAAGGTCCATTTGAGAGGTTGGTGGTCAATGGTGGAGTCCCTGTGCCTCGGGGGAGACGTCGTTGTCTTGTCAGGCGAGTGTCCGAGCTGGAAACTCTCTCCGCCTGTTACCTGAGCCTGGAACGTTCGGCCCATCATGGGCTATCCCATCAATGGTGAAGTCCCTGTGGGGGACGGGCAGTCCCTTGAGTAATGGTGGGGGGGTCACTGGACGAGCTTCTTTATGTGGGAGTGTCTCACCAGGGACTGGCTGATAGCAATTGGGAGATGGGAGGAGCTGATGAGATTCTGTTTTTGGCGATGACCCCGCCCGACACAGGGGCAGCCCTGGCTACATGGCCACGCCCCCCAGCTGCTCTCTCATTGGCCGCATCCTCATCCTCATCCCTTTCACAATCTTCCACACGGACAGAGTTTCCCTCCTCCGCCTCATCCTCATCATCCCCCTCCTCATCTCCCTCCTCCGCCTCCCCCTCCTCATCCTCCTCCGTTCCCTCCTCCGCCTCCCCCTTTTCATCCCCTTCCCCATCACCCTCCTCAAATTCCTCCTCCTCATCCTCCGCAAATTCCCCCTCCTCATTCTCTGCCACCTCCTCCTCCTCCTCCTCATTGCCCTCCTCATCTCCCTCCTCCTCATCCTCCTCCTCATATTCCTCTTCCTCCCCTCCTCATCCTCTTCCTCCTCATCCTCCACCTCCTGATCCTCCTCTGCCTCCCCCTCCTCATCTCTCTCCTCATCCTCCTACGCCTCCCCCTCCTCATTCCCCTCCTCATCTCCCTCCTCCTAATCCTCCTCAACTCCATCCTCCTCATCACCTCATCATCTCCCTCCTCCTCATCCTCCACCTCATCTTCCTCTTCCTCCCCTCCTCATCCTCTTCCTCCTCATCCTCCACCTCCTTATCCTCCTCTTCCTCCCCCTCCTCTTCTCTCTCCTCATCCTCCTACGCCTCCCCTCTACATTCCACTCCTCATCTCCCTACTCCTCATCCTCCTAAACTCCATCCTCCTCATCACCTCATCATCTACTTCCTCCTCATCCTCCTCCTCATCTTCCTCCTCCTGCTCCTCCTCAATCCCCTCCTCTTCCTCCTCCTCCTCCCTCTGCTCATCACATCCTCCTCAGAGTTGGATCTCTGCCCATGGTAATGCTGTCATCGATCTGCATGTCCCTCCGCTGCACCATGTTGTGTAGCAGGCAGCACATCGCTACTGTTCTTCATCCCCTTGCTGGGGCATATTGCAGATCTCCACCTGAGCGATCGAGGGGCCTGGAGCACATCTATAAAATACCAACTGCCTGCTCGAGGGTGCTCCTGGTGACACCATGGCTGCTGTTGTAGCTGGGTTCCACCCCAGTTTCCGGGCTCCTAGAGGGTGGGTCATTATCCTCATTGTTAAGCGGCATCCCTTGTCCCCTAGAAACCAGCCACAGATCTGCGCGGGTGTCTGGAACAGCTGAGGGAGGTGGGAACTCCTTAGAATGAAGGAGCGGAGACAGCTGCCAGGGAGCTTTGCACACACATGGCGGGAGAGCTCGTTGTGCTCACAAACCCGCGACCTCCATCACCTCGAAGGACCAGGGCAACCATCACCTGCAAGTTCCCCTCGCAGCCACACACCCCCCTGACTCGGAGCTATACCGCCATTCCTTCCCTGTCACTGACACCAATCAGCCCTATGGAGCCTGTTGCACAGGAACAGGAAGAGGCCATTCAGCCCCTCAAGCCTCCTTCTCTATTTGACTAGATCACGGCTGACCTGTATCTTAGCCCCATCCACCCGCCTCGGTTCCACGACCCTTAACCCCCCCGACCCAACAAAAATCTCTCAATCTCAGTTTTGAAATTTTCAATTTACCCCTCCCAGCCTTGACATCTTTTTTGTGGGGGAGGGAGTTCCAGATTTCCACCCCCACTTTGTGTGAAGGTAGTGCTTCCTGACAGCACCCCCTGAACGTCCTGGAGCCAATTTTAAAGTTCTGCCCCCTTGTTATGGATCCCACCCGCCCCACCCCGCCCCCCACCCCCCCCCCCCCCCCACCCCCCACCACCAGGGGGACATAGTTTCTCTCTATCAACCCTATCGAAGCCTTTAATCATCTTAAACTCCTCGATTAGATCACCCCTTAATCTTCGAGACTTGACGGAACAAAAGCCTGGTCTTTGCAACCTGTCCTCGGGATTTAACCCTTTCAGCCCCGGGGTCGTTCTGGTGACTCTGCACTGCACCCCCTCCGAGGACAATTTATTCTCCCTGAGGTGCGGGGTCCGGGACTGCACCCAGGGACTACAGGTGGGGCCTGAGAGGAGCTTTAGAAAACTGTGCCGGACACTTCAAAAACTTCTTAAATTCAAACTTGTATCGAGTGCCTTAGAATACTGGGGCCAATATTTGCCCCCAACTAACATCACTAAAAACAGATTTTCTGGGTCATTATCACATTGCTGTTTGTGGGAGCTTGCTGTGCGCTAATTGACTGTGGCGTTTCCTACATTACAATGGTGATCCGTGCTTCAAAGATAGTCTTTCATTCCCTGAGCAATGTTTTTCAACAGTGGATGCTGTTGAAAAGTAGGAAACATGGCAGACAATTTCTGCACAGCAGGATCCCAGAAACAGCAGTGAGATACAGATCCAGAACATCTGTTTTTTTGACGATGTTGGTTTAGGGATAAATATTTGTCCTAGGACACCGGGGATATCTGCCCCACCCTACTCCGTACCCACCCCCTACACTTCACCCAAAAAGTGTCCATGGGGCTTTTGACATCCATCCGAGATGTCCACTCTGTGCCTGTTCCAGGATCTTGAGGCTCAAGACCCAACATTGGGTTCACTTTGAGCCTATCCAATCAGGCACAGGGACTGTTTCCATGAACTGCCAGGCCCTGTCTTAAGGCTATTGTTCCCTCTCGGCATGAGAGGGATGATGGGTTAAAGGTCATCTTTCACCCGAATCCTGTCTTAACAACATTGTAAACGTAGTTTGAAAAATCCCACTGGCCCCTTGTATCTTAACAACTGGTATCGTAAACATGACCTAAAGAGTCCCCTGGTCACCCCTGAGTGTTTCTAATATTGTAAACACAGTGGACATATTTCTTCCATCCCCTGAGAGGTAAAACTATGACACTAGAGCATCGCCACTGGCAGGAGGGTATAACTACAGTGTGACACATTTACATGGGAATGTTATATTACAAATGAAGATACGCGAATTTAAATAATGAAAAGGGCATGTGATAACAGGAAATGGTGCCTTGGAGAATGGAATTATGCACTAGAGTAAAGTATTTCATTTGAATAAAAATGTCTTAGCATTTAAATTGCTTGTTTTTATATTCATTCATGGGATGTGGGCGGCACTGGCTAGGCCAGAATTATTGCCCATCCCTAATTGCCATTGAAAGCGTGGTGGTGAGCTGCCTTCTTGAACTGTTGCAGTCCATGTGGGATAGGTACACCCACAGTGCTGTTAGGGAGGAAGTTGCAGGATTTTGACCCAGCGACAGTGAAGGAACGGCCGATTTATTTCCAAGTCAGGATGGTGAGTGTCTTGGGGGGTAACTTGCAGATGGTGGTGTTACCATCTATCTGCTGCCCTGTACTTCGAGATGGTAGTGGTCGTGTGTTTGAAGTTGCTGCCTAAGGAGTCTTGGTGAGTTCCTGCAGTGCACCTTGTAGATGGTACACACACTGCTGCTACTGTGCGTCGGTTGTGCAGAGAGTGAATGTTTGTGGATGGGGTGCCAATTTAGCGGGGCTGCTTTGTCCTGAGTGGTGTTGACTTTATTGAATCTTGTTGCAAGTGGAGATTCTTCCATCACACTCCTAACCTTTGCCTTGAAGACGGTGGACAGGCTTTGAGGAGTCTGGAGTGAGTTACACTGCTTCAGTTTCTAAGGAGTCGGGAATGGTGCTGAACATTGTGCAATCATCAGTGAACATCCACACTTCTGTCCTTATGATGGAAGGAAGGTCATTGATGAAGCAGCTGAAGATGGTTGGGCCTCGGACACTACCCTGAGCAACTCCTGCAGTGATGTCCTGGAACTGAGATGATTGACCTCCAACAACCACAACTATCTTCTTTTGTGCTAGGTATGGCTCCAACCAGTGAAGAGTTTTCCCTCTGTTATGATGTGACAGATGATGTGTGCCAGGTGGACCAAATCCTCAAGGGAAACTTGGTCACACTATCACAACGGTTTTGTAATTTGTATTTATTATGAGATGTGTGCACTGAATTCAGGAATAATGCGTCGATCAAGATGATTAGAGATCTTAAAAATTAAATTTTAATATGTATTAACAAAATACAAGATTTCAAGCACACACATAAGGCTACAGTTACTACGAGAACAAATCCTAAACTTCCTAACTAACCTTGAAGATGGTGGACAGGCGTTGGGGAGTCTGGAGGTGAGTAGTAAAACCCCTTTAAGGCAACAATCCAAAATGGATTTTAGATTTAAAAACAAAACTAGCAAGTTAACACAGTTCACACTTGAGAGTGGAATTCCAAATGGCTTTCTCAAACTATAGTCAAAGAACATAACAGACCTATGGACAAATGCCTGGAGGCTTCTTCAAGGCTGATTCACACACTCTTGTTAGATTTTACATGGTCCCCAAAATGGCCTTTCATTTTCCATTGTTTATGTTTCTCTCTCTTTGACATGGAAATTTCCTTGTTCCATATGTCTTTGGAATTATACATTTCCCATAATATAAAAACTTTCATGTTGCCAATGTTGTCAATAACCTTTGGGAAAAATAAACACACTGCTTTGCCTTGCTTATCGGCCTCATTGTAAACAGACAAACATCCCATTGAAATCCAAACAATCCTTTCACTTATCTAAAAATGCAAATTCCCTTCACACGTGACATGCTAAGACAGCCTCCATGTTCACTCATTAGCATTTCAAGTAAATTTCTCCACCTGGATTCTTTTGATAATCTCAAGCTTGCAGTCCACGTGACTCCAGATGAAATTAAACCACACAGACAGACTCACCTACACTCACACCAGTAAACCTAGTTTACAACAAACCAGGTAAATATTATGAAAATTATTATACTTTTGTACCATCCCTGATTCACATTGATTCCAGTTTTGTTACTGATGTCTCACTCGGTCAAATTGCGGCCTTGATGTCAAAGGCAGATTCACTCTCACCTCACCTTGTATTAAGAGATGTAAAATTATACATAATTCATAAGCTTCTCACAATCTTTGACAGCATGGAAAAAGGTGCAGCATTCAGAAAGCTCACTCAGAATCGATAAAAGAAAAGTTTAGCAGCAGCGTGGGCAGGATTTTCGGGTGGGCGAGTGGGGGCAGGGCTCGCTCGCCGATATGTAAAATTATGCACGATGACGTGGGGCGTGTGTCCCGATTTCATGGCGATATTTCATTGGGCAAGCGGGCCGGAGTCGGTTGTGTACTCGCCGATACCTCAAAGGAGAATAAAGGCCATTAAGGAATCAGTTGAAGCCGTGAGGAACGATGCCCATCCAACGTTCCAGTTGTCGGGCAGGGGAAGAGCCCAGGTGGCCTTTGCATTTTTCATTGAACTTCATCCACGAGCGGGAGGAGGTTTCATGAAGTGTTTAAAAATTCAATAAAAATGTGATAGAAAATTCATTGACACGTCCCAACTCGTGTGACACTGTCACGTGAGGGGACATGTCTTAAATTTTTTTCTTTCCTTTATTCAGCTTTTTAAAACTTAAACTATTCTCCCCTGAGACAGCTCGGTGACTTAGGGGGATTTCTGGGCTCTTTCGTGCACAGGCGTGAAAGAGCGTACGCCCCGAGTCCGGGAATCCACCACCCCCTCTGTTCCCCGCACAGGGAGCGCTCAGTGCTTCGGGGCCTGCGTCATGTAAAATGGCGGCGCGGACCTGATTGGGGGCGTCGATCAGGTTCGGGCCCGACCCCCGCCTGACCCCGCACAACTCCCTGAAGGGGGGACAATTCTCCCCCACATTTCTGTTCATTACTATTTGGCCATGTTGGCTGCACACACCCCACAGCCCCGTTCCCTGTTTCACACTCAGTTTTTCTGGAATCTGATCTCCGCGTATTCTGTGTCCTCGCTCCTGTGCACAGTCCTGTCACCGCTGGGCAGCTTTGAAAAGTTGATGTTGGCATAGAGAAGGGCGTCAGGATTGTCGGGTTTCCCATGTGCAGCATCGCCTCCCACTGGACATTCAGAGAGATCCCGGGGAGCTGGGGTCTCCCCCTCGCTAGTTGTGTCTCTGGTTGTGTCCCGGGGCTCAGTAATCAGCACGTTCTGTTTATCCTACAGAGAAATGGAAACAGAAGACAGCCTCACATCATTTATTGGCACTGATAGGATTAAATTATTGTGCAGCCTCATTCGTGTCAGTCGTGTCTCAGTGGGTTTAACCCTTTTTTTTACTCTCTTTCTCTGTCTCTCTTTCGCTCTCTCTCTTTTTCTTTCTCCCTCTCGCTTGCCTGAGTCTGGAAGTCCTACGTTAACATTTGAAAGTGTGTCACTACTATAATGGTGGATCTTATACGACCACCTGAGAGGGTCACTACGGTCAGCATTATACAACTGTTCTGAAAGATGGCACCTCGAACACTGCAATGTTCTATCAGTGCTGGCTCCTGAAAGTGCAGCACTCCTTCAAAACTGCCCCTTCGAGAGGGCAGCACTGCTTCAATATGGACCCTCCGACAGCATGGCACCCCCTCAGCACTGACTCTCTGACAGTGCAGTACTCCCTCAGCACTGACTCTCCAACAGTGCAGCACTCCCTCAGTACTGACCCTCCGAAAGTGCAGCGCTCTCTCAGTACTGACCCTCTGACAGTGCAGCACTCCCTCAGAACTGACTCTCCAACAGAGCAGCACTCCCTCAGTACTGACCCTCCGAAAGGGCAGCACTCTCTCAGTACTGACCCTCTGACAGTGCAGCACTCCCTCAAGAATGACCCGCCAACAGTGCAGCACTCCCTCAGTACTGACATCAGGCTTAGGTCATTATTCTGTTCAGGTTTATGGTGAAAGAGCGAGTGATGGTGAAAGGGAGAGAGGGAGACAGTGCTATCCACTGAGCCATTGCTGACTCCACAGGTGGAAATCAGTGGCTAACCCGGATGAGAATCTGGGACATGTGTTGTCTACGGACTGACATAGAAGCTTTGGAGTGAGTGTAAACAGCTCCTGTACCTGGTTCTTCACAGAGAGTGCACTGGGGGTCAATGCAATGTTACTGGTCCCTGAAACTCTCTCCTCCGTCGCTGTCTTTCTCCTGCAATAATACAATATCACACTGTGGTTATCATATAGCAGAGAGTCAGTGCAGCACAGACACAGAGCCCACTGTAACCTTACACCAACGGTTGGTCGGTCTCTTGTTGTAATAAGGGATATCAGCGTGACATCACTATAATGGAAGTGTGTCATGTGACCCAGTGTTAGTTTCACTTTTGCTTTGAGCAGAACACATACCCACAGCTCTGATGCCTCCAAGCTTTATCCATATGTATAACTGTTCTCGTGCCGAGTCTTGATAAACGAGCCCATAAGCTTCTCACCCAATCCCTGCGAGCGATTGGTGCCTTATGTCTTGTGCAGTAAATAAGCCCAAGGTATAATATCATTACAATAACACGCCATATCTTTGCCCAACATCGACCCCTGCTCTTTCCCCCATATTCCGTCAAATGTTACCCCTTCAATTATTTATCCAATTCCCCTTTTGAAAGTTTCTATTAAATCTGCAGCGCCTTCCAGATGACAACAACTGATTATTATTCATCTGCATAACGGGCAATGAAAGACACTCTCTGGATCATAAGGGACAAAGAGACCACTTACAGAGATGCGTCTGACACTTAACACAAGGGAAACAATCACCGACTTAAGGACAGAACATTGAAGTAAATAACTATATTAAAATCAAGTTAAATCTTCACACTTACTTTCTCACACAGATGAAGATGAAGATTCCAGCCAGGAAAACACTCAACATGATCCCAGCCGTGAGCAATCCTACTGTCCATTTACTGGAATCTCTACCTGTAAAAACAGCCATTAATTACTGCTCTACAGTTTTAGCATGATGCTCTGATGTATCTTGAGAAGCGATACACTCGCCCAATGTTTAAATATTCATTCTCGGGCAACGCTGACATTTATTGTCCATCTCTAGTTTCCCCTTGAGAAGGTGGTGGGGGGTCTTACTCCTGAACCACTGGTTTCACCCAAACTGGGAGACTAGTTCAGAGGGCAGCTAAGAGTTAACCTTGTTTAGGTTTGAGACTGGAGTCACATACACAACCAGACCTGTTAAATTGGGTAGATTTCCCTCCCTATAGGGTCATTAGTGACCTACGTCACATATGTAATCTCTATATACGTATCAAGTAGCCTCACTAAAATAATCGACTATCAGCTCATTATCACAATGCTATTTGTGGGATCATGCGGTGCACAAATCAGTAGCTGCGTTTCCAACAATACAGGAGTAAGCTCACTTCGAAACTGCTTCATTGGCTGCCGAGAGTTTCAGAAATTTCGAAGCAATTTATGAATAAATGTCTTGCATTTCGATGTAATCCATGTAACTTTTATATATAATATTTATCAATGTAATCTATGTAACTTTTATATATAATATTTATCAATGTAACTTATGTAACATTTATATATAATATTTATCAATGTAATCCATGTAACATTTGTATATAATATTTATCAATGTAACCTATGTAACATTGAAATATATTTATCAATGTAATCTGTGTAACATTTATATATATTTATCAATATAATCTGTGTAGCATTTATATATAATATTTCTCAATGTATTCTATGTAACATTTATATATAATATTTATCAATGTAATCACCATAAAATTTATATATAATATTTATCAATGTAACCTATCTAACATTTATATATAATATTTATCAATGTAACCCCTATAACATTTATATATAATATTTATCAATGTAATCCCTATAACATTTATATATAATATATATCAATGTAATCTATGTAACGTTTATAAATAATATTTATAAATGTATTCTATGTCACATTTATATATGTTAATCAATGTAATCTATGTAACATTTATATATAATACTAATCGATGTAATCCCTATAACATTTATATATAATATTTATCGATATAATCCATGTAACATTTATATATAATATTTATCGATGTAATCTACGTAACATTTATATATAATATTTATCAATGTAATATTTATATATAATATTTATCAATGTAATCTATGTAACATTTATATATAATAAGTACCAATGTAATCTATGTAACATTTATATATAATAAGTATCAATGTAATCTATGTAACATTTATAGATAATATTTATCGATGTATTTTATGTAACATTTATATATTATTTATCGATGTAATCCCTATAATATTTATATATAATATTTATCGATATAATCCATGTAACATTTATATATATTTCTCGATGTAATCCATGTAACATTTATATATAATATTTCTCAATGTAATCTATGTAACATTTATATATATTTATCAATGTTATCCCCAAAACATTTATATATAATATTTATCAATGTAACCTATATAACATTTATATATAATGTTTATCAATGTAACCTATATAACATTTATATATAATATTTATCAATGTAATCCCTATAACATTTATATATAATATTTATCAATGTAATCCGTATAACATTAATATATAATATTTATCAATGTAATCTATGTAACATTTAAGTATAATATTTCCCAATGTAATCTATGTCACATTTTTATGTAATAATTATCGATGTAATATATGTAAGATTTATATCTAATTTTCAGTTGTTTGGGTGAATGGAACTTGAGTGATTCTGCAATAAGACATTTTGCCAAAGCTTTCTGTCTTGCAACCAATGGGCTGTATTTTTGCTGATTTCGCTGCGCCACCGCCTTCCTGAAAATTAAAATGGGGCGCGGTGACGTCAGGAGTTCCCCCGATGTCACCTGGCATCATTTTACACGTCGGTGAGATGGCCCCGCCCCAATTCGCCGGCGTGTAAAATCCAGCCCAATGACGCAACTTTTTCTGGGGGAGGGAGTTCCAGATTTCCACTCCCCTTTATGTGAAGAAGCGCTTCCTGACATCACCCCTGAACGGCCTGGCTCCAATGTGACCAAGTGTTGCCATTGACGCATGAGGTCAGGTGATTCACAGCTTGATCAAAGGGGTAAGTTGTAAAGAGCATCTTAGAGGAGGTAGAGAGAGAGGTGGAGAGGTTGAGGGAGGGAATTCTCGAGTTTAGGGACCGAACCAGCTGAGTGGCGATCGATCCCGAGCGAGTCTCTCACCTTTGACCCACAGATACACCTTGAACATGGCTTCCCCGTGTGGGTTTTGAACCGAGCAGGATGCCATCACTTCCCCCTCATCCTGGGGTCTCATCAGGGTCAGGGAACCAGTCATCAGATGCCCATCTCGGACATGCCACGACACGAAACCTCCGTGTGTTTGGTTACCACTGATGTTGGCACTGGGCAGGTGCCAGGTGAGGTCTCCGGGTGGGTTGGAGTTGGCCACACAGACGCAGGTGACCCCCTCTGACCTCCGAGTGCACTCTGACTGCTGGGAAATCTCCGGCTTATCTGAGGAGGGAAGGACAACAATGAGACATCGTCACAGCAAAGTTAGAGCGTAAGGTAGAATCTTAACACTGAAACACTCATTCCTGCCTTTGTTACCTCCGCACTCGACTATCTCAACACTCTCCTGCCCGGCCTCCCATCTTCCACTCTTCGTAAACATCAGCTCATCACAAACTCTGCTGCCCCCGTGTCCTAACTCACACCGACTCCCGTTCACACATCACTCCCTGTTGCTCACTGAGCTACACTGGCTCCCGGTGCGGCAATGCCATAGTTATACAATTCTCATTGTTTCAAATCCCTCCTTACCCCCTCTCTATCTCTGTAACCTCCTCCAGACCCTTCAACCCTCCCTATCTCTGTTACCTCCTCCAGCCCCTACAATCCTCCCTATCTCTGTTACCTCCTCCAGCCCCTACAATCCTCCCTATCTCTGTTACCTCCTCCAGACCCTTCAACACTCCTTATCTCTGTTACCTCCTCAATGCCCTATAACCCTCCCTATCTGTATCATCTCCTACAGCTTCTACAACCCCCTCTATATCCGTTACCTCCTCCAGCCCCTACAACCCTCCGAGATATCTGCGCTCCTCCAATTCCGGCCTCTTGAGCTTCCTCCGATTCCTATCGCTCCACCATTGGCGGCCGTGCCCTCAGCTGCCTGGACCCGGAGCTCTGGAATTCCCTCCGTAAACCTCTCCATTTCTATCTCTCTCCTCATTTCAGACACTCCTTAAAATCCTAATATTTCAGTCCCTGTTCTAATATCTCCTTATGTAACTTGGAGAGTCACAGGGTGAAAAAAGCAGGGAGGTGATGCTAGTTATGCTAAACCACAGCAAGGAAGCTGCCCTCAGACAGATAGTGTTTGAGTTTTAAGCAGAGACAGGTGGAGTAAAATGCTTACATCGCACATTCAGGTGGGTGATGTTGGAGGTGCTGTTACCCACTGGGTTCCTCGCTGTGCAGTAGAAACCTGCATCATTCTCCCGTGTTACAGGAGTGAAGGAGAGAGTGCGGCTACTTGTGTTTAACTGGGTGCTGGTGTTCCCCTCGATCCTGAACCAGGTGTAATGAGATATCGGTGGGACACTTTCACTGGAGCAGGTTAATGTGATATTGCTTCCCTCTCTTATCCAACCTGAGGATCTGCTGATTGACACCATCGTCTCCTGTGGGGGATCTGGAACAAGGACAGAGAACAATCAGCAGGTAATCCCCACACCCCACAGCTCTCCGAAATCTCTGCGCTCCTCCAATTCCAGCCTCTTGCACATCATCCCATTCCTATCTCTCCACAATTGGAGAAAATTCTGAAGGAGAGAATCTATACCCACTTGGAGAGGCAAGGTTTGATCAGGGATAGTCAGCATGGCTTTGTCAGAGGGAGGTCATGCCTAACAAATTTGATTGAATTTTTTGAGGAGGTGACCAGGTGTGTAGATGAGGGTAGTGCAGTTGATGTAGTTTATATGGATTTCAGCAAAGCCTTTGACAAGTCCCCACACGGGAGACTTATAAAGAAGGCAAATGCATATGGGTTACAGGGTAATTTGATGAGGTGGATTCAAGATTGGAATAGTTGTAGGAGGCAGAGGGAGATAACAGAAGGATGCATTAGTGACTGGAAGCCAGTGTCCAGTAGCGTACCACAGGGATCTGTGCTCGTTCCCCTATTATTTTTCATTTATATAAACGAAATAGATGACTATGTGGGGGGCAGGATTAGTAAGTTTGCAGATAACACTAAGATTGGCCGGCTGGTTAACAGTGAAGTTGAGTGTCTTGGGCTATAGGAAGATATAGACGGGATGGTCAAATGGGCAGATAAGTGGCAGATGGAATTTAACCCTGAGAAGTGTGAGGTGATACACTTTGGAAGGAACAATTTGACAAGGAAGTATTCAATGAACGGCATGGCACTAGGAAGTTCTGAGGAACAAAGGGATATTGACGTGTGCGTCCATAGATCTCTGAAGGTGGAGGGGCATGTTATTGGGGTGGTGAAAAAGACATATGGGACACTTGCCTTTATCAATCGAGGCATAGATTACAAAAGTAGGGAGATCATGTTGGAATTGTATAGAACCTTGGTGAGGCCACAGCTGAAGTATTGTGTGCAGTTCAGGTCACCACATTATAGGAAGGATGTGATTGTACTGGAGAGGGTGCAGACAGGATTCACCAGGATTTTGCCTGTGATAAAACATTTAAGTTTTGAAGAGAGGTTGTATAGACTTGGGTTGTTTTCGTTGGAGCAGAGAAGACTGAGGGGTGACCTGATTGAGGTGTTCAACATTATGAGGGGCATGGACAGGGTGGATAGGGAGCAGCTGTTCCCCTTAGTTGATGGTCAGTCTCAAGGGGGCACAAGTTCAAGGCGAGGGGCAGGAGGTTTCGGGGGATGAGAGGAAAAACTTTTTTACCCAGAGGGTATTGACGGTCCGGAATGCGCTGCCTGGGAGGGTGATGGAGTCAGGTTGCTTCACATCCTTTAAAAAGTACCTGGATGAGCACTTGGCACCTCATAACATTCAAGGATATGGGCCAAGTGCTGGCAAATGGCAGTAGGTAGGTAGGTCAGGTGTTTCTCACATGTCGGTGCAGAATTGATGGGCCGATGGGCCTCTTCTGCACTGTGTGATTCTGTGATTGGCGGCCGTGCCTTCAGCTGCCTGGACTCTAACCTCTTGAATTCCCTCCATCCTTTCTCACCTCCATTCATACAAAATCTGACCCCGAGTCACATACGGAGATATTAGGAGAAGTGAGCAAAAGCTGGCTGAAAGCAGAAGGTTTTAAGGGTGTGTCTTAATGCTTTTAAGGAGCGTCTTTAAGGTTGAGAGAGAGTTGGAGATTGTGTGTCTCTGTTCATGTACATTGAACTGAGAGTCATAGACTTTGCAAATGCCACAGTCTCTTGTCGATAGATTTGTTTGTATTTAGAGAGATGTGGCTTCATCACAGGGGGTCGGAGCTTATGGAATCTCAGCAATGCCGACGATAGCACACTCATCGCCAGAACAAAGGAGGAGCTGGAGACTATGGCAGGCCCAGGCTGAAGACACAGTCAGTGTTTTAGACTGAACATCACTGAGGCAAAGACCAACATTATGGCTCAAAATGGCAATGGGAACCTTATGATTGGAAGCACCGAGATAGAGGCAGTGAACAAATTCAAGTACCTCGGCACAACAATAAACACCAAAATTATATCCAAGAGTGAAATCCCGGTTAGATTAGATCCGGCAAGAGGCGTGAGCAGTGACTTAAGGAATGTCTGGAAGTGCAAAAGCATCAGCCTGAAGCTGAGAAACCGTCCAGTCCGGTCACTAGTGTGAAGTGTCCGCTCTCTGGAGGCGAGAGTTGGATTCTGAAGAAAGAGGATGAGAGAAGGGGAACAGCTTTTGAAATGTGGCGATGGAGGAGGATGCTCAGAATCAGCTGGATGGACAGAAAGACCAATGAGTGGCTTAGATCAAGAGGAGACGTTCAGCAATTAAAAGGGCTGTTCAGGGCAGTTAGAGGTGAAAGGTCGTCAAGTACGGAGATTGGAAACGAAGACTTGACAGCCTTGTCCTGACAGCCGTTGAAGGAGAAACTGAGAGATAAAGCAGAAAGGAAGAAGAAAAATGGGATGTGTCGATAACGTGGACTGACCGAGGATTGAAGAAAACTGGATTAAAAACAAGAAGATCCCAATGGCTCCAGTGAGCCCATGGTGACAACGAACAAACGAATGTATCTCCACACTCACATTCCACAGTGATGGTTATGAACGCCTCCACTGCTCCATGTTCATTCTCTGACACACACAGATAGTCTCCCGTGTCCCTGGGTGTAACGTGAGGAATCACCAACCACAGCTCATTTTTGGAAATTGTTGTGTTCATTGGGACATTAAGATGTCGCCACGTCAGGTTAGAAGCTGGGAAGCTCTCGACAGAGCAGATTATCACTGCAGAATTCCCCTCAATTATATTGATCGATGAAGAGTTAATGATATCAAGAGAAGTAATTGAGAGATTCTGTGGTGCATCTAAAACAAATAAATATTTCATTGTAAGCAAGCACAGTGCACAGCAAGACTCCATGTATTGTCTCTCTGTACCTGATGTCTGATTCCATTTCCAGGCATTCATCCTCAGCATAAGTTCCTATGTCGCATTTATAGTGGACACTGCCAATGTAAACGGTCACACTGCAGGTGCATTCCCCCACCAGTAGAGGTGCTGTCCATCCAGAATGAAAGAAATTTCCATTCACATCTTCAGGATGTCCCCAAGTGCTTGATAGGAAATGAATTGTATTTGATAGATGGAGCACTGAGGGGTAAATGTACAATTTTCTGTTCAGGAGGTTGCTCATCCAATTCAGGGTCTTGTTGATCTGGAGTTTACCTTCCTTCAACACAGAATCGGAGCTGCTACCGAGACCCCAGTGCTCCACTGAGAGAAGAGAGGGAGCTCATACATGTGTGTGTGTGTGTGTGTGTCCAGTTATGCCTGCGTGTGTGAATGTTCAAATGTGCGTATGTGTTTTTGTGTTTCAGTGAGTATGTGAGTGTGTGCATGTGAGTTTGTATGTGTGAGAGTGTGTGCCTGTGTATGTGTCTGTGTGTTTTTGTGTGTGAGTATATGTGTGTTTATTTGTGCGTGAGTGTGTATGTCTGTGTGCGTGTCTGTGACTGCGACTGTGACTGTGTCTGTGTGTGTGTGTGTGTGTATGTGTATGTGAGTGTGTGAGAGAGATGTTGAAGTTTGCGTTAACTCACATTCCACAGTGATGGTTAGGAACCCCTCCACTGCTCCATGTTCATTCTCTGCCACACACTGATAGTCTCCAGTGTCCCTGGATGTAACCTTTGGAATCACCAACCACAGCTCATTGTTGGAACTTGTTCTGTTCATTGGGACATTAAGATGTCGCCACGTCAGGTTAGAAGCTGGGAAGCTCTCGACAGAGCAGATTATCACTGCAGAATTCCCCTCAATAATATTGATCGATGAAGCGTTAATCATATCAAGAGAAGTAATTGAGAGATTCCGTGATGCATCTGAAAACAAATAAAGTTTTCAATGTGAGCAAACACAGTGCCCAGCACGACTCCATGTAACACCTCTCTTATGTCTGTATGCATTTCAAGGCATCTTTCCCATTGCACATTCCGATGTTAACATTCACAATGGTCACGGCCTGTGATTCTTTTTGTTCATTCACAGAATGTGGGCATAAAGGATTTAGTGTGAATAAGCACAGTGCAATGCAAGACTCCATGTATTCTCTCTTTGTATCTGATGCCTGTATGCATATCCAGGCAACTTTCCTCAGTATAAGTTCCAACGTCAGATTTATAATTGACACTACCTATGTAAACTGTCACACTAAAGTAGCATTCCCCCACCAGTAGAGGTGCCGCCCATCCAGAATGAAAGAAACTTCCATTCACGTCCTCAGGATGTTCCCAAGGATTTGACAGGCAATGAATTGTATTTGATCGATGGAGCGCTGAGGGGAAAATCAACAATTCTCTGTTAAGGAGGTTGCTCATCCAATTCAGGGTTTTGTTGATCTGGATTTAATATTCCTTCAACACAGAATTTGAGCTGACACCAAGACACCAGTGCAGCATTGAGAGAGGACAGGGAACTCACACGTGTGTGTGTGTGTCTGTGTGTGTGTGTGTGTGTCTGTGTGTGTGTTCGTGTGCGTGTTCAAGAGTGTCTACGCCTCTGAGTGTATGTGTTCATACATGTGTGCGAGTGTATTTTTGTGTTTGAGAGTGTATTTGAGTGTGTGCGTTTGCGTTTGTATGTGTGTGAGTGTGTGTCTGTGTATGTGAGTATTTGTGTGTGTGTGTGAGTGCGCGCGTGTGTGTGTGTGTGTGTGTGTGGGAGAGATGTTGAAGTTTGCTTTAACTCACATTCCACAGTGATGGTTAGGAACCCCTCCACTGCTCCATGTTCATTCTCTGCCACACACTGATAGTCTCCAGTGTCCCTGGATGTAACGTGAGGAATCACCAACCACAGCTCATTGTTGGATCTTGTTCTGTTCATTGGGACATTAAGATGTCGCCACGTCAGCTTAGAAGCTGGGAAGCTCTCGACAGAGCAGATTATCACTGCAGAATTCCCCTCAATTATATTGATCGATGAAGCGTTAATCATATCAAGAGAAGTAATTGAGAGATTCTGTGGTGCATCTAAAAACAAATAAAGGTTTTATTGTGAGTAAATACAGTGCACAGTATGACTCCGTGTATCATCTCTCTCTGATGTCTATATGCATTTCAAGGCACCTGTCCCAATTATAATTTCTTTTGCCAACATTTACAATGGTCTCTGCCTGTGTGTTTCTTCTTTTTAAATTACATAATGTAAGCATAAAGATTTAATGTGAGCAAGCACAGTGCAATGCAAGACTCCATGTATTAGCTCTCTGTATCTGATGTCTGATTGCATTTCCAGGCACCTTTCCTCAGTATAAGTTCCATGTCACATTTACAGTGGACAGTGTCTATGTAAACAGTCACACTGCAGTTGCATTCCCCCACCAGTAGAGGTGCTGTACATCCAGAATGAAAGAAACTTCCATTCACATCCTTAGGATGTCCCCAAGGGCTTGACAGGCAATGAATTGTACTTGATCGATGGAGCACTGAGGGGTAAATCTACATTTCTCTGTTCAGGAGGTTGCTCATCCAATTCAGGGTCTTGTTGATTTGGAGTTTACCTTCCTTCAACACAGAATCGGAGCAAATAGCGAGACTCCAGTGCAGCATTGAGAGAGGAGAGCGAACTCACACGTTTGTATGTGTCTTATGTGTGTGTGTGCGTGTCCAAGCATGCCTGTGTGTGTTAATGCTTATGTGTGTGTGTGTTTTTTTTGTGTTCGAGTGAGTATGTGAGTGTGTGCATATGTGTTTGTATGTGTGAGAGTGTGTGCCTGTGTATATGTGTATTTGAGTGAGTGAGTTTATGCTTGTGAGTGTAAGATTTTGTGTGTGCGTGAGAGTTGTTTGTGTGTGTTGCTGTTTGTTAGTGTGTATGTGTGTGTGTGAGTGTCTGTGTGTATGTGGAAGAGATGTTGAAGTTTGCTTTAACTCACGTTCCACAGTGATGGTTATGAACCTCTCCACTGCTCCATGTTCATTCTCTGCCACACACTGATAGTCTCCAGTGTCCCAGGATGTAACGTGAGGAATCACCAACCACAGCTCATTGTTGGAACTTGTTCTATTCATTGGGACATTAAGATGTCGCCACGTCAGGTTAGAAGCTGGGAAGCTCTCGACAGAGCAGATTATCACTGCAGAATTCCCCTCAATTATATTGATCGATGAAGCGTTAATCATATCAAGAGAAGTAATTGAGAGATTCCGTGATGCATCTGAAAACAAATAAAGGTTCCATTGAGAGCAAACACAGAGCCCAGCACGACTCAATGTATCATCTCTCTCTGATGTCTATATGCATTTCAAGGCATCTTTTCCATTATAAATTCCGATGTTAACACTTATAATGGTCACTGCCTGTGTTTGTTTTTGTTCATTCACAGAATGTGCGCATAAAGGTTTTATTGTGAGCAGGCACAGTGCACAGCAAGACTCCAAGCATTGTCTCTCTGTATCTGATGACTGTATACATATCCAGGCAATTTTCCTAAGCATAAGTTCCTATGTCACATTTATAATTGACACTGCCTATGTAAACTGTCACACTGCAGTTTCATTCCCCCACCAGTATCGGTGCAGTACATCCAGAATGAAAGGAACTTCCATTCACATCCTCAGGATGTCCCCATGGGCTTGACAGGCAATGACATGTATTTGATCGATGGAGCACTGAGGGGTAAATCTACAATTCTCTGTTCAGGAGGTTGCTCATCCAATTCAGGGACTTGTTGATCTGGAGTTTACCTTCCTTCAACACAGAATCAGAGTTGATACCGAGACTCCAGTGCAGCACTGAGAGAGGACAGGTAACTCACACGTGTGTCTATGTGTGTGTGTGTGTGTGTGTGTGTGTGTATGTGTGTGTGTGTTCAAGTGTGTCTGCGCCTCTGAGTCTATTTGTTCATAGATGTGTGTGAGTCTGTTTTTGCGTTTGAATGTGTATTTCAGTGTGTGCGCCTGAGTTTGTATGTGTGTGAGTGTGTATCTGTGTATGTGAGTACTTGTGTGTGTGTGAGTGCGTGTGTGCGTGAGATTTTGTGTGTGGTGGATGGTATGTGAGAGTGTGTATGTGTGTGTTGCTCTCTCTGAGTGTTTGTGTGTGTGTGTGAGTGTCTGTGTTTATGTGGGAGAGATGTTGAAGTTTGCTTTAACTCACATTCCACAGTAATGGTTATAAACCCCTCCACTGCTCCATGTTCATTCTCTGCCACACACTGATAGTCTCCAGTGTCCCTGGATGTAACGTGAGGAATCACCAACCACAGCTCATCGTTGGAGCTTGTTCTGTTCATTGGGACATTAAGATGCCGCCACGTCAGGTTAGAAGCTGGGAAGCTCTCGACAGAGCAGATTATCACTGCAGAATTCCCCTCAATTATATTGATCGATGAAGCGTTAATCATATCAAGAGAAGTAATTGAGAGATTCTGTGGTGCATCTAAAAACAAATAAAGGTTTCATTGTGAGTAAATACAGTGCACAGTATGACTCCGTGTATCATCTCTCTCTGATGTCTATATGCATTTCAAGGCACCTGTCCCAATTATAATTTCTTTTGCCAACATTTACAATGGTCTCTGCCTGTGTGTTTCTTCTTTTTAATTTACATAATGTAAGCATAAAGACTTAATGTGAGCAATCACAGTGCAATGCAAGACTCCATGTATTACCTCTCTGTATCTGATGTCTGATTGCATTTCCAGGCACCTTTCCTCAGTATAAGTTCCTATGTCACATTTACAGTGGACAGTGTCTATGTAAACAGTCACACTGCAGTTGCATTCCCCCACCAGTAGAGGTGCTGTACATCCAGAATGAAAGAAACTTCCATTCACATCCTAAGGATGTCCCCAAGGGTTGACAGGCAATGAATTGTACTTGATCGATGGAGCACTGAGGGGTAAATCTACATTTCTCTGTTCAGGAGGTTGCTCATCCAATTCTGGGTCTTGTTGATTTGGAGTTTACCTTCCTTCAACACAGAATCGGAGCTGATACCGAGACTCCAGTGCAGAATTGAGAGAGGACAGGGAACTCACACGTTTGTATGTGTCTTATGTGTGTGTGTGCGTGTCCAAGCATGCCTGTGTGTGTTAATGCTTATGCGTGTGTGTGTGTTTTTTTTGTGTTCGAGTGAGTATGTGAGTGTGTGCATATGTGTTTGTATGTGTGAGATTGTGTGCCTGTGTATATGTGTATTTGAGTGTGTGAGTTTATGCTTGTGCGTGTAAGATTTTGTGTGTGTGTGAGAGTTGTTTGTGTGTGTTGCTGTGTGTTAGTGTGTATGTGTGTGTGTGAGTGTCTGTGTGTATGTGGAAGAGATGTTGAAGTTTGCTTTAACTCACGTTCCACAGTGATGGTTATGAACCCCTCCACTGCTCCATGTTCATTCTCTGCCACACACTGATAGTCTCCAGTGTCCCAGGATGTAACGTGAGGAATCACCAACCACAGCTCATTGTTGGAACTTGTTCTGTTCATTGGGACATTAAGATGTCGCCACGTCAGGTTAGAAGCTGGGAAGCTCTCGACAGAGCAGATTATCACTGCAGAATTCCCCTCAATTATATTGATCGATGAAGCGTTAATCATATCAAGAGAAGTAATTGAGAGATTCCGTGATGCATCTGAAAACAAATATAGGTTCCATTGTGAGCAAACACAGTGCCCAGCACGACTCAATGTATCATCTCTCTCTGATGTCTATATGCATTTCAAGGCATCTTTCCCATTATAAATTCCGATGTTAACACTTATAATGGTCACTGCCTGTGTTTGTTTTTGTTCATTCACAGAATGTGCGCATAAAGGTTTTAGTGTGAGCAGGCACAGTGCATAGCAAGACTCCAAGCATTGTCTCTCTGTATCTGATGACTGTATACATATCCAGGCAATTTTCCTTAGCATAAGTTCCTATGTCACATTTATAATTGACACTGCCTATGTAAACTGTCACACTGCAGTTGCATTCCCCCAACAGTATAGGTGCTGTACATCCAGAATGAAAGGAACTTCCATTCACATCCTCAGGATGTCCCCAAGGGCTTGACAGGCAATGACATGTATTTGATCGATGGAGCACTGAGGGGTAAATCTACAATTCTCTGTTCAGGAGGTTGCTCATCCAATTCAGGGTCTTGTCAATCTGGAGTTTACCTTCCTTCAACACAGAATCAGAGTTGATACCGAGACTCCAGTGCAGCACTGAGAGAGGACAGGTAACTCACACGTGTGTCTATGTGTGTGTGTGTGTATGTATGTGTATGTGCGTTCAAGTGTGTCTGCGCCTCTGAGTGTATGTGTACATAGATGTGTGTATGTGTTTTTGTATTTGAATGTGTATTTCAGTGTGTGCGTTTGAGTTTGTATGTGTGTGAGTGTATATCTGTGTATGTGAGTACTTGTGTGTGTGTGAGTGCGTGTGTGTGTGAGATTTTGTGTGTTGTTGATTGTTTGTGAGTGTGTGTATGTGTGTGTTCCTGTTTGTGAGTGTGTGTGTGTGTTTGAGTGTCTGTGTTTATGTGGGAGAGATGTTGAAGTTTGCTTTAACTCACATTCCACAGTGATGGTTATAAACCTCTCCACTGCTCCATGTTCATTCTCTGCCACACACTGATAGTCTCCAGGGTCCCCGGATGTAAAGTGAGGAATCACCAACCACAGCTCATTGTTGGAACTTGTTCTGTTCATTGGGACATTAAGATGCCGCCACGTCAGGTTAGAAGCTGGGAAGCTCTCGACAGAGCAGATTATCACTGCAGAATTCCCCTCAATTATATTGATCGATGAAGCGTTAATCATATCAAGAGAAGTAATTGAGAGATTCCGTGGTGCATCTAAAAACAAATAAAGATTTAATTGTGATCAAACACAATGCACAGCAAGACTCCATGTTTCATCTCTCTGCATCTGATGTCTGAATACTTTTCCAGGCACCTATCCTCCGTATAAGTTCCTATGTCACATTGAAAATGGACACTGACTACGTAACCTGTCACACTGCAGTTGCTTTCCCCCACCAGTAGAGGTGCTGTACATCCAGAATGAAAGGAACTTCCTTTCACATCCTCAGGATGTTCCCAAGGGCTTGACAGGCAATGAATTGTATTTGATCGATGGAGCACTGAGGGGTAAATCTACAATTCTCTGTTCAGGAGGTTGCTCATCCAATTCAGGGTATTGTTGATCTGGAGTATACCTTCCTTCAACACAGAATCGGAGCTGATACCGAGACTACAGTGCAGCACTGAGAGAGGACAGGGAACTCACATGTGTGTGTGTGTGTGTGTGTGTGTGTGTCTTTGTGTCTGTGTTTGTATTTTCAAGTCTCTACGTGCATCTGTGTGTGAGAGAGTGTGCATATATGTTTGTGTGTTTGAGTGTGAGTGTGTATGTGAGTGCGCGTGTGCGTGTGAGATGTGTGTGCCTGATTGTGTGCATGTGTGTTTGAGGTTTCCTGTGGTATGCATGTGTTTGTGTCTTTGAGTGTGTGTCTGTGTGTGTGTGTGTCTGTGTATGTGTGTCTGTGTGTGTGTGTGTGAGTGTTGTTGAATTCTGTGTACACTCACATTCAACAGTGATGGTTAGGAACCCCTCCACTGCTCCATGTTCATTCTCTGCCACACACTGATAGTCTCCAGTGTCCATGGATGTAACGTGAGGAATCACCAACCACAGCTCATTGTTGGAACTTGTTCTGTTCATTGGGACATTAAGACGTCGCCACGTCAGGTTAGAAGCTGGGAAGCTCTCGACAGAGCAGATTATCACTGCAGAATTCCCCTCAATTATATTGATCGATGAAGCGTTAATCATATCAAGAGAAATAATTGAGAGATTCTGTGGCGCATCTAAAAACAAATAAAGATCAGTTAACTTACATTGACTTTGAAGTACTTGGAAAGACGCTGAGAATGTAAAAGTTTTGATGTCAATGTAGGTTACTTCACCACAAATCACGTAATCCAGGCAGACACTTCAGTTCAGTACTGGGGGAGTGCTGTACTGTCGTGGGATCAGGACAGGGGGAGTGTTGCACTGTCAGGGTGTCAGTACTGGGGGAGTGCTGTACTGCCGTGGGATCAGGATTGGGGAAGTGCTGCACTGTCGGAGGGTCAGTACTGAGGGTGTGCTGCATTGTCAAAGTGTCAGTACTGAAGGAGTGTTGCAGTATTGGAGGTTCAGTATTGAGGGTGTTCTGCAATATTGGAGTGTCAGTGCTGAGTTATCGCTGCATTTTCAGAAGGTCAGTACTGAGGGAGTGCGGTACTGTCAGAGGATCAGAAGGGAGGTGGTGCTGAACTGTTGGAGTGAAGGAGTGTTGGACTGTCAGACGGTCAGTACTGAGAGAGTGCTGCATTCTCAGAGGGTCAGTAGAGAGGTGGTTCTGAACTGTTGAAGTGTCAGTTCTGAGGGTGTGCTGGACTGTCAGAGGTGAATTTTTATCAGATAGGTGATCTGTTGCTAAACAGAGTGCAGGTTGTGGGATCTTGCTTTGCAAAGTCAGGACTATCACAGCTGATGTAGAATAGGCGAACAAGGAGCAGGAGAAGGCCATTCACCCCCTTGAGGCTGGCCCACCATTTAATAAGATCACGGCTGATCTGATATTAACCTGAAATCTGCATCCCATCTACCCCCGATAACCTCTCACCCCCTTGCTTAACAAGGATCTATTCCCCTCTGCTTTAAAAATACCCAAAGACTCTGTTCCTACCATCATTTCAGGAAGAGAGTTCCAAAGACTCACAACCCTCTGAGTAAAAAAAAAATCATCTTATCTCAGTCCTAAATTTACGGCCCATTATTTTTAATCAGTGACCCTTAGTTCTAGATTCTTCCATAAGAGGAAACACCCTCTCCACACCCACCCTGTCAAGACCCCTAAGGATCTTACATGTTTCAATCAAGTCGCCTCTTCCTCTTCTAATCTCCAGCGGATACAATCCTACTCTGTCCAGTCTTTCCTCATCAGACAAACCCACCCATTCCAGGTATTGGTTTGGTAAACATTCTCTGAACTGCTTCCAATGCATTTACACCCTTCCTTAAATAAGGTGACCAATACTATACACAGTACTCCTAATGTGTTCTCACCAGTTCCCTGTAAAACTGAAACGTAACCTTCCTACTTATGTATTCAATTCCCCTCACAGTAAATGATAACATTCTATTAGCTTTCCTAGTCATTTGCTGTACGTGCATATTGGCCTTTTATGATTCACGCACTGGGACACCCAGATCCCTCTGCACCTCAGAACTATGGCATCTCTCACCATTTAGATAACATGCTTCTCCTTTAATTCTCCTGTCAAAACGGACCATTTCACATCCCTGTGTCATCATCAAATTTAGTTACCATCCCAACAATCCCTTCATCCAAGTCATTTACAGAAATTGATAACTGTTGAGTTCCCAGCACTGACCCCTGTAGCACATCAATCCTTACATTCTGCCAACCTGAAAAAGACCCACTTATGCCTACTCTCTGCTTCCTGCTAGCTAGACAATCTTCTATCCATGCCGAAATGTGAGCCTCTACATAATGAGCTTTTATTTTCCACAATAACCATTAATGTGGCACTTTAGCAAATGTCTCCTGGATTTCTAGGTACAGTACCTCCACCAGTTACCCTTTATCCACATGCTACGTCCTCAAAGAAATCCAATAAGTTGGCTAAATGCGATTTCCCTGTCACAAAACCATGTTGACTATGCCTGATGACCTTGAGCTTATTCGAGTGCCCTGCTATAACTTCTTTAATAATAGCTTTGAACATTTCCCCTACGACTGATGTTAAGCCTGTAGTTGCCCGCTTTCTGTCTGCCTCTCTTTTTGAATAATGGAGCTACATTTGCTATCTTCCAATCTAATGGGACCTTCCCTGAATCTAGGGATTTTTGGAAAATGAAAACCGATGCATCAACTATCTCACCAGACACTGGATGTCCATACTTGCCTTGCACAGTTAGTACGAGGGTCCTCTCCGATGAAACAGATGGATATCTCACTCTGCAGCTGAGAGTTTGTCCATGGTGTTTGAGTGATGGGGTCAGGGTCAGAACAGAAGTATAGGTCAGAGTGACGCCATGCTGAGTTACAGTGTTTGAGACTGATCCAGGTACGTCAGTGGGAGTGTCCCAGGTTAAGACAGGTGCTGCTGTTCCATTGCACGTTGTGTTGAAGGTGCAGCTTACATCCACACGCTTTCCTGCAACAATTTCAGCAGGGAATATCGTGGGTTTATCTGTGAAATCTAACACACAGAGAATGTATCCTTTTAGAGAAATATAACGTGAAGCATCAGTTCAAATAGAAATCACAGTCCCACAAGAGAAAGCACTTTTACAAGGATGATATCTGAACTGAGAGACTACAATGATCAGGAAAGACTTTTAAACAGGATTAGAGAGATCGATGAGAGTGGATAACCTGATAATATTGATGACACAGTCAATACATTTAATCATTGATATTAAAGTGAGTATTAGAGGTTGCTTTAGGACTGAACTGGAAGCTATCAACAGGTTATTGAGAATCAGACAGTTTGTTATAATAAGCTGTGTTTTGTGTTAATATGTAAATGTCACAGTTTCTGTTATTTCACATTGAGTGTTGAATGTGAATTGTTGAGTAATTATAACACAGCACTTACCAGAGACGTGAAGCTGGGTTACAGGATAGTAGCTGTAACTATTTTTGCTGTCAAATTCTATTCTGAAATAATAAGGTCCTGCATCTTCCCGTCTGATGTTGTTTATAATCAGGGAACAGTCGCCACCTTTCAGGTCTCCTGACAGCCGGGTCCGATGGTGGAACCGTGGTAACTCGTGATTGTGACCCTTGGAGTGAAAGGCTATAGACGATGATCCCTGTTCCTCATTATTATACCAGACTCCATCTCGCGGTTGGTTTTCCAACTCGGATGGATAACTGTAATGACATGGAATCTGTACACACGAACCTTCCTGCGCTGTCATCTCTCGTGGAGTATCACCTTTCCACTCTTGTGACAGTCCAACTGGGGAGAGAAATATCAGTATTTAACTCTGGATGTTATTTCAATCCACTAGACTCGATATCCACACCCTCCATCACTGGGGCACTGTGGCTGCATGTGGATAATCTACAGGATACAAGAGGAACGCCCCAAGGTTTCACAACGGATGGAAGAGAATCCTGGAAACAGGAGTGGACAAGTTCATTCCACATTGGCTGATGGTGCTCAGGACACTGTTTAGTTTTTTTTTTCAAATTATTCGTTCAAGGGATGTGCCCAGCATTTATTGCCCATCCCATGCCCATCAGAGGCATTTAAGAGCCAATCGTATTGCTGTGGGTCTGGAGTCACATGTAGGCCTGACCGGGTAAGGGTGGCAGATTTCCTTCCCTGAAGGTGATCAGTTACCCAGGCTTTTTAATCCCATTCATCTGCCGTGATGGCCCCAGAGCATCACTTTGGGCCTCTGGAATACTAGCCCAGTGCCAATACCTCTCTGCTGCAGCTTCCCCTTAGTGAAGCCAGTCTTCCACCCAACACAATGTCTACAAGAAGCATCAATTGAGATCCATTCACTGCTGATTTACAAGACAGGACAATGGATTAGGAGCCCTCAGAACTCCCCCCATTATCACCGTCATGAATCACTAATTAGCCTAACATTCCTGTCTGCTCTTCAACACAGCTGATTGGCTAATCTGATTCAATATAATTGGCGGCTGCTCTCTTCAATGTTTAAGAAATCACCAATCACTCGGCCTCTAGTTATTCTCTTTCACACAAGAGGGAACAATCTCTCTCTACCCAGTCAATCAAAACCTTTCATCTAAACCTAGTTCTGCTTGAGTATATAGTCGGGAATCCAGGGGCACGGAGTCACAGGAAGCGGCATTGAGGCCCTGTGAGGTGGAACGTCACTGAGACCGTCCGAGTTGAAGCGACTTTTGGAGAGAATTCCAAGACGAGATTTTCAAAGGTGAAGACTGGAATCCCTCATGAGGGATACAGAGTTTCAGTGAGATTGGGTGACTCACAGTGTTCACTGATGTCCAAGGGATCTGTCTTGGTCGCGTTTACAATTTAACGAGTAGTGTGGCTCTGAGACCACAGTTTGCCTGTTAATGCACATGAGCTCATATTAACCCAGAAAGTTAGGGTATAAGGTGGACATTGTGAATTATTTTATCTTTCTAACCTGGTACTGTAAAGTTTATTTTTGTTTGTTCATAAGCCATGGAATCTTGTAGCTTTATTCTCTTCGCAAGTATCTTAAATCTCAAACCACGTCTGCTTTAAACAAAACATTATTGGTTCCTAACTGTAAATTACTAAAAAAAAATTGGGTGTCTGTTCCTCCATCAGCAACTCTTCAGAATCCTGCTGAAGTCATGGATATTTCAGAAGCTCAGGGAACAAGAGGTTTCTAGTATCAGCGTTTCGTGTGGGGCCCAGTTCAGTTTGAACAAATAAACAACACCATCTTTGAAAGTCATGAACCCAACACAGCGGCACCTCCGACACATGCAGAGCTCAGGCTAGAGGCGCTTTGTTAGTGTGTTTCACAGTCTCTGCTGGAGTAGGGTCAGTGCTGAGAGGGTCTGGTCAAGGATCATAACAACCTGGACTTGCACCTTCCAAGTAATAAGTTTTATTTTAATTTATTCATTCATGGGATGTGGGCGTCGCTGGCAAGCCCAGCATTTGCTGCCGATCCCTAATGTCTCTTGACATAAACTCTGCAGCAGAGTAGAGACAATCATGATAACTCGGGATAGTTGACATCAATCCACATGGGCAGCTTTGCCTTCCTTCTCTCTTTCAGTTATCTTACTCCCTTATCGAAGTTTCTAGCATGGTGAGAACTGGATGGTTTGCTTGGCCATTTCTGAGGGCTGTTGAAGTATGAATCACGCTGCTATGAGTCTGGAGTCACCTGTAGGCCAGACCAGATATAGACGGCAGATTTCTTTCCCTAAAGGGCATTACTGAACCAGATGGGTGTGTATGACAATCGATGATAGTTTTAAGGTCTCCATTACTGAGAATAACTCCCATTAGTGTAAACAGAGTGAACAGTTTTCCATTTATCCCACCTTTCCCGTTCTCTCCGGTGTTTTTCTCGCTCTTCCTCGATAATTTGATTCTGCCGAGGACCCCTTGGAAACTCATGGACCCCAGTTAGACAACCAATGGAATAAGGAATCACTTTGGATCCTCAATGCCAAAGGAATCTCTTTGAATCCTCATTGTCTAAGGGATTATTTCTGATCCAAACCCCATATAGTTGTATTGTTGATTCCGATGCAGCATTGTAGTCTCACTTGTCCCCAAGCTCAGCACTGACCCTACTCCAGCAGAGACTGTGAAACACACTAACAAAGCGCCTCTAGCTTGAGCTCTGCATGTGTCGGAGGTGCCGCTGTGTTGGGTTCATGACTTTCAAAGATGGTGTTGTTTATTTGTTCAAACTGAACTGGGCCCCACACGAAACGCTGATAACAGAAACCTCTTGTTCCCTGTCCTTCCGAAACATCTATGATTCAGCAGAATTCTGAAGATTTGCTGATAAGTTCGTAAATTGTCTGATTGTCGAATAATACAACACAGAAGGAGGTCATTTGACCCATCGTGCATGTGTTGGATCTTTCCCAATTCCCCTCCAGCACCTTTCGCACAGCCCTGCAAATTTCCCTTCAAGTATTTATCCAGTTCCGCATCTGAAGGTTCCTGTTGAATCTGCTTCCACCGCCCTTTCAGGCAGTGAGTCAATGGTCTCTCTCTGAGCTGAAAAGTGCTCAGATTCTGTGAAATTTAAACTCTGCAGCAGATCAGAGACACTCATGATAACTCCGAATATTTGACACCATTACAGACAGACAGATTTGACTTTCTTCTCTCTTTCAGTTATCTTGCTCCCTTATCGAAGGTTCTAGCATGGTGAGAATGGACAGGAAGTGTGACGCTGAACAGCCTGTCTATTCTAGGAGGTGCCGTGTTGACTTCATGGGCAATTTTGAATAAAGGCAGCAAAGGACACAAATTTCAGGCCATTGCTATTGGAGACCTCGCGTCGGGATGGACTTCATCCCTCGGTATTTATCCCTTCTTCTCTACTCAACCCATCACTCCCCACCGCTCCCTGACCAACGCCCGACAGCACCTGAATTTTAAGATTCTGCTCTAGCTGCTACAACCCTGCCTAACTCTGTAACCTTCTCCAGCCCCTACAACCCTCCAAGACCTCTGCTCTCCTCCAATACTGCTGTCAGACAGGGAGTCAATGTAACTCAGTGAGCACAGGGGAAATGGGTGAATAGGACTTGGTGTGAGTTTGTACACTGGCTCACTGCTGAATTGGTTCCCAATCAGAGCTCAGTAAGAATGATCTTTTACAAAGACTATTAATCATAAATCAGTCTGAGCTGGCGATGATATTACCTTGAAGAAGTGACAGGAGGAAGTAAGATTTCCCGATCATTGTTCACTCCCAGATATTTCATGAGCTTCTAACTCCGAAGTTCTGAAAGAGAATGGAGTTAATGAGACCTCACCTCTTGTCCGACAGCTCTCGAGAGATCAGAACTGCTTTTAGACAATGTCTTCACAGACCAACTTGATACTCTGTGGGATAATAGGTGCTCTGCATAGAGTTACAAGGCTTTAAGAAAGAAAAACAATGAAGCAGTTGCATTTCTATAGCACCTTTCACCACCTCAGGACGTCCGAAAGCTCATGTGCCTTGAGCTAGAAAGATGTTCTGCACAACAGACTTGAGCCTCACACCCAGATCTCAATAATCAGTCGAAATCTTTCAAAGGCATTAATCGTTGGATTCTGTCTTTATAAAGTCACAACATCAACAAAGGACGGTGTTGGTCGTGGAAGTGAATTCCAATCATTGCATTACTTACCCAGGACCTGTCCGACTGCTCGCCTGGGGAGGAACTGCCCACACGCTCTGCTTGGGCTGAATGAGCTCATCTTGTGCTGATCCATCTGTGGATTTAATTAGAAAGAGCTGATGTGTCACTGTGAGTGAAAATGAGGAAGTTGGAACAAAGTCAGAGAACAGCACTTTTCTGTGCACTGTCAGCAAACTCTGTGTCTGTATAAGAATATAAGAACAGAACAAATAGGACCAGCTGGACAACCTGACATTTTCATTCCTCATATTCTATCCACTCATTTTTTTGTCCACTCACTGAAACTATTATTCTCCCTCTTCAGCCTCTTTGTGTCCTCCTCACAACTTGCTTTCCTGCCCAGCTTATATACTTCCTACCTATCTTCACCATACAGTCAGAAAATCTATCTACAGCAAAGTCAGTCTCTTCATACAAGTCACTAATGTAGATTGTGAATAGTTGAGGCCTCAGCACTGATCCCTGTGCCACTCCACTAGTTACAATTTACCAAGCTGAAAATCACCTATTTGTCCTGGCTCTCTGGTTCCTGTCACTTAGCCAGTCCGCTATCCATATTAATATATCACCCCCAACACCATCCAATTTCACCCTGTGCAGTATCCTTTTATGTGGCAACTTATCGAATGCCTTTTGGAAATCCAATGTCATGAAGAGATATTTGAGTGTAAAATATTCTCGGAAATTATTTTTTAAAATAGAATTCTAGTTGTGGTCCATGTCTAGGTGTGTGTCTGTGTGTGTCTTAATTGGATTAAAGCCAGCTGGTCTGTGTGCTTTGATGTTTAGTAGTTTTGAGATGTTAATTGGGTGAACTGTGAGGAGAACAGTAAAGTAAAGTGTTCCTATGCATTTGTTGAATAAACCATTCAAGACTGGGGGTAAAATCTTGCACCTAGTTAGAAGAATCAAAAAGATGTGTTTATTTTTTTCAGCTTACACATGAAATTGGTGCAATGAAAGGGGGTTTTATTGTTCGAAGAGCTGGAGTTCAGAAGACTGAGTGATACAATGGAAAATTTACATTCAAAGGGAAAGCTAGCTATGTAAAGAATGGAGTTTGTGTGTGTGAGGCAGAGGCATTTCAGACCGAACCAACCTGTAGCCTCCAAACAACTTGCAAAGGAACCACATTCTGAATTCGTAATGTCAAATGTGCTTTGCCTGGTGTCTATATTATGTCAATGGTTCATTGTTGCCTTAGTAGAGATTTACGTGGGGATGATTAATTGGGGGATTTGTTAAAAAGTTATTATAGTAGTTATTTGTAGCCAATGTGTGTATGATAAATTTGTTGTTAAATTAATCAACGTTTTATTTAGAGTTATATAAAAAAAAACCACAAGTCACGGTGGTTTTATTCCTACTGAATTCAAAGTCTTCATCTCGAAATTACAAATAGCAAAATTGGGTTATGACAGTTATTTCAATTTTCCCTCTGGGATTTGAACAACTCAGCCTATACCATTGGCTGTGTCATAGTCCCAAATACACCACATCTACAGGTTCCCTTTTATCCAATCCACTTGTTACATCCTCGAAGAAATCTAATATTTTTTTCATCATGATATCCCTTTCACAAACCCGTGTTGACTCTGTCTGATTGTATTACGGTTTTCTAAATGTCCTGCTGCTACCTCCTTCATAATGAATTCTGGTATTTTCCCAGTGACAGATGTTATGCTAACTGACCTGTAGTTTCTTGCTTTCTGTCTCCCCCCCTTTCTTGAAAAGGGGTGTTTAATTTATGTTTTTCCAGTCCGCTGGGACATTCCCATAATCTGAGGAATTCTGGAAGATTGCAACCAATGCAGCCACCGTCTCTGATGCCATTTCCTTTCAGACCCTCAGATTCAGGCCGTCTTCTCCATGGGACTTGTGAACATTTGTCCCATTAGTTTTCTGAATACTTTTTCTCTGGTGTCAGTGATTGTTTTATGTTCCTCCCTCCTTGTTGCACCTTGACTTTCTCCTGCTATTGGGATGGTTTTAGAGATTTTTACTGTGAATTCAGACACAAAATTCTTGTTGAAAGTCTCTGTCATTTCCTTGTTTCTCATTATTAATTCCCCAGTCTGATTTTCTATGTGTCTGATTTTTATTGTAGCTTCTCTCTTATTTTAATGTACAAAATCTCACTGTGATTGTTTATGGTTCTTGCTAATTTACTCTCATATTATCATTTCTGTCTCCTTATATTTCTTCCCTCACTTTTGTGGTTTCTCAAAATTTCCCAATCTCCAGTCTATCATTAATCTTCCCAACATTGCCAGCTTTATCTCACAATTGGATAGCTTCCTTAGCTTCCTGAGTTAGCCGCCGATGCTCCAGCCTTCTTATAGATTCTTTCTTTCTGAATGTAAGATATCTTTATTAGCATTTATGAAAGATTTCATTAGATGCCCGTGACTCCTCATCTACCACCCCCCCACCTCCCCCCACCTCCACCGCTTTAACCTGCTGTCCCACCCTACTTGGGCCGACTCTGTTGTCAACCCGTGTAATTGCTTTTCGTTAAATTTATGACACTAGTTTAAGACCCAAGTTTCTAAACTGAATATTAGATTTCAACACGTTATGATTACTCTTCCCTTGAGGGTCATTTATATTGAGAAGTTAATTAAACTTGTCTCATTAAACATTACCAGGACTAAAATAGCCGCTTCCCTGGTTGGATCTATGTTGGATTGTTCTAAAGTACTGTCCTGAATACAATCTGTGAAATCTCGCTGAAAGCTACATTTGCTAATTTGATTTGTCTAATCTATATGACGATTGTAAACTCCCATGATTATTGTGGTGCCTTTCACACAAACCTCCTCATGATTTATAATCAGTCCCTGTAGTGTAACTACTGTCAGGGGAGAGTATAAACCACCCAACCAGAGATTGATTTCCCTTGCAATTCCTTATATTCGCCCAAACTGACTGTGCATCTGGACATCTGAGCCAAAATCATTTCTCACTACTTTACAGGTCTCATCTTTTATTAACAGAGCTACCCCACCTCCTTTTCATTTTCTTAACCTTTCAAAAATTCCAAATATCCTTCAATTTTGAATTTGCAACCTTGGTCAACTTGCAACCAACTCTCTGCAGTGTCTATATTATCGTACCCATTCATCTCTAATTGTGCTATGAATCATTCATTTTGTTACAAATTTATTTTTTATATGTTCATTCTTCCATGGGAAGTGGGCACCACTGGCTAGGCCAGCATTTATGGCCTATCACAAATTACCTTGAGAAGGGGGAAGTGAGCTGCCTTCTTTAACCTCTGCAGTCCACGTGGTGTAGGTGCACCCAGAATGCCATTAGAGAAGAAATTCCAAGATTTTGACCCAGGAGCAGTGAAGGAATGGCGATATATTTAAAAGTCAGGATGATGTGTGGATTGGAGGGTACTTCCAGGTGGTGGTGTTCCCCTATGTCTGCTGCCCTTGTCCTTCTAGATTGTAGAGGCTGTGGAGTTGGAAGGTGCTGTTGAAGGAACCTTGCTAAGTTGCTGAAGTTCATATTGTAGATGGGACACACTGCTGCCACTGAGCAATGACGATGCAGGGAGTGAGTGTTTGCTGTGGCTGAAGGGATGCCAATCAAGCGGGCTGCTTTGTCCAGGATGGTATCGAGCTTCTTGAGTGTTGTGGAGAGTATTCCATTCTGCCTTGCGCTTTGTACATGATGGACAGGCTTTGGGGAGACTGGAGGTGAGTAACTCGCAGCAGGATTCCCAGCCTCTGAGCTGCTCTTGTAGCCACAATGTTTATATGGCTGATCCAGTTCAGGTTATCGTCAATGGTAACACCCAGGTTGTTGATATTCGGGGATTCACTGATGGTGATGACATTGAATATCAAGGGGAGATGGTTAGATTCTCTCTTGTGTGCATTCAGATTAAGAAGCTTTCTGTCTTTTTCCCATTTTCCCCGACTCTGACCTTATTTGCTGGGACACTGGTTGATGCTGGTTTCAGTGTCAGTTTGCCTCAGTTGGTCAGATTCTGTCTCGAGACTGATGTTCCCTCTTGGTAGTGACAGTGATGGGGGTGTTGGGGAGGATGTGGATATTGCCCCACTGCTCCCCCTCCCTCACTCCGCCATCCAATCCTGGGAGACCCGCCATGATCCTTGTTCCAGCAACGATGCGCAGCCCTTCCACACATTCCTGTGGGCCCCGCCCTTCATGTCTAAAAGTGCTAAGTTAGAGCAGGGATGGGGAAATAAACAGGGGACGTGGGATGAGTGTTGGGGGTCTCACAGCCAGAACCGATGCTGCCCACAACTCTGGGGAGAGGGGAAGATTTCACCAGCTCTGTCTTAACAACATTGTAACCACAGTGTGAAGATTGTCCCCATTCCCTGTATCTTAATAATATTGTAAAGGCAACTGGGAGATGTACTGCAGTCTCTGAGAAAGAATTTGGTGTGCCTACAGCACCACCACTGGCAGGGGAGTGTAACTACAGTATGACATGTTTACATGGGAAATTTTCTTGATAAATGTGGACACAGAAACTTACATTATTTGGTGGGGACATGCAATGACATGAATTAATAGATTGGAGCAGGAAGTTTGCTCCCGAGTAAGATGTTTAATAAAAATATATCTATACAGGACAGTGTGATCATTTTAATCCCGTGTGACAATCAATGTAATATTATAGAAAATGCAAAAGCTTATTGTAATCTACCACAGAATAAACAAGTTGCAGAATTCAGAAAGCACATTTTGAAATGTTAACTAAGTTGAGCGACGTCACATTTATGCTCATTGCTATTCGGCCATGTTGGCTGCACGCAGTGGGGCAGTCCCTCGGTTGTGATGTGTCCACACAGCAGGACTGGGATGCACCAGCATCAAAGGACATGCTTAGTTGTTGCCGTGCAATGCATTTATTGCGAGCCTGCTGCACACATGCCTTGTCGAAGGACACTCCATGGTTCCACTGTGAATCGAGGCAGATCAACGTTACCACAATAACTTGCAGTGATGTAGCACCTTTAATGTAGCAAATTGTCCCAAGACACTTCAGGCGATTGTTAGCTACATATAAATCCATCTCTGAGACATAATGAGATATTAGGGACAGGTAACCAAAAGCTGAGTCAACAAAGCCAGTTAATAAGGACTGTGTTAAAGGATGAGAGAGAGAGAGAGAGAGAGTGATAGAGAGAGAGAGATGCACTGAATAATTTTCCCCAGTGGTGCAGCATCAAATTGTCACTGGGGAAGCATTTCATTCCAAACCACGCCAACCACATACCCATTCTGTCCCTTCCTCCCTCTCTCTCCCTCTCCCCCAGTACATTGTTTCAATTTCCCAGGAATCTTTATCACTGCCCCCACCCACACATCACCTCACCCCCTCTCCCCGTTTCACATTCAGTTTCGCTTGAATCTGATCTGTGCGTATTCCGTCTCCTCTTCCCTGTGCACAGTCCTATCACCACTGGGCACCCTGAAGACGTGGGGATTGGCGTAGAGAAGGTCGTCGGGATTGTCGGGGTTCCCATGTCCAGCATCGACTCCTACTGCACCTTCAGAGAGATCCCGGATAGCTGGGGTCACCCCCTCAAATGTTGTGTCTCTGGTTGTGTCCCGAGGCTCAGCAATCAGCACGTTCTGTTTACCCTACAGAGAAATGGAAACAGAAGACATCCGCACATCATTTACTGGCACTGACAGTGTTAAATTATTGTGCAGCCTCGTTAGTGTCAGTCGTGTCTTAATGGCTTTAACCCTCTCTCACATATCATATGAAAGAAAGCAGCTATGGCAATGCAGCACTTCCTCAGCGCTGATCCCCCGACTGTGCAGCACTTCCTCATTACTGAACATCTGACATTTTTAGCACTCCCTCAGAACTGACCCTCCGACAGTGCAGCACTTTCTCAGTACTGACCTTCTGTCAGTCTCACACTCCCTCAGTACTGACCCTCCGACATTACAGCAATCCCTCAGTGCTGACCCTCTGTCAGTCTTGCACTCCCTCAGTACTGACCCTCCGACAGTGCAGCGCTCCCTCAGTACTGACCCTCTGATAGTGCAGCAATCCCTCAGTACTGACCCTCCGACAGTGCAGCACTCCCTCAGTACTAATCATCCGACAGTGCAGTGCTCCCTCAGTACTGACCATCCGACAGTGCAGCACTCCATCAGTCCTGACCCTCTGGCAGTCTAGCACTCCCTCAGTGCTAACCCTCTGTCAGACTCGCACTCCCTCGGTAATGACTCTGGCGAGTGCTGGCTTGGATTCTGCACTCAGATGCCTGGTGTGAGGCTCATTAACATGAACCTCATAATCAGAGATAGGATGAGAGAGAGAGAGAGAGGGAGAGAGAGAGGGGGGGGTGGAAGGGATAGAGACAGAGCGTTATGAATCTATTATTGTTTGTAATGTAATTGGAAATTGTCTTTTTAAACAGAGGTTTTGTCAGTGGGTGTGTCTGTGTGTGTTTTAATTGGATTAAAGCCAGCCAGTCTGGGTGCTTTGATGTATAGTAGTTTTGAGATGTAAACAAAGAGGTAAGGTAGTAATTTGCATCTTTAAATGGAGCATTCAATGTCTTGGAGTGAAATCCTAAACCAATCAACATTTATATTACTCATAAAATGGATAAAATGAAAGGGGATTTATTGTTAGAAGAGGTGGAGTTCAAAGGTCTTGATGATACAATGAGAATTTACATTCAAAGAGAAGCGCTGGGTATAACTTCAGCAGTTTTGTGTGCGCAGAGCAGAGGCTTGTAACATCAAAGCAGCTGTAAGCCTACACCTGTCTGCAAAGGAACCACAGTGAAAGGAACCTCATTTGCAATTTGTGAGGTGAAAATGCTTTGCCTGGTGTCTGCTTAAAGTCTATGGGTTCTCTTAGAGGAGATTAGCTTGAAAATGTGTTTAAAAATTATGATAATACTAGTTTGTTGCCATGTGCATATGTTTAACTTGTGTAAATTAATAAATGTCTCATGCATATTGATATTAACTATTCTCGTGAACTGGTGCCCTTATTCCTGAATTTAGAGCTGCATCTCAAACATTCCACTGGTAAATATAGGTTAAGACAGTTGTTTAAAGTTTCCCTCTGGGATTTTAAACAACAACCTTTACCAGTTGCTGTGTCATAACAGAGAGACAGCTCGATACTGAACCATTGCTGACTCCACAGGTACAAATCCTTGGGTAACCCGGCTGATAATCTGGGACACGTGTTGTCTACACACTGAGATGAAGCTATGAAGTGAATGTAAACAGCTCCTGTACCTGGTGCTTCACAGAGAGTGGACTGGGGGTCAATGCAATGTCACTGGTCCCTGAAACTCTCTCCTCCGTCGCTGTCTTTCTCCTGCAATAACACAATATCACACTGTGGTTATCATATAGCAGAGAGTCAGTGCAGCAGAGACACAGAGCCCACTGTAACCTTACACCAACGACTGGGACTGTCTCGTTAAATCACTTCTGCGCAAAGCACGGAATCAAGAAGCTCAACACCATCCAGGACAAAGCAGCCCGATTGATCGACACCCCATCCACCACCTTAAACATTCACTCCCTTCACCACGAACGCACAGTGGCAGCAGTGTGTGTACTATCTACAAGATGCACTGCAGCAACTCAGCAAGGCTCCTTCAACAGCAGCTTCCAAACCCGCGACCTCTACCACCTGGAAGGACAAGGGCAGCAGACACATGGGAACACCACCACCTGGAAGTTCCCCTCCAAGTCACTCACCATCCTGACTTGGAAATATATCGGCCGTTCCTTCACTGTCGCTGGGTCAAAATCCTGGAGCTCCCTCCCTAACAGCACTGTGGGTGTACCTACACCACATGGACTGCAGCGGGTCAAGAAGGCTGCTCACCTCCACCTTCTCAAGGGTATTTAGTGATGGACATTAATCACCAGTGACAGCCAAATTCGATGAAAGAATTAAAAATCTCACAGCTCAATGCATTTATTGCGAGCCTGCTGCCCACACACCCTGTCGAGGGAGCCTTTGTCGCTCCATTCTGAATCGAAGCAGAACAAAGTTACTACAACAACTTGCATTTACATAGCAACTTTAATGCAGCAAAATGCCCCAAGGTTCATGCGGGGATTGTTAGTCACATCTTCATCTGAATCTGAGGCACATGAGGAGATGTTAGTGACAGGAGACCAGAAGCTGAGTCAACAAAGAGTCAGTTATAAACGGGCATCTTAAAGGAGGAGCAAACGATAGAGAATGAGAGACAGACAGAGAAAGGAAGAGAGAGACAGACAGAGAGGGAGAGAGCGAGAGAGAGAGAGAGAGAGAGAATGAATCTCTGTCTCCAAAAGCTCAGCATCCAGTCCTCTCTGGAGAAGCATTTCATTCTAAACCACACCAACCGCAGCCCAATTCCATCCCTTCCTCCCGCTCTCCGCCTCTCCCACATGTGGGTTGTTTCCTGTTCCCAGGAATCTCAATCCCTTCCCCGACCCCCACACCTCCTCACTCCCTCTCCCCATTTCACACTCAGTTTCGGACGAACCTGATCTGTGCGTATTCCGTCTCCACTTCCATGTGAACAGACCCATCACCACTGGGCACCCTGAAGACTAGGGGATTGGCGTAGAGAAGGGCGTCGGGATTGTCGGTGTGCCAATGTCCAGACTCGCCTCCCACTGCACCTTCAGAGAGATCCCGGAGAGCTGGGGTCACCCCGTCTCTAGCTGTGTCTCTGGTTGTATCCCGGGGCTGAGTAATCAGCACGTTCTGTTTACCCTACAGAGAAAAGGAAACAGAAGACATCCTCACATCATTTACTGGCACTGATATGGTTAAAGTATTGTGCAGCCACGTTAGTGTCAGTCGTGTCTCAGTGGGTTTAACCCTCTCTCTCATGTCATATGAAAGAAACCGCCTATGGCAGTGCAGTGCTCCCTCAGTACTGACCCTCTGACAGTGCTGCACTCCCTCAGTACTAACCTTCCGGCTGTGCAGAACTCCCTTCATACTGACCTCCTGTCAGTCTCGCACTCCCTGGTTAATGGCTCTGGTGAGTGACGGCTTGGATTCTGCACTCAGGTGTCTGGCCTGAGGCTCATTAACATGATTCTTGTAATCAGAGAGAGGATAAGAGAGAGAGAGAGAGAGAAATAAAGTGAGGAAGGGATAGAGAGAGAGACTGTCATCAGACTATTAATTTATATAATGTTATTGGAAATTATTTTTATTCAAATCGTGGTTTAAGCTGTGGGTGTGTCTGTGTGTGTTTTAATTGGATTAAAGCCAGCCAGACTGGGTGCTTTGATGTATAGTAGTTTTGAGATGTAAAAAGGAAGATAAAGAGTCAATTTGCATTTTTAAAGGGAGCGTTCAATGTCTGTGAGTGAAATCTTAAACCAATCAACGTTTATGTTACTAATAAAATTGATACAATGAAAGGGGATTTATTGTTTGAAGAGGTGGAGTTCAAAGGTCCTGATGATTCAATGAGAATTTATATTCAAAGAGAAGCGCTGGGCATAACTCCAGCAGTTTTGTGTGTGCAGAGCAGAGGTTTGTAACATCAAAGCAGCTGTAAGCCTACACCTGTCTGCAAAGGCACCAAAGTGAAAGGAACCTCATTTGGAATTTGTAAGGTGAAAATGGTGTCTGCTTATAGTCTATGGGTTGCCTTAGAGGAGATTAGTTTGGGAATTTGTTAAAAAGTTATGAAAATTCTAGTTTGTAGCCATGTGCATATGTTTAACTTGTGTAAATTAATAAATGCCTCATGTAGTTTGATATAAAACCATCTCGAGAGCTGTTGGCCTTATTCCTGAATTTAGAGCTGCATCTCAAACATTCCACTGGGAAATATAGGTTACGACAGTTGTTTGAAGTTTCCCTCTGGGATTTTAAACAACAGCCTTTACCAGTTGCTGCGTCATAAGAGAGAGACAGCATGATAATGAACTATTGCTGACTCCACAGGTACAAATCAGTGGGTAACCCCACTGGGAATTTGGGACACGTGTTGTCTACACATTGAGATTGAAGCTTTGGAGTGAATGTAAACAGCTTCTGTACCTGGTGCTTCACAGAGAGTGGACTGGGGGTCAATGCAACGTCACTGGTCCCTGAATCTCTCTCCTCCGTCACTGTCTTTCTCCTGCAATAACACAATATCACACTGTGGTTATCATATAGCGGAGAGTCAGTGCAGCACAGACACAGAGCCCACTGTAACCTTACACCAACGACTGGACTGTCTCTTTCAATCATTTCTGCACAAAGCATAGAATAAAGAATCTCGACACCATCCAGGACAAAGCAGCCCGATTGATTCACACCCCATCCACCACCTAAAGTATTCAATCCCTCCACCACGAACACACAGGGCAGCAGTGTGTGTACCATCTACAAGTTGCGCTGCAGCAACCCAGCAAGGCTCCTTCAACAGCACCTTCCAAACCCACGGCCTCTACGATCTGGAAGGACAGGGGCAGCAGACACATGGGAACACCACCACCTGGAAGATCCCCCCCAAATCACTCAGCATCCTGACTTGGAAATATATCACCTTTCCTTCACTGTCGCTAGGTCAAAATCCTGGAACTCCCTCCCTAACAGCACTGTGGGTGTACCTACACCACATGGACTGCAGCGGATCAAGGAGGCAGCTCGCCACCACCTTCTCAAGGGGCAATTAGAGATGTGTAATTAATAGCGGCCTCGCCAGTGACAGCCACATTCGATGAAAGAGTTAAAAATCTCACAGGTCAGGAGGAAGCCACTCAGCCCATCGTGCCTGTGCTGGCCCTTTGAAAAAACTGTCCAATTAGCCCCACTACCCAGACTGTTCAATCCTTGTGATGGTTATAACCTCCCAGTTCTGATACCATCCCTGTGAATCTAAATCAGAGAGAGGCAGATACAACATGGGAATGTACAGTTATTTATTCAAGTCCCTGGAACATTGCAAAGCCGTTCCCGGTGAATGAACCGATCATCGGGGTGTGGTCACTCTGGTTGTGTGGAATCACAAGGTGATCTGATACAATCCAGGAGTAATCGTGCAGAGTGAGGAATCTCTGGGTCTTGTGATCGTTTACCTGGATACAGGACAACAAAAGGTTCTCTCCAGATCATAGTGGACACAGGGACCATTTACGGAGAGGCGCCCGGTGCTGATCCCAATGGAAAGAATCACCGACTTAAGGAAAGAACATTGAAGCAAATGTTTATATTAAAATCAAGTTAAATCTTCACACTTACTTTATCACACAGATGAAGATGAAGATTCCAACCAGGAAAACACTCAACATGCTCCCAGCCGTGACCAATCCGACTGTCCATTTACTGGAGTCTCTACCTGTAAAAACAGCCATTAATTACTGCACTACAGTTTTAGAATAATGTTCCGATGTATCTCGAGAAGCGATACATTCACTCAATGTTTAAATATTCATTCTCGGGTAATGCTGACATTTATGGCCCATCTCTAGTTTCCCCTTGAGAAGGCGGTGGGGGGTCTTCCTCCTGAACCACTGGTTTGACCCAAACTGGGAGAGCAGTTCAGAGGGCAGGTAAGAGTTAACCATGACGGTGTTTGAGACTTGAGTCACATATACATCCGACCTGTTAAAATGGACAGGTTTCTCTCCCTAAACGGTCACTAGTGACCCACATTATATTTGTAATCTCTATATATGTATCAACCAACCTCACTAAAATATTCAGTTATCAGGTCACTGTCACCTTGTTGTTTGGATCTTGCTGTGCGCAGGGTAGTGCCGTGTTTCCTACTTTACAACATGACGACGCTTCAAATATATCTCGTTGGCTGTAAAGTGTTTCGGGATGTTCTGCTCATTCAATAAATACAGCTCTCCCTTTTCAATGTTACATTTATTGATAAAAAAATTGATGAATGTAATATTTGAATATTAATCAAACACCAATTTCTACCTGTTCACTGTTGACTAAAACCTGTCTCGATCCCGAGTCACATGAGGTGATGTTAGGGACGGATGACCTGGTGAAGAGGGCTAAAGGAGGCTACAAAGTGACAGAGAGACGTTAAATAATCATCCAATGCCCTCTTGAATGCTTCAATGGAACCTGCCTCCAGCACATTTCCAGGCAGCACATTCCAATCCCTAACTACTCGCTGTGTGAAAAATGTTTTTTCTCTCCTCGCATTTGCTTCTTTTGCAAAACACTTTAAAACTTAGCACTCTGGTTTGTCGATCCGTTTAGGAGCAGGAACAGTTTCTCACTATCTACTCTGTCCAGGCCCCTCATGATTTTGAAAACTTCTGTCACGTCTCCTCTCAGCCTTCTCCTCTCCAAGGAATTCAAGCCCCAACATCTCCAATATTTCCTCATAACTGAAGTGCCTCATCCCTGGAACCATTCTCATAAACCTCTCCTGCACTCTCTCCAATGCGTTCACATCATTCCTATAGTGTGGCACCCAGAACTGTACACAATACTCCAGCTGAGGTCTATCCAGTGGCTTATATAAATTCAGCATAACCCCCCTGCTCTTGCGCTCTATGTCCCTATTAATGAAGCCTAGAATACTGCATGCTTCAGAAACTGCTCTCTCTACCTGTCCTGCCACCTTTCATGACTTATGCACATATACACCCAGGTCCCTCTGCTCCTGCACACCCTTTAGAATAGTATGTGTTATTTTACACTGTCTCTCCATGTTCTTTGTACCAATGTGTATCACCTCACACTTCTCCACATTGAGCTTCATCTGCCACATTTCTTCCCACTCCACCAGCGTGTCAATGTCCTTTTGAAGTTCTGCACCCTCCTCCTCACAGTTTACAGTTCGCCTAAGTTTTGTTTCATCTGCAAAGTTCGAAATTGTCCCCTGCACACCAAGGTCTAGATCATTTATATATATCAGGAAGAGCAAGAGTCCCAATACCGACCCCTGGGGAACTCCATTAAAAATCTTCTCCAACCTGAAAAATACCCATGAACCATTACTCTCTGTTTCCTATCCCTCAGCCAATTTTGTATTCACGTTGCTACTGTCCCTTTTATTCCATGACCAATAACTTTCCTCACAAGTCTTTTGTGTGGCATTATATCGAACACCTTTTGGAAGTCCTTATACACCACATCAACGGCCTTTCCCTCATCAACCATCTCTGTTACCTCTTCAAAAAACTCCAGCAAGTTAGTTAAACAGGATTCTCCTTTAACAAATCCATGCTGACTCTTCTAAATCCATCTATATTTCTCCATGTGACTATTAATTCTATCCCGAATAATTGTTTCTGGAAGTTTCTTCATCACCGATGTTAAACCGACTGGTCAGTATTTGCAGGAAAGATCTTTGCAACCTTTTTTGTTCAAGGGCGCATTGTTTGCAATTCTCCAGTCCTCCGACACCTCCCCACAATCCAGGGATTATTGATAGATTATTGCCAGTGCCTCTGCAATTTCCACTCTCACTTACTTCAATTTTCTGGATGCCTCTCATCCGGTCCCGGTCCCTTATCAACTTTAAGGACCGACAATTTATCCAATACCTCCTCCTGTTCAGTTTTAAACCCATCCAGTAACTGACTTTCTGCTCTGTCACCATGGCTTGGGCCGCATCTACCTCATAGGTAACGACAGATTTAAAGTATTCATTTAACACCTCAGCCATGCCTCTTGCCTCTATGTGTAAATCCCCTTTTTGGTCCTTAATCGGACCCATTCCTCCTTTCACCACCCTTTTCCTATTCATGTGCTGATACATAACTTTGGGGTTTCCTTTTACGTGAGCTGCCGGTCTTTTTTCATAATCCTCTTGTGGAAGAATCTTGAACTGGGGGTCATGATTTAAAAATAAGGGGTCGCTCAGTTAATGCCCGACATCAACATGCGTCATTTTACACTCGAGCGGGTGGGACACGCACCCACCTGCCCAGGTAAAAGTTTTCCCTTTGAATATTTTGAATATCTTTGAATAGATAGATTCTTGATTAACAAGGGGGTGAAAGGTTGTCGGGCAGGAATGTGAGGTTGAGGTTACATTCAGGTCAGCCATGACCTTATTGAAAGGTGGAACAGGCTCGAGGGGCCGAGTGGCCTACTCCTGTTCCTCATTCCTGTGTTCGTATGTTTCTCTGACCAAAAGCTTGGTCAGAGATATCGGTTTTAAGGAGCGTCCAAACTGAATGTTTCAACACAGCCCAAAAACCAGGCCAATGATCCTGAGTGATCCAGTGCGGAACTGAGAGATGAGGCAATGGGCGTGTGCATGAGTGTGTCTGTCTGTGTGTGTGTCTGTGTGTGTGTGTCTGTGTCTCTGTGAGTGTCTGTGGGTGCGTGTGTCTGTGTCTGTGTGTGTATGCCTGTGTGTATGTCTGTGTGTGTGTGTCTCTGTGTGTGTGTGACTGTGTATGTCTGTGTGTGTGTCTGTGTCTGTTTGTGTGTGTGTGTGTGTGTGTCTGTGTGCATGTCTGTGTGTGTGTGACTGTGTATGTCTGTGTGTGTGTGTGTATGTCTGTTTGTGTGTGTGTGTCTGTGCCTGTGTCACTTTGTGTCTGTTCTATGTCTTTGGGTGTGTGTGTTTGTTGTTGAAGTCTGTGTACACTCACGTTCCACAGTGATGGTTATGAACCCCTCCACTGCTACATGTTCATTCTCTGCCACACACTGATAGTCTCCAGTGTCCCTGGGTGTAACGTGAGGAATCACCAACCACAGCTCATTGTTGGAACTTGTTCTGTTCATTGGGACATTAAGATGTCGCCACGTCAGGTTAGAAACTGGGAAACACTCGACAGAGCAGATTATCACTGTAGAATTCCCCTCAATTATACTGATCGATGAATCCTTAATCATATCAGGAGAAGTAATTGAGAGATTCTGTGGTGCGCCTAAAAACAAATAAAGATCAGTTAATTTACATTGACTGTGAAGCACTTTGAGAGAACCTGAGAATGTGAAAGGTGTGATATCAATTTAGGTTCCTTCACCACAAAGCACGTAATACGGGCAGACATTTCAGTTCAGCACTGAGGGAGTGCTGCACTGCTGGAGGGTCAGTACTGAAAGAGCACTGCACTGTTGTGGGATCAGTAATGTGGGAGAGCTGCACTGTTGGAGTTTCGGTACTGAGGGAATGCTGCACTGTTGTAGGGTTAGTACTGAGGGAGCGCTGCACTGTTGGAGGGTCAGTACTGAGGGAGAGCTGCACTTTCGGAGTGTCAGTACTGAGGGAGCGCTGCACTGTTGTAGGGTCAGTACTGCGGGAGTGCTGCACTGTTGGATGGTCAGTACTGAGGGAGCGCTGCACTGTTGGAGGGTCAGTACTGTGGGAGTGCTGCACTGTTGTAGGGTCAGTACAGTTGGAGTGCTGCACTGTTGGAGGGTCAGTACTGTGTGACAGCTGCACTGTTGGAGGGTTACTGCTGAGGTTGAACTGCACAGTCAGAGTATCTGTACTTATTGACCAGTGCAATGTGAGAGGAGCAGTACTGAGGGAGCATTACACTGTTCGAGAGTTAGTAATGAGGGACTGCTGTACTGCAGAAGGGTCAGTGCTGAGGAGGCAAACACGCTGTTAAGTCTGTGCTATAGGCTCCCTGTGGTAATGTGGAGTACCATATACCTTTAAGAGAATGCAGGTGGACTAAACATGTGACAACCGCTAACGACATCACGGGAGAGGAGAAGAAGAGACTGATTCTATTATCCACATGTGGGAGCAAAACGTCCGAACTGATCCTCATTCTCAAGTCACCGAACGCCCCCGACTCGAAGACTTTCAACGAGTGAATAAAAATTGTTCTAAACTGCCTGAGACCACCGCCCTCAGTTACTATTCAGCACTTCATTACCCATATCAAACCCTCACCCTACCGCCCAGCATCGAACGGCAGGGCTGAGCGGGCATCCAAACCTTTAAATCCGGGATGAGAAAGATGGACGGGGATTCCATCGGCACGAGATTGTCCCGGTTCCTCTTCACAAACTGGGCCACGCCACACACAACGACCAGCATTGCCCCTGCAGAACCCCTAATGAAGAGAGATCTCCGCACCCGCCTGACCCTTATCCGGCCGAATTTAAAGGGGAGGCTGGAGAAAAGCCAAGAGACGCAGAAGACCAGACACAATGGTCATGAGCGAGAGAATAACTTGGGAAAGTTTGGGGCCGATTAGGGACCATCGAGGTAATGTGTGTGTGAACCTGGAAGACCTGGGTACAGTCCTCAATGAATACTTTGCATCGGTCTTCACAACGGAAAGGTATGATGCTGGTATAACATCAGGGTGGAGGAGAGTGAAATATTAGAGGAAATGAACACAGAGAGAGGAGGTACTAGCGGGTTTAGCAGCCTTAAAAGTGAATAAATCCACAAGCCCGGATGAGATGAATCCAAAGCTGTTGAGGGAGGAAAGGGAAGAGATATCAGGAGCCCTGGTAATAATTTTCAAATCCTCTTTGGCCACAGATGTGGTGCCAGAGGACTGGAGAATGGCGAATATGGTCCCATTATTAAAAAAGGGACGAAGGGATAGATCAGGAAAGTACAGGCCAGTCTGTCTAACCTCGGAGGTGGGGAACTTAATAGAAAGAATTCTGAAGGACAGAATGAATCTGCACTCGGAGAGACAAGGATTAATCTGGGATAGTCAGCATGGATTTGTTAAGGGAAGGTCGTGTTTAACAAACCTGATAAATTGTTTTGAGGAGGTAACCAGGAGTGTTGATGAGGGTAATGCCTTTGATATGGTTACATGGGCTTACGAAGGCCTTTGATAATGTGCCTCATGGCAGAGTGGCCAAGAAAGTAAGAGCTCATGGGATCCAAAGCAAAGTGGCACGTTGGATCCAAAATTGTCTGAGGCAGGAAGCAGAGGGCAATGGTAGAGGGATGTTTCTGTGACAGGAAGTCTGTTTCCAGTGGGGTTCCACAGGGCTCGGTGCTGGGGCCCTTGCTGTGTGTGGTGTACATAAATGAATTGGACTTTAATATAGGGGGAATGATCAAGACATTCACAGCTGACAGGAAAATTGGTGGGGTGGTAAATAGTGAGGAGGATAGCCGTAAACTGCAGGAGGATATCAATGGACTGGTCAGGTGGGCAGAGCTGTGGCAAATTGAATTCAATCTGGAAATGTGTGAGATGATGCACTTGGGGAGATCTTTGCTGACCAGCGTGGACATGATGGACTAAATGGCCTCCTTCTGTCCTGTAAGCGTCTATGAGTCTCTGAGTTCATTGTGCACTGTCGGAGAGTCAGTAGAAAGGAATTACTGCCCTGTCAAAGATCAGTTTTTACCAGTTAAAGACCAATGGTCTGTTGGAAAACAAAATGCAGTATGTGGAACCTTGCTGTGCACATTTTATACTATTCCAGTTAATGTAGAAAAAAGGATGTCTGTACTTACATTGCACAGTTAATACGAGTGTCCGCTCCGATGAAACAGATGGATATCTCACTCTGCAGCTGAGAGTTTGTCCGTGGTGTTTGAGTGATGGGATCAGGGCCAGAACAGAAGTATAGGTCAGAGTGACGCCATGCTGAGTTACAGTGTTTGAGACTGATCCAGGTACGTCAGTGGGAGTGTCCCAGGTTAAGACAGGTGCTGCTGTTCCATTGCACGTTGTGTTGAAGGCGCAACTGATATCCACACGCTTTCCTGCAATAATTTCAGCAGGGAATATCGTGGGTTTATCTGTGAAATCTAACAGACAGAGAATGTATCCGTTTAGAGAAATATAACGTGAAGCATCAGTTCAAATAGAAATCACAGTCCCACAAGAGAAGGCACTTTTACAAGGATGATATCAGAACTGAGAGATTACAATGATCATTGAAGAATTGTCTATTTTTAGACTTGGTGATTCTCTGTCACTCAGCTTAATGCACATTCACTCAGTGACCCTTGATTTGACCAGACTGGGTGAGGGTGGAGAAACAGCTCACAGCTCGGGGAGAACAGACTCAGCATTTGGAAAAAGGATATAGAGACACTGGAGAGAGTGGTATGAAGCTTCACAAGGATAATCACAGCAATGTGGGGGGTTATCTATCAGGAGAGGATGTACAGGCTGGGTCTCTGTTCCCTTGAAATAAAAAGACAAGTTTGAAGGCTGACCTCATTTGAACTTTGAAGTAATGAAAGGTTTTGATCGAGTAGACACGGAGAGTGTTTACACTCCTCACAATCAGCAAAACTAGAGGCTGACAATATAAGATCGTCACTAATAAATCCAATGGGGAATTCAGGAGAAACTTCGTTACCCAGAGAGTCGGGAGAATGTGTGTTCAAGAATCAATTCATTGGATGTGAATCGATTTAGGATTGTCCTGAGGTGGTGAAAGGTGCTATAGAAATGCGAGACTTGCTTTTGTATTTTGAAAGCACATTTTCAATGATGAGATCAGAACTGAGAGGTTACAACAATCAGCAGCAACTTTCCTATTTTCAAACTTGGTGGGGAATGTGTCACTGAGCTGAATGCACTTTCACTCCGAAACCCTGGAATTGACAACACTGGGGTGTGGGTGATGGAGCAGCCCACAGCTCATGGAACCCTGGCTCATCATTCTCTCAGAGATCTGGGTCACTGATTCCATTGCTGTCTGTGGGAGCTTCCTGTGCACAAACTCACTGCCACGTTAGACAGTGACTACACTTCAAGAATTTCATCATTGCCTGTGAAGTGATTTGGTACGTTCTGAGGTGGTGAAAGACGCTATAGAAATGCCAGTCTTTCTCTTGTCAAATTGTTAGACTTTTAAACAGGATTAGAGAGATCGATGGGAGTGGATAACCTGATAACATTGACGGACACAGTCAATACATTCAATCATTGATATTAAAGAGAGTATTAGAGGTTGCTTTAGGACTGAACTGGAAGCCATCACCAGGTTATTGAGAATCAGACAGTGCGTTATAATAAGCTGTGTTTTGTGTTAATATGTAAACGTCACAGTTTGTGTTATTTCCCATTGAGTGTTGAATGTGAATTGTTGAGTAAGTATAATACAGCACTTACCAGAAACGTGAAGCCGGGTTGCAGGGTAATAGTTGTAGCTATTCGTGCTGCTAAATTCTATTCTGAAAAAATAAGGTCCTGCATCTTCCCGTCTGATGTTGTTTATAATCAGGGAACAGTCACCATCTTTCAGGTCTCCAGACAGCCGGGTCCGATGGCGGAACCGTGGTAACTCGTGGCTGTGATCCTCGGAGTAAAAGGCAACGGGATCCCCGAATTTGTGTGTCTCGTTATTAAACCAGGCTCCGACTCGATGTTCGTTTTCCAAATGTGCTGGATAACTGTAATGACATGGAATCTGTACACACGAACCTTCCTGCGCTGTCACCTCTCGTGCAGTGTCGCCTTTCCACTCTTGTGACAGTCCAACTTGGGAGAGAAATGTCAGTATTTAACTCTGGATCCTCAATGTTAACTGAATCTCTTTGGATCTTCATTGTCTAAGGAACCTCTTTGGATTCTCATTGTCTAAGGGATTATTTCTGATCCAAACCCCATATTGTTGTATAGTTCATTCCGATGCAGCATTGTGGACTGACTTGTTCCCAATCTCAGCACTGACCCTACTCCAGAAGACACTGTGAAACACACTAACAAAGCGCCTCTAGCCTGAGCTCTGCATGTGTCAAGAGCAAAGACAAATATGCAAACTGAATATTGACAACTTTACACACGGACAGCTTTACCTTCCTTCCCTCTTTCAGTTATGTTGCTCCCTTAGCGAAGTTTATAGCAAGGTGAGAATGGACAGGAAGTGTGATGCTGAACAGCCTGTCTATTCTAGGAGCTGGTGTGTTGTCTTCATTGGAGATTCTGACTAAAATCATCAAAATACACAAATTTCAGGCCATTGCTGTCAGAGTGCCAGCATCAGGATAGATTTCATCCCCTGAACTTTGTGCCTGATTTTCTACTCACACTTTCACCTCCCCACACCCCCACCCCGACCACACAAGTCACTCGCTGACCTACACTGGCTCCCGGTCCAGCAACGCCTCGATGTGATTATTTTCACACTTGATTTCCAATCCCTCCATCACTCTGTTCCACTCCCTATCTCTGTAACCTCCTCCAACCCTGAAACCCTCTGAGATCTCTGCTCTCCACCAATTCTGCTGTCAGACAGGGAGGCAGTGTATATCAGTGAGCACAGGGGTGAAGGAGGAATGAGATTTGGTGTGAGTTTGTACACTGGGTCACTGCTGAATCGGTTCCCAATCACAGCTCAATAAGAATGATCTTTTACAAAGATTATTAACCATAAATCTGTCCGAGCTGTCGATGATATTACCTTGGAGAAGTGACAGGAGGAAGTAAGATTTCCCGATCATTGTCCACTCCCAGATATTTCATCAGCTTCTCACTCTCAATCTCTGAAAGAGAAAGGAGTTAATGAGACCTCACCTCTTGTCCGACAGCTCTCAAGAGATCAGAACTGCTTTTAGACAATGTGTTCACAGACTAATTTGATTCTCTGTGGGATGATAGGTGCTCTGCAGAGAGTTACAAGGCTTTAAAAAGAAAAACAGTGAAGGATTTGCATTTCCATAGCGCCTTTCACCATCTCAGGATATCACAAAGCTCATGTCTCTGCACATCCCTCATCCCTTGAGCTAGAAAGTTGTTCTGTACAACAGACTTGAGCCTCACACCCAGATCTCAATAATCAGTAGAAAACTTTCAAAGGCATCAATGATTGGAATATGTCTTTATAAAGTCACAACATCAGCAAAGGACGGTGTTGGTCGTGGAAGTAAATTCCAATCATTCCGTTACTTAAACAGGACCTGTCTGCCTGCTCGCCTGGGGAGGAACTGCCCACACGCTCTGCTTGGGCTGAATGACCTCTTCCTGTGCTGTTCCCTCTGTGTATTTCATTAGAAAGGGTTGATTTTTTTTTTTTTTTTTTTGTAAAAATATACTTTATTCATAAAAATCTTCAATCACATTCAAAACCATTTCAAAAACAACATTACAAGGGTACAATCCAGGTTAAACTTTTACAAAATGTATCACCAGGTGCATCAGTACAAACAATATTACAATCATTTACAGCCTTTCATTTTGATCTGTACAGCCCGAGGGGCTCTAAACAGTTCCCAGTCTCTCGGTGCGCTGTGGTAGAAAGGTCTTAGACAGCGACCCTTCCCCATTGCGCCTTTGCGGCAGCTGCCCCAAGCTTTAGTGCGTCCCTCAGCACGTAGTCCTGGACTTTGGATTGTGCCAGTCCGCAACAATCGGTCGGGGACAACTCTTTGTGCTGGAAGACCAACAAGTTTCGGGCAGACCAAAGCGCCTCTTTCACCGAGTTGATGATCCTCCAGCTGCAGTTGATGTTTGTCTCGGTGTGTGTCCCTGGGAACAGCCCGTAGAGCACAGAGTCCTGTGTCACAGAGCTGCTCGGGATGAACCTCGACAGCAACCACTGCATCTCTCTCCAGACTTTCTTTGCAAAGGCGCAATCCACAAGGAGGTGAACAACGGTCTCTTCCCCACCACAGCCACCTCGAGGGCATCGTGCAGAGGGGGTGAGACTCCTGGCGTGTAGGAAGGATCTGACGGGGAGGGCCTTTCTCACCACCAGCCAAGCTACGTCTTGGTGCTTGTTGGAAAGTTCTGGCGATGAGGCATTCTGCCAAATGACTTTGACAGTCTGCTCGGGGAACCATCCCACAGGGTCCACCCTCTCCTTATCCCTCAGGGCCTCTAGGACGTTACGTGCTGACCACTGCCTGATGGACTTGTGGTCAAAGGTGTTTTTCTGCATAAATTTTTCCACCAGGGACAGGTGGTACGGCACGGTCCAACTACTTGGAGCGTTCCGCGGCAGCGTGGCCAGACCCATCCTTCGCAACACCGGGGACAGGTAGAACCTCAGCACGTAGTGACACTTGGTGTTTGCGTACTGAGGGTCTACGCACCGCTTGATGCAGCCGCACACAAAGGTGGCCATCAGTATGAGGGCGATGTTGGGCACGTTTTTTCCCCCTTTATCTAGAGGCTTGTACATCGCGTCCCTGCGGACACGATCCATTTTCGACCTCCAGATAAAGCGGAAGATGGCTCGAGTGATCGCCATCGCGCAGGAGTGTGGAATGGGCCAGACCTGCGCCACGTACAGCAACAGCGAGAGTACCTCACACCTGATGACCAGGTTCTTACCCGCAATGGAGAGGGAGCGTCGCTCCCACATGCCCAGTTTCCTTTTCACCATAGCCACTCGCTCCTTCCAGTTTCTAACGCATGCCCCGGTCCCTCCGAACCATATCCCCAGCACCTTCAGGCCGTCAGCCCTGACAGTGAAGGGGACAAAGGATCGGTCAGCCCACTTCCCAAAGAACATGGCCTCGCTCTTCCCACGATTTACCTTGGCTCCCGAGGCCAGTTCGAACTGGTCGCAGACGTGCATCAGTCTGCGCACCGACAGCGGATCCGAGCAGAAGACGGCGACGTCGTCCATGTACAGGGAGGCTTTTACCTGAGTGCCTCCACTGCCTGGGATCGTCACTCCTCTTATGCCCGGATCCTTCCTGATGGACTCGGCAAAGGGTTCTATGCAGCACACGAAAAGGACAGGCGAGAGAGGGCAGCCCTGCCTGACTCCAGATTTAATCGGAAAGCTATCTGTTTCCCACCCATTGATTGAGACTGCGCTACTGATGTTAGTGTAGAGCAGTTGGATCCAATTTCGAATTCCCTCCCCAAAGCCCATTTTGGAGAGCACATCCCCCATGTAGGTGTGCGATATTCTGTCAAAGGCCTTCTCCTGATCCAAGCTGATGAGGCAGGTATCCACACCCCTGTCCTGTACATAGGCAATCGTATCCCTGAGCAGCGCCAGGCTGTCAGAGATCTTCCTGCCTGGCACAGAGCAGGTCTGGTCAGGGTGAATCACCAATTCCAGAGCGGATTTGACCCGGTTGGCGATGACCTTGGACAGAATCTTATAGTCCATATTCAACAGTGAAATGGGTCGCCAATTTCTAATTTCCTCCCTTTCCCCCTTGTGCTTGTAGATGAGGGTGATGATGCCTTTCCTCATGGATTCTGACATGCTGCCGGCCAGGAGCATACTCTCGTACACTTCTAGCAGGTCTGGGCCGATCAAGTCCCACAGAGCCGAATACAACTCCGCCGGCAGGCCGTCGCTTCCGGGGGTTTTACTCTTCTCGAAGGACTCGAGGGCCTTAGTCAGTTCGTCAGGAGTTAGCGGTTTGTCTAGGCTCTCCCGCGTACTGTGGTCTAGGACCTCCGTGATAGAGGACAGGAAGGACTGGGAGGCCGTGCTGTCCGTGGGCTTCACGTCATACAGTCCGGCATAAAAGGATTTGCTGATCCTCAGAATGTCGGACCTTGATGACTTTACTGAGCCGTCTTCTTCCTTCAGGCTGCTGATCACAGAGCGCTCTCTGTGTACCTTTTGGAAGAAGAAACGTGAGCACGTCTCATCCTGCTCCACGGAGCGGACTCTGGAACGGAAGATGATCTTGGAGGCCTCCGAGGCAAAGTGCGAGGCTAGCTGGCCCTTCACCTCTTGGAGCTCCTCCTTGACATCGACCCCCATCGACTGCAGCCGGAGCAGATTCTGCATCTTTTCCTGGAGTCGGGACATTTCCCTCTGTTCCTTTCTAGCTTTCTGGGTGCCTTTGAGGATGAAAAACCTCTTGATGCTTCCCTTGATCACTTCCCACCAGTGTGTCAGGGACTCAAAGAGGGGTTTCACGGTTCTCCAACCTTTGTAATCCCTCTTGAGCTCCTCAATGTTCTCTGGGGTCAGCAGTTGCACATTTAGCTTCCATGCCCCCCTGCCCACCCTCAGGTCTTCCTCCAAGTGGCAGTCCGCCAGTAGGAGGCAGTGGTCAGAGAAGAACACCGGCTTGACGTCGGTGGATCTGACTGTGAATGCACGGGACACAAACAGGAAGTCTATCCTGGAACGAATGGACCCGTCTGGCCGCGACCAGGTGTATCTACGCTGCGCTCCGTCTGCAGGGTTGCTGAAGACGTCGTGCAGCTTGGCATCCTTAACTGTTTCCATCAGGGATCTGGACGTAGCGTCCAGTCTGCTTCCGGCCCTGCCGGATCGTCCAGCCGCATCGATGATGCAGTTGAAGTCCCCGCCCAGAATGACCGGCCTGGAGGTCGCCAGCAGCAGTGGGAGCTGCTGAAAAACCTCCAGCCGCTCAGCCCCTTGTGCCGGGCCGTACACGTTAATTAACCGGAGTGGAGCGTTCTTGTACATTACGTCTGCTACCAGGAGTCGCCCGCCCACCACCTCCTTGACCTCGGAGACGGTGAAGTTGCCTCCCCGCAGCAGAATACCCAGGCCGGAGGAACGAGAGTCGTTTCCGCCCGACCAGATCGATGGCCCGTGGGACCACCATCGTGACCATTGCCTGTAGGAGCTGAGGTGCGGTATCGCACACTCCTGCAGAAACAACAGGTCAGCTTTGACCTTGGCTAGGTAGTCCAAGGTCGCAACACATCGCGTAGTAGATTTAATGCTACGCACATTTATGGATACAATCTTTAAACCCATATTAAAGCATTTATTCTCCTACCAAACCCACTGTCTCTGAGAGTCCCAGACCTTTAGTCTGCTCCTTCATACCCGTAGTGAGCTCAAATTCCTTCACTTTGGATGGGCTGAGGTAGATCTCCTTGGCCGTGTTCTGCTCCAGTGGCATCTGGAGGTTCACGTAGTGAGCGGATTTTGAGATGACCTTTGCTGGAGAAGCTTCTCCAAAACTCACCCCCTCTGGGGGGTTGCTGTTCCCGGCTTCCTGGAGCTGGGGTGCGATGATTGCCTCACTGCTCCCAGATTCCAGGGGCTGTGGTGCACTGGCCTCCTCAGGTTGCAGGCAAAGTTGGGGTGCGTTGGTCTCCTTGTTGTCTCCAATTTTCTGGAGCTCGGGTGTCTCGTCCTCCAACGCCCTGGAGCTTTGCCGCCTCTTCTGTCGGTGCCGCTCTGGCACTTCCTCATCCGAAGAGCTGCTGCCCTTGTCATCCGTGTCGGATGGGAGACGCCTCTTGCCGCTTCTCTGGGAAAAGCCTTTGCTTCTTCTTCGCTCCCTCTTACTTTTCTTGTTCTTCACCGTCCGCCACTCCCCCTGCTGCTTTTCCACTGCTGCCTCCTCCTCCATTGATTCGCTGTCCTGAGGACTGGAAGGTTCAGGGGGTGGTGCTGTTGATTGGCTCTCTGTTGCCTCAATCTCTTTCTCCACCTTGTCTCTCTCTGTGTCCTCCTTTGTCCCGTTGAGCTCCCTGGGGGCCTTGGTGGTTGGAGTGACACGGAACATTTCTTCTGCTTCCCCGTGGTCGGCTTTGGCTGCCTGTGCGTAAGTACGGCAGCGTTTGGGGCAGGTCCTGTAGAGGTGACTTGCCTCGCCACACAGGTTGCAGCACTTGGCCTGTTTGCAGTCTTTTGTCTGGTGCCCTTCCTGTTTGCAGATCTTGCAGAGGGAGGCGCTGCAGTTGGCCGCCACATGACCAGCCTTGCCGCATGAGCGGCAATGCTTGGGTTGCCCAGCGTAGACCAGGTAGCCACGGTTTCCCCCGATAGCGAAACTGGAAGGAGGGTGGAAAATGGCTCCCTTACCATCGGTCTTTAGCGTGACCTTAAACAGGCGTTTGCCTGTCCAGATCCCCAAGTCGTCTCGAATCTCAGTGCCGCTCCCCACCTTATCGAAGTACCTGGTGAGGAAGGTGACCACGTCGGCGACAGGGACGAAGGGGTTGTACACATGCACCATCACCTCACGTTCCCGTTGCAACGGCAGAGAAAAGTGCGGCTCCGCCGTCAGGATCTTCATCTCCGGCAGGTCTCTCTTCTCCTCGAACACCCTCAGGAGCCGGACGCAGTCTGCCACTTGCTTGAACGTGACGTCAAAATAACCACCTTTGCGGGAGTCGTGCAGGGTGAAGATCTCCGTAGCTTGGAAGCCGCACGCCTTCAACAGGATCCTCCTGGTGAAGAAGCCCCGATCCATAGGTGATCCTCCTTCGTCGCTGTGGTTCACCGTGACTCGGACGGTGATAGGTAACCCACGGTATGAATTCGGATTGCGATTGGTTTTCGCCCTTCCATCCCGACCTTGCCATGGCAGGACCATGGTGTCGCCCCTGCAACACTACACTTGATCTTAGCCAAAAGGCCGAAAGGGTTGATGTGTGACTCAGAGTGAAAATGAAGAAGTTGGATCAAATTGAGAGAACAGCTGGTGTTTTGAGATGTTGGTGAACCGTTAACCCTTTTTTGATGTTGTGACTTTATAAAGACAGATTCCAATGATTGATGCCTTTGATAGATTTCTACTGATTATTGAGATCTGGGTGTGAGGCTCAAGTCTGTTGCACTGAACATGTTTGTAGCTCAAGGGATGGGGGAAGTGCGGAGACATGGGGCAGAATTTTGCCGTATGACACGAGGGGGCGGGGCTCACTCACCAACGCGTAAAATGACGCGGAATTCCCGTATTCACCGCGCCCTATTTAAATATTCAGCTAGGCGGGGAGCCAGTGAAATCAGCTGTGGGCCGCCGACCTGTTAATGGCCAATTGAGGCCACTGACCGGATAATTTAAACAATTAAGGGACCTGCCCGTCCAACCTTCAGGTCGGTGGGCAGGCCAGGAGCCCCGGCGGCAACTAGAGAAAACATTAAACCTCATCCACCGGCGGGGTGAGGATTCATGCTGCGTTTTAATCAGTTTAATTAAGTTTTACTGTAATTTATGAACATGTCCCGTCTCATGTGACGTTGTCAGGACTCACCAAATCCCTTCATTGCCAATGAAATAATTCCTGAATTGTAGTCACAGATGTAAAACACAGCAGGCAGTTTGTGCCCAGCAAGATGCAAGAGGCCGCAATGTGATAAATAACGCAGATCACTTGGCAATGAAAAGCCAGTGGACTCCAATCTCTGGTCAGACCCTCCACTCTTATCCAACATTCTCAATTCAAAGTTCTCAGAGTATAAGTGTATTAAGTTGTGTGACAGGAACACCACTGTCTAATAACAGGAAATTCTTTCCTGATCGTTATAACCTCTCAGTTCTGATATCATCCTTGTAAAAGTGCTTTCTCTTGTGGGACTGTGATTTCTATTAAAACTGATGCTTCACATTATATTTCTCTAAAAGGATCCATTCTCTGTGTGTTAGATTTCACAGATAAACCCACGATATTCCCTGCTGAAATTATTGCAGGAAAGCGTGTGGATGCAAGCTGCACCTTTAACACAATGTGCAATGGAACAGCAGCACCTGTCTTAACCTGGGACACTCCCACTGACGTGCCTGGATCAGTCTCAAACACTGTAACTCAGCATGGCGTCACTCTGACCTATACTTCTGTTCTGACCCTGATCCCATCACTCAAACACCACAGACAAAATCTCAGCTGCAGAGTGAGATATCCATCTGTTTCATCGGAGCGGACCCTCGTACTAATTGTGCAAGATAAGTATGGACACCCTTCATTCTACATCAGCACTCCCTCAGCGCTGACCCTCTGACTGTGCAGCCCGTTCTCAATATTCACATTCTCAGGCCTCTCAATGAGCTTCACAGTCGATAGAAGGTAACTAATCTTTATTTGATTATTGCTGAATGAAGAGACAATCTGTCTAAGCTTCATATCTCGCACACACCATTCTCCATGGCAACACCTCCACCTATCAGAGACCACTTGCCAACCAATCAGCACTTTCTTCCCGTTATGTCTAAATCGTTGTTCACTTTCTGTTGGCAAACCAGGGATCTGTCTTGTTTAGTCCTGCCCTGACATCTGAATATCACAATGAACAGAACAAGTTCCAACAATGAGATTGAACTGTGGTTGGTGATTCCTCACGTTACATCCAGGGACACTGGAGACTATCAGTGTGTGGCAGAGGATGAACATGGAGCAGTGGAGGCGTTCATAACCATCACCGTGGAACGTGAGTGTACACAGAGTTCAACAACTCTCTCAGCTTCGGACACTACACAAACACAAACGAACACTCTCTAATGTACAGACCTAAGTAGACACATGCCGACACACAATCCCACATGCATGAGCACACACAAAGACACACTCACAAACATACACACTAGTGTACTCTCCCCTGTGGGTTACCTGACCCCCCTCAGTACTGCACTGGAGAGTTGGCCTGGATTCTGGGATTTATGTTCCCTTTCATATTTATGGAAGAATATGGAAATTACAAAATTTATTACAGACACTCAGATGCACAAAGATACTCACAGATATCCTCTGCCTCTCAGACTTTCTCTCGCCCTTTGAGATGCTTCCTGAAACCTTACCCTTTGACAAATCAACTGTCCAAGCCCCTCCTTACATGATCCCCTGAGAAGTTTTATTGGTGTACCTGAGAGTAAGAGAGAGGTGGAGAGGTTTAGGAAGGGAATTGTTGGTGAAAAGCTTACATCATGTTCTCACCTTTCCAGTGTCCACTTTTCCATATATGCCCAAAGACCCTGTTTATAATGGGGACTGCCTATGTAAACGTCACGCTGTAGTTACACTCTCCCACCAGTGGTGGAACTGCAGCACTTAATCCTTGTACCTCCCAGCTTTTCAAACAACTCCACTTCCCAATTTGCTACACATGCTGGTTAGTCAGTGCTGACAAATAACGTGCCATGTTGGGTTAAGTTGTAATGAAACTGGTCAATGTCCTGCTTAGAATGACCTTCATATCATCGAGTCATTCCAGCACTGTAGAGGGCCATTTGGCCCGTTGAGTCCATGCCGTCTCTCTGCAGAGCAATCCAGTCAGTCTCGTTCTCCCGCTCTATCCCCGTATCCCGGCAAGTTTATTTCCCTCAAGTGTCCGTCCAATTTACTTTTGAAATCGTTCATCGTCTCCAATTCCACAATCCTCGTAGGCAGCGAGTTCCAGCTCATTACCACTCGCTGTGTAAAAAAGTTCCTCCTCACATCCCCCCCTGCCCAAAACCTTCAATCAGTGTCCCCCAGTCCCATCAGCTAATGGCAACAGCTTCTCTTTGTCTACCTTATCTAAACCCGTCATCATCTTTTACGCCTCGATCAGACCGCGCCCCCACCCCCCACCCACCCCCCCAAACCACCACCCCTCATTCTCCTTTGCTCCAAGGAGAGCAAACCCAGCTTCTCCAAACCTACCTTGTAGCTAAAGTCCCTCATCCCTGGAAGCATTCTGGTCAATCTCCTCTGCATCCTCTCAAGGACCCTCACTTCCTTCCCAAAGTGAGGTGACCAGAACTGGACACAATACTCTAGTTGTGACCTAACCAGAGCTTTAGAAATATTCAGCATAACCTCCCTGTGTTTGTACTCAAATCCTCGTTTTATGAAAAGTTTATTCTTTCCATCAGCACAAACAGCAATTTCCAAGCGGAGTCCCATCAGCAGACAGAGTGCAATGAAACATCGGCATGCCTGCTTCTTAATGTACAGAGAGAAACCTGGAACGAGAGATTCTCCTTCTTCTCCTCAGCAAGCTGAAACTTTTCCTTATACCTGGTGTTCCCCAGTCCTGCTGTGTGGGCACATCATAACCACGGCATTATCTGGCTGTGTGCAGCCAACATGGTCGAATAGGAATGAACAGAAATGTGACGTTGTTAAACTCTGTTATCTGATTGGAATGTGCTTTATGAATGCTGCACCTTTTACATGCTGCGATAGATTGGAAGAAGCATTTGGGTTATGAACAAAATTACATTTATTCACACAATTGATTAAAATGCTCAGGCTGTTTTGTACATATTTACATATTAAACTGCCATGCAAAACTCTTGACCCAAAGACATTATTTCATGATCTCATGTTTTCCCCATCATATGAATTTCTGTGCCCATCATTATAATAAAAATTTCCCATGTAAACATGTCACATTGTAGTTACTCAGTCCTGCCAGTGGTGGTGCCATATCTAAGCTGTCTTGCTGCCCAGACACAGAATGAAATATTCTCGTTGTGTACATGAGGTTGTTGGGACACAGACATCAGGCGGAATCTTGGGCAGTGCCGAGAATTTTCTTAAGACATTGCAGCCCACGCTCAGAGCTGAGACTATAGAAGTGCAGCGTTCCCTAAGTCCTGACCCTCCGTCAGTGCAGCGCTCCCTCACTACTGTCCCTCTGACAGTGCAGCCCTCTCTGAGTACTGCCCCTCTGACAGTGCAGCACTCCCACAGTACATACCCTATGACAGTGCAGTACACCCTCAGGACTCACCATCTGCCAGTGCATCACTCTCTCAGTACTGACCCGCCGACAGTGCAGCACTCCCTCAGTACATAACCAATGACAGTGCAGCACTCCCTCAGCACTGACCCGCTGACAGTGCAGCACTTCTTCAGTACTGACCCTATGACAGTGCAGCACTCCCTCAGTGCTGACCTGCCGACAGTGCTGCACTCCCCCAGTGCTGACCCGCCGACAGAGCAGCATTCCCTCAGTGCTGACCTTCTGACAGTGCAGCACTCTCTCAGTACTGACCTGAAGACAGTGCAGCACTCCCTCAGTGCTGACCTTCTGACATTGCAGCACTCTCTCAGTACTGACCTGATGATAGTGCAGCACTCCCTCCGTATAGACTTGAGCTGCCTGGGTCCCAAATCTTTGTAAGTCCCTCCTTAATCCTTGTGTGTGGATGAGCTCAGAGACCCTCATGTAATTAAGAAGTCACCATGAACACTGCAGCAGTCAGAATAGACAGACCTACAATCTAACACTCACACTACCTCCACAGTTTCACCACCAAACTACAAGAAGGAAGCAAACTGGCTGAAAATAAACAGGTGACAATCCAGCCTGTGTAGATCGGTGAGAAAGTTTATTGCTTCTTCATTGTCTCTGATCTGCAGCACAGTTAAAAATTAGATAACCACAGAATCAAACAGCACAGAAAAAGGTACTCAGCCCATTTTCTCTCAACTAGTTTTCCGGGACATTGAATGGCCTCTTGCTGTTCTGTGTGATTCTGTGATATGATGAAGAAAATTCCTTTTCAGCAACATTTTACTTCTTCTGCTGAAATTGTTCATGTTGCAGAAGAGGAACTGATGTTTTCCATTTCAGCGTTTAGTGTGGGTTCCAGTTCAGCTTTAACCGAAACTCAGTGAAACGGAAGTGAAGGTCATGAACCCAACACAGCGGCACGTCCGACACATGCAGAGCTCAGGCTAGAGGCTCTTTGTTAGTGTGTTTCACAGTGTCTGCTGGAGCAGGCTCAGTGCTGAGCTCGGGGACAATCAGTCTACAATGCTGCATCGGAATCAACAATACAACAATATGGGGTTTGGATCAGAAATAATTCCTTAGACAATGAGGATCCAAAGAGATTCCTTAGAGAATGAAGATGTAAAGGCTACGAATCAGATTGAATCAGATTAGCCAATCAACTGTGTTGAAGAGCAGGCAGGAGTGTTAGGCTAATTAGTGATTCATGGCGGTGATAATGGGGGGAGTTCTGAGGTCTCCTAATCCATTGTCCTGTCTTGTAAATCAGCGCTGAATGGATCTCAATGAGGGTGTCTTGTGGAGACTGTGTTGGGTGGAGGACTGGCTTCACAAAACAGGGTCCTGAGGACCATGGCCCGACGTAGAATGAACTTGTCATCTCCTGTGTCCAGGGTTCTCTTCCATCCGTTGTGAAATCTTGGGGAGTCCGTTCTGTGTCTTTGTGTGTCTCTGTGTCTGTGTTCATGTGCACGTGCTCGCGTGTGTCTGAATGTGTGTGTGTACGTCTGTGCGGGAGTGAGTGTGTATGCATGTGCGTGTATTTGTCTGTGTGTATCTATGAGTGTGCGCATGTTAGTGTGTGAATTGTGTATGCGTGTGTTACTGTGTGTGTCTTTGCACATGTATGACTGTGTGTGTGTGTGTGTGTGTGTGTGTGTGAGTGTGTGTGTGAGTGATGTTGAAGTTTGTGTTTACTCAAGTTCCACAGTGATGGTTATGAACCCCTCCACTGCTCCATGTTCATTCTCTGCCACACACTGATAATCTCCAGTGTCCCTGGGTGTAACGTTAGGAATCACCAACCACAGCTCATTGTTGGAACTTGTTCTGTTCATTGTGACATTAAGATGTCGCCACGTCAGGTTAGAAGCTGGGAAGCTCTCGACAGAGCAGATTATCACTGCAGAATTCCCCTCAATTATATTGATCGATGAAGCGTTAATCATATCAAGCGAAGTAATTGAGAGATTCTGTGGTGCATCTAAAAACAAATCAAGATTTCACCGTGAGCAAGCACAGTGCACAGCAAGACTCCATGTATCATCGCTGTCTGATGTCTCTGCGCATTTAAAGGCATCTTTCCCCATTATAAGTTCCTTTGTCAACATTTATAATGGTCACTGCCTTCGTGTTTCTTTTTGTACATTTACAGGAAGTGAGTGCCGCTGATCCAGTATTTATTACCCATCCCTAATTGCCCTTGATAAGGTGGTGGTGAGTTTTTCACCCCCATAGACATCCCAGCCTCTGACCTGCTCCTGTAGCCACAGTATTTTTGGCCGTTCCAGTTAGTTGTTTGGTTAAACATCCCCCAGATTGTTGATCGTGGGGGTTTCAGCGATGGTAAAGTCATTGAATATCAAGGGGAGATGGTTAGATTCTCTCTTGTTGGAGTTGATCACTGCCTGGTACTTGTGTGGCGTGAACATTACTTGTCATTTCTCAGCCCAAGCTGAGTGTTGTTCAGCTCTTGCTGCATGTGGATATGTAAACTGTCACGCTGTAATTACAGCCTTCCACCAGAGGAGGCACTGTCGGGCTAGAGGAAAATAAAATGTCTTTCACATCATCAGGATGTTCACGGGGATTTGACAGTCGAGGAATTGCTTTAGAATAATGGGGTATTGAGTGATAAACCTACAATTCTCTGTGCAGGGGGCTGCTCGTCCAATACAGGGTCTTGTTCAGCTGATGTCATCATTGTATCAGAACCGAATCTGGAGAAACACTCCAGTGCAGAACAGGGAGAACAGACAACTCACACATGTCTGTGTGTGTGTGCGTGAGTGTGTGTGTGTCTGTGTGTCAGAGTGATTTTGAACTCTGTCTACACTCACATTCCACAGTGATGGTCATGAACCCCTTCACTGGTCCATATTCATTCTCTGCCACACACTGATAGTCTCCAGTGTCCCTGGATGTAACGTGAGGAATCACTAACCACAGCTCATTGTTGGAACTTGTTCTGTTCATTGGGACATTAAGATGTCGACACGTCAGGTTAGAAGCTGGGAATCTCTCGACAGAGCAGATTATCACTGCAGAATTCCTTTCAATTATATTGATCAATGAAGCGTTAATCATATCAAGAGAAGTAATTGAGAGATTCTGTGATGCATCTAAAAACAAATAAAGCTCCGTTAACTTACATTGACTGTGAAGCACTTTGAGAGAATCTTAGAATGTGAAAGTTGTGATATCAATGTAGGTTCCTTCACCACAAAGCTCATAACCCAGGCAGACACTTCAGTTCAGTACTGAGAGACTGCAGCCCTGTCACAGGTCAGTACTGAGGGAGTGCAGCACTGTCGGAGTGTCAGTACAGAGGGAGAGCTGCACTGTCAGAGTGTCAGCACTGAGGGGCTGCCGAACTGTTGGAGTGTCAGTACTGAGGGAGTGCGGCACTGTCGGAGGGTCAGTGCTATGGAGATGCCAAACTGTCGAAGGGTCAGCACTGAGGGAGTGCCTTACTGTCGGAGCGTCAGCACTGAAGGAGTGCCTCTTGGGATCTTACTTTACACATTGTATACTGTTCCATCTAATGTAGAATGAAGGGTGTCCATACTTAAATAGCACAGTTAGTATGAGGGTCCGCACCGATGAAACAGATGGATAACTCACTCTGCAGCTGAGGTTGTGTCTGTGGTGTTTGAGTGATGGGATCAGGGTCAGAACAGATGTATATGTCAGAATGTCGCTAGGCTGAGTTACAGTGTTTGAGACTTATCCAGGTACGTCAGTGGGAGTGTCCCAGGTTAAGACAGGTGCTGCTGTTCCATTGCACGTTGTGTTGAAGGTGCAGCTTACATCCACACGCTTTCCTGCAATAATTTCAGCAGGGAATATCGTGGGTTTATCTATGAAATCTAACACACAGAGAATGGATCTTTTAGAGAAATATAACGTAAAGCATCAGTTCAAATAGAAATCACAGTCCCACAAGAGAAAGCACTTTTACAAGGATAATATCAGAACTGAGAATTTACAATGATCATTGAAGAATTGTCTGTTTTTAGACTTGGTGAATTTCTATCACTCAGCTGAATACACTTTCACTCAGTGACCCTTGATTTGACCAGACTGGGTGAGGGTGGAGAAACAGCTCACAGCTCGGGGAGAACAGACTCAGTATTTGTCAGAAAACTGCAAAATGTTCATTAATTCTGTCTCCGGCAGAACAGAAATAATTTGAAACAATCACTGACCGGCACCTAAAAACGATGATCAGGTTATTGATCACATTGCTGTTTCTGGGAGCTCCCTGTGCATAGATTGGCTGCTGTGCTTCCCACATTACAACAGAAAGGTCAATTCAAGAATTATCTCATTCTTTGTGGGGAAGGTGCAGGACCTTAATTCTTCAGAATAGAATTTGACAATGGTCCAAGTCATAACTATTACCCTGTAACCCTGCTTCACGTTTCTGGTATTTGCTGTGTTATAATTACTCAACAATTCACATTCAACACTCAATGAGAAATAACACAAACTGCGACGTTTACCTATTAACACAAAACACAGCTTATTATAACACACTGTCTGATTCTCAATAACCTGGTGATAGCTTCCAGTTCAGTCCCAAAGCAACCTCTAATACTCACTTTAATATCAATGATTAAATCTATTGTCTGTGTCCAATAATGTTATCAGGTTATCCACTCCCATCGATCTCTCTCATCCTGCTTTCAAGTCTTCCGTATTCACAAAAGAAAGATGCGCATTTCTATAGCGCCTTTCACCACCTAAGCATGTACCAAACCACTTCACAGAGATTGAGATAATTCTTGAATTATCCTCACTGTTGTAATGTGGGAAGCACAGCACCCAATCTGTGCACAGGGAGCTCTCAGAAACAGCAATGTGATCAACAACCACAACACAGTGTCCACAAGACACACCAATTGAGATCCATGCAGTGCTGATTTACAAAACAGGACAATGGATTAGGAGCCCTCAGAACTCCCCCCATTATCACCGTCATGAATCACTAATTAGCCTAACATTCCTGTCTGCTCTTCAACACGGCTGATTGGCTAATCTGATTCAATCTGATTGGTGCATTTTGTATCTTCATTGTCTAAGGAATCTATTTGGATCCTCATTGTCTAAGGAATCTCTTTAGATCCTCATTGTCTAAGGGATTATTTCTTATCCAAAACCCATATTGTTGATTCCGATGCAGCATTGTAGACTGACTTGTCCCCAAGCTCAGCACTGACCCTACTCCAGCAGACACTGTGAAACACACTAACAAAGCGCCTCTAGCCTGAGCTCTGCATGTGTCGGACGTGCCGCTGTGTTGGGTTCATGACCTTCACTTCCGTTTCACTGAGTTTCGGTTAAAGCTGAACTGGAACCCACACTAAACGCTGATGGAAACCATCAGTTCCTCTTCTGCAACATGAACAATTTCAGCAGAAGAGGTAAAATGTTGCTGAAAAGGAACTTTGTTCATCATATCACAGAATCATACAGAACAGCAGGAGGCCATTCAGTGTCCCGGAAAACTAGTACAGAGACAATGGGCTGAGTGGCCTCTTTCTGTGCTGTTTGATTCTGTGGTTATCCAATTTTTAACTGTGCTGCAGATCAGAGAAAAGAGGAAGCAATAAACTTTCTCACCGTTCTACACAGGCTGGATGGTCATCTCTTTATTTTCAGCCAGTTTGCTTCCTTCTTGTGGTTTGGTGGTGAAACTGTGCAGGAAGTGTGAGTGTTGGATTGTAGGTCTGTCTATTCTGACTGCTGCTGTGCTCATGGTGACTTCTCAATTACATGAGGGTCTCTGAGCTCCTCCACCCCCAAGGATTAAGGAGGGACTTACAAAGATTTGGGACCCAGGCAGCTCAAGTCTATACTGAGGGAGTGCTGCACTGCCATCGGGTCTGTACTGAGGGAGTGCTGCAATGTCAGAAGGTCAGCACTGAGGGAGTGCTACACTGTCATTGGGTCAGTACTGAGGGAGTACTGCACTGTCAGAGGGTCAGCATAGAGGGAGTGCTGCACTGTTGGAGGGTCAGCACTGAGGGAGTGTTGCACTGTCAGCGGGTCAGTACCGAGAGAGTGCTGGACTGTCAGAGGGTGAGTCCTGAGGGAGTGTTGCACTGTCATCGGGTCTGTACTGAGGGAGTGCTGCACTGTCAGAGGGACAGTTGTGAGAGACCGCTGCACTGACAGAGTGTCCAGACTGAGGGAACGCAGCACTGTAATAGGCTCAGTTCTGAGCGTGATCTGCAATGTCTGAAGTACATTCTCGGCACTGACCAAGATTCCGCCTGATGTCTGTGTCCCAACAACATCATGTACACGGCGAGAATATTTCATTCTGTATCTGGGCAGCAAGACAGATTTGATATGGCACCACCACTGGCAGGAAAATGTAACTACAATGTGACATGTTTACATGGAAATTTTATATTATAATGATGGGTACAGGAATTGATATGATGTGGAAAACATGAGATCATGAAATAATGTCTTTGAGTCAAGAGTTTTGCATGGCAGTTTAATATATAAATATCTACAGAACAGCATTAGCATTTTAATCAGTTGTGTGAATAAATGTAATTTTGTTTATATTCCTAAAGCTTCTTACAATCTATCGCAGCATGGAAAAGGTGCAGCATTCAGAAAGCAGATTCCAATCAGATAACAAAGTTGAGCGACGTCACATTTCTGCTCATTCCTATTCGACCATGTTAGCTGCACACAGCCAGACAATGCCGTGGTTATGATGTGTCCACACAGCAGGACTGGGCAGCACCAGGTAGAAGGAAAAGTTTCAGCTTGCTGAGGAGAAGAAGGAGAATCTCCCGTTCCCGGTTTCTCTCTGTACATTAAGAAGCAGGCATGCCGATGTTTCATTGCACTCTGTCTGCTGATGGGACTCAGCTTGGAATTTGCTGTTTGTGCTGATGGAAAGAATAAGCTTTTCATAAATCAAGGGATTGAGTACAAACAAAGGGAGATTATGCTGCACATTTATCAAGCTCTGGTTAGGTCACAACTAGAGTATTGTGTCCAGTTCTGGTCACCTCACTTTGGAAATAATTGAGGGTCCTTGAGCGGGTGGGGAGGAGATTCACCAGGATGGGTCCAGGGATGTGGGAATTTAGCTACAAGTTTGGGTTGGAGAAGCTGGGGTTGTTCCCCTTGGAGCAAAGGAGATTCAGGGGGTTCTGATCGAGGTCGACAAGATGATGCCGGGTTTAGATAAGGTAGACAAAGATAATCTGCTGCCATTAGCTGATAGTACAAGGACTGGGGGACACAGATTGAAGGTTTTGGGCAGGGGGGGGATGTGAGGAGGAACTTTTTTACACAGCGAGTGGTAATGAGCTAGAACTCGCTGCCTACGAGGATAGTGGAAGTGGAGATGATGAATGATTTCAAAAGGAAATTGGACAGACACTTGAGAGAAATAAACTTGCAGGGATACAGGGACAGAACGGTGGAATGGGACTGGCTGGATTGCTCTACAGAGAGACAGCATGGACTTCAAGGGCCGAATGGCTTCATCCTGTGCTGGAATGACTCTTTGATACGACGGTGATTCTAACCAGGACACTGACCAGTTTCATTACAACTTAACCCAACATCGCACGTTATTTGTCAGCACTAACTGACCAGATTGTTGCCGTACAAAGGTTTAAACAATCTGCCGACTTCCTTTCACTGTTTGTCCCTCCCAGACACAAACGCCAGCGATAGTGATAACCACAGCCACAAGGAATATCACAGCTCGTATTCCCAGGATCTGGATCACGTGCAGATTCTCTCCTCCACTGTCTAGAGAAGACACAGAAATAAATCATCACTGACTCTCCGCTTTTAATCTCTCACTCTGGCTGAACAATCAAGTTTCAAATCACTGCAATATTTGCTGTAATTTTGACCCATCCACTGGGATTCAATGTGGAATGAATGTTTTCATTGTAAACACTCTAAGAGTGGACAATCTGAACTTTCCCCTTAGCGTGGAACATTGGTGAGAATGGATCATTATCCTGTTTGACTCCCTGTCCAATGTTTCTCTCCATTGCTGTGTACAGGATTGTGTTGTAGAAAATTGTGGAAACGTTTAGTGCAGGTTGGAAATCCATCTCGGACGCGTGTGCGAATCAGGCAGGATCGTGGCGGACTCCCCCAAGGACTTACACACCCCGGTTAATAAACAGTTCCAACCTTTGCCCGGAGAGAGGGGAGAATGTGGAACTCGCTCCCACAGGGAATAGTTGAGGTGAATAGTATCGATGTATTTAAGGGGCAGGAGGGTCGGTAACCAGAGGGACCCAGATTGACGAACCGGAGGGTGAGATGAGGAGAATTTGTTTTGACAGAGCGAGTTGTTGTGATCTGGAAGGCGCTGCCTGAAAGGGCAGTGGAAGCAAATTCAATAGGAAATTTCAAAAGGAGAATTGGAGAAATACTTGAAGTAGGAAGATTGGGGGTAAAAGCGGAGTGGTGAACATCCAGCCTATTTCTGCTTCCCCGAGAGTGTAAGCCCTTCAGGGAGGCGCTGAGGCAGTTTTCAGTAAAATGACTTACCAAATCTACCGTTGGAGAAATAATTTAACTCCGATGAACTCACAGCTTGTGTAGCAAACTGGAAAGTGGAGTTGGTTGAAAAGCTGAGAGGTACAAGGATTAAGTGCTGCAGTTCCACCACTGGTGGAAGAGTGTAACTACAGCGTGACTTTTACATAGGCAGTCCCCATTATAAACAGGGACTTTGCGCATAACGGGAAAAGTGGACATTGGAAAGGTGAGAACATGATGTAAGCTTTTCAACAACAATTCCCTTCCTAAACCTCTCCACCTCTCTCTTATTCTCAGGTACACCAATAAAACTTCACAGGGAATCATGTAAGGAGGGGCTTGGACAGGTGACTGGTCAAAGGGTTGGGTTGGCAAGTGGTCTCTGATAGGTGGAGGTGTTGCCATGGAGAATGGTGTGTGCGAGATATGAAGCTTAGACAGCTTGTCTCTTCATTCAGCAATAATCAAATAAAGATCAGTTAAATTCTATCGACTGTGAAGCTCATTGAGAGGCCTGAGAATGTGGACACTGAGAACGGGCTGCACTGTCAGAGGGTCAGCGCTGAGAGAGTGCTGATGTAGAATGAAGGGTGTCCATACTTACCTTGCACAGTTAGTACGAGGGTCCGCTCCGATCAAACAGATGGATATCTCCCTCTGCAGCTGAGAGTGTGTCCGTGGAGTTTGAGTGATGGGACCGGGGTCAGAACAGAAGGAAAAGGTCGTTGGTGTAAAGTTACATTGGGCTCTGTGTCTGTGCTGCACTGACTTCGGCTATATGATAACTACAGTGTGATATTGTGTTATTGCAGGAGAAAGAAAGCGAAGGAGGAGAGAGTTTCATGGACCAGTGACATTGCATTGATCCCCAGTCCACGCTCTGTGAAGCACCAGGTACAGGAGCTGTTTACACTCACTCCAAAGCTTCAATCTCAGTGTGTAGACAACACGTGTCCCAGATTCCCAGTGGGGTTACCCACTGATTTGTCCCTGTGGAGTCAGCAATGGTTCATTATCGTGCAGTCTCTCTGTTATGACACAACAACTGGTAAAGGCTGTTGTTTAAAATCCCAGAGGGAAACTTTAAACAACTGTTATAACCTATACTTCCAAGTGGAATGTTTGAGATGCAGCTCAAAGTTCAGGAATAAGACCACCAGTTCTCGAGATGGTTTTATATCAAACGACATGGGACATTTATTAATTTACACAAGTTAAATGTATGCACATGGCTACCAACTAGTATTATCATAACTTTTTAACAAATTCCCAAGCTAACCTCCTCTAAGACAATGCATCGATTTTAAGCAGACACCAGGCAAAGCATTTTCACCTTACAAATTTCAAATAAGGTTCCTTTCACTTTGGTTTCCTTGCAGACATGTGTAGGCTTACAGCTGCTTTGATGTTACAAGCCTCTGCTCTGCACACACAAAACTGCTGAAGTTATACCCAGCGCTTCTCTTGGAATGTAAATTCTCATTGAATCATGAACACCTTTGAACTTCACCTCTTCTAACAATAAAGCCCCTTTCATAATATCGATTTTATTACTAATATAAATGTTGATTGGTGTAAGATTTCTCTCCCAGACATTGAATGCTCTTTTTAAAAATGCAAATTACCACTTTACCTCTCAGTTACATCACAAAAGTACTATACATCAAAGCACCCAGTCTGGCTGGCTTTAATCCAATTAAAACACACACAGACACACCCACAGATTAAACCTCGATTTGAATAAATATAATTTCCAATAACATTATTTCCATTAATAGTCTGATGACAGTCTCTCTTTCTATCCCTTCCTCACTTTATTCCTCTCTATCTCTCTCTCATCCTCTCTCTGATTACAAGGTTCATGGTAAAGAGCCTCACAACAGGCACCTGAGTGTAGAATCCAAGCCGTCACTCACTAGAGCCATTACCCAGGGAGTGCGAGACAGCCAGGGGGTCAGTATGAAGGGAGTGCGGCACAGCCGGAGAGTCAGTACTGAGGGAGTGCTGCACTGTCGGAGAGTCAGTACTGAGGGAGTGCTGCACTGCCATAGGTGTTTTCTTTCATATAAAATGAGAGAGAAGGTTAAACCCACTGAGACAGGACTGACACTAACGAGGCTGCGCAATAATTTAACCCTATCAGTGCCAGTAAATGATGTGAAGATGTCTTCTGTTTCCATTTCTCCGTAGGCTAAACAGAACGTGCTGATTACTGAGCCCCGGGACAGAATCAGAGAAACAACTAGCGAGGGGGAGGCCCCAGCTCACCGGGGTCTCTCTGAAGATCCAGAGGGACCCGATGCTGGAATATTGGCACACTGACAAACCTGACGAGCTTCTCGACGCCAATCCCCAAGTCTTGAAGGTGTCCAGTGGTGATGGGTCTGTTCACAGGGAAGAGGAGATGGAATACGCACAGATCAGGTTCGACAGATTACTGAGTGTGAAACGGGGAGAGGGAGTGAGGAGGTATGCGGGTGGGGGTAGGGATTGACATACCTGGGAACAGGAAACAACCCACTGGGAGAGAGGGGGAGTGAGGGAGGAAGGGATGGAATTTTGCTGCGGTTGATGTGGTTTGGAATGAAATGCTTCTCCAGAGAGGAATGGATGCTGAGCCATTGGGGATAGAGATTCATTGTCTCCCTCTCTCTCTCACTCTCGCTCTCTCTCTCTCTCTGTCTCCCTCTTTCTTTCTCTGTCTGTCTCTCATTCTCTATCTCTTGCTCCTCCTTTAAGATGCCCGTTTATAACTGACTTTGTTCACTCAGCTTTTGGTCTCCTCTCCCTAACATCTCATCATGTGCTTCAGAGTCAGATGAAGATGTGATTAACAATCCCCGGATGAGGCTTGGGGCATTTTGCTACATTAAAGGTGCTATGTAAATGCAAGTTGTTGTTGTAACTTTGATCTGCATTGATTCAGAATGGAACCACAAGGACTCCTTCGACAGGGCGTGTGTGCAGCAGTCTCGCATTAAATGCATTGAGCTGTGAGATTTTTAATTCTTTCTTCGAATGTGGCTGACACTGGTGATGCCAGAATTAATGCCCATCCCTAATTCCCCTTGAGAAGGTGGTGGTGAGCAGCCTTCTTGACCCCCTGCAGTGCATGTGGTGTAGGCACACCCACAGTGCTGTTAGGGAGGGAGCTCCAGGATTTTGATCCAGTGACAGTGAAGGAACGGTGATATATTTCCAATCAGGATGGTGTGTGACTTGGAGGGGAACTTCCAGGTGGTGGTGTTCCCGTGTGTCTGCTGCCCTTATCCATCTAGATGGTAGAGTTCGCGGGTTTGGAAGGTGCTGTTGATGGAGCCTTGCTGAGTTGCTGCATTGCATCTTGTAGATTGTACACACACTACTGCTACTGTGTGTTCGTGGTGGAGAGAGTGAATGTTTAAGGTGGTGAATGGGTTGTGGATCATTCGGGCTACTTTGTCCTGTATGATGTCGAGCTTCTTGATTCTGTGCTTTGTGCAGAAGTGATTTAAAGAGTCAGTCCAGCCGTTGGTGTAAGGTTACAGTGGCCACTGTGTCTGTGCTGCACTGACTGTCTACTATATGATAACCACAGTGTGATATTGTGTTATTGCAGGAGAAAGACAGCGAAGGAGGAGAGAGTTTCCTGGACCAGTGGCATTGCATTGACCCCTAGTCCACTCTCTGTGAAGCACCAGGTCCAGGAGCTGTTTACCCTCACTCCAAAGCTTCAATCTCAGTGTGTAGACAACACGTGTCCCGGATTCCCAGTGGGGTTACCCATGGATTTGTACCTGTGGAGTCAGCAATGGTTCAGTATCGTGCTGTCTCTCTGTTATGACACAGCAACTGGTAAAGGCTGTTGTTTAAAATCCCAGAGGGAAACTTTAAGCAACTGTCATAACCTATATTTCCCAGTGGAATGTTTGAGATGCAGCTTTAAATTCAGGAATAAGACCACCAGCTCTCGAGTGGGGTTAACATCAATCTACATGAGACATTTATTAATTTACACAAGTTTAACATATGCACATGGCTACAAACTAGTTTTATCATAACTTTTTAACAAATTCCCAAGCTAATCTCCTCTAAGACAACCCATAGATTTTAAGCAGACTCCAGGCAAAGCATTTTCACCTTACAAATTCCAAATGAGGTTCCTTTCACTTTGGTTCCTTTCCAGACAGGTGTAGGCTTACAGCTGCTTAGATGATACAAGCCTCTGCTCTGCACACACAAAACTGCTGAAGTTGTACCCAGCGCTTCTCTTTGAATGTAAATTCTCATTGAATCATCAGGACCTTTGAACTCTACCTCTTCTAACAATAAATCCCCTTTCATCGTATCAATTTGATTAGTAATATAAAACTTGATTGGTTTAAGATTTCACTCCCAGACTTTGAATGCTCTATTTAAAAATGCAAATTACCACTTTACCTCTTTGTTTACATCTCAAAACTACTATACATCAAAGCACCCTGACTGGCTGGCTTTAATCCAATTAAAACACACACAGACACACCCACAGATTAAACCTCTGGTTAAAAAGACAATTTCCAATTACATTACATACATTAATAGATTCATGACGCTCTGTCTCTATCCCTTTCCCTCTTTTTCTCTCTCTCTCTCTCTCTCTCCCTCCCTCTGATTACAAGGCTCATGTTATTGAGCCTCACACGAGGCACCTGAGTACAGAATCCATGCCGGCACTCGCCAGAGCCATTACCGAGGGAGTGCAAGACTGTCAGAGGGTCAGTACTGAGGGAGTGCTGCACTGTTGGAGGGTCAGTACTGAGAGAGAGCTGCACTGTCGGAAGGTCGGTACTGAGGGAGTGCTGCACCGTCGGAGGGTCAGTACTGATGGACTGCAGCACTGTCAGAGGGTCAGTACTGAGAAAGTGCTGCACTGTCGGTGGGTCAGTACTGACGAAGACCTGGACTGTTGGATGGTCAGTATTGAGAGAGTGCTGCACTGCCACAGGTGATATCTTTTACATGATATTAGAGAGATTTAAGCCCGCTGAGTCACGACTGACACTACCGAGGCTGCACAATAATTTAACCCTATCAGTGCCAGTAAATGATGTGAGGATGTCTTCTGTTTCCATTTCTCTGTAGGCTAAACAGAACGTGATGATTACAGAGCCTTGGGACAGAATCAGAGACACAACTAGCGAGGGGTAGACCCCAGCTCCCCGGGGTCCCTCTGAAGGTGCAGTGGGAGGCGATGCTGGCCATGGGAACCCTGACAAAACCGACCACCTTCTCTACTCCAATCCTGAAGTCTTCAGGGTGTCCAGTGGTGATGAGACTGTCCACATGGAACAGGAGACAGAATACGCAAAGATCAGATTCAAGCGATCCTGAGTGTGAAACAGGGAGAGGGATTGAGGAGGTGTGTGGGTGGGGGCAGGGATTAAGATTCCTGGGAAAACGAGACAAACCACTGGGGGAGAGGTGGAGAGAGGGAGGAAGGGACTGAATGGGTCTGTGGTTGGCGTGGTTTGAAATGAAATGTTTCCCCAGTGAAAACTTGATGCTGAGCGATTGGGGTCAGAGTTTCAGTGTCTCTCTCTATCTCACCCTGTCTCTCTGCCTCTCGTTCTCTGTCTATCTCTCTCTCTCTCACTCTCTCTCTCTCTCCCCTCCTTTCACACAGTCCTTATTAACTGGCTTTGTTGACTCAGCTTTTGATCGCCTGTCCCTAATACCTCATTATGTGTCTCAGAGATGGATTTATATGTGGTTAACAATCCCCTGAAGAGCTTTGGGACATTTTGCTACATTAAATGTAAGTTGTTGTAGTAATGTTGATCTGCTTCGATTCAGAATGGAACCTCGGGGGATGCTACGACCGGGCGTGTGTGCAGCAGGCTTGCAATAAATGCATTGCATGGCAGCAACTAAGCATGTCCTTTGATGCTGATGCATCCCAGTCCTGCTGTGTGTACACATCACATCCGAGGGACTGCCTCACTAAGTGCAGCCAACGTGGCCGAATAGTAATTAGCAGAAATGTGACGTTGCTCAACTTTGTTAACATTTCAGAATGTGCTTTCTGAATTCTGCAACTTGTTTATTCTGTGATGGATTACAAGAAGCTTTTGCATTTTCTATAATATTACATTTATTGTCACAAGGGATTAAAATGCCCAGACAACTCTGTGCAGATATATTTTTATTAAACATCTTACTCTGGGACAACCTTCCTGTTTCAATCTGTTAATTCATGTCATTGCTTTTCCCCACCAAATTATGTAAATTTCTGTGTCCACATTTATCATGAAAATTTCCCATATAAACATGTCACATTGTACTTACATTCTCTTGCAAGTGGTGGTGCTGTAAACACACCAATTTCCTTCTCTGAGACTGCAGGATATCTCCCAGTTGTCATTACAATATCATTAAGATACAGGGAATGGGGACAATCTTCACTCTGTGGTTACGATGTTGTTAAGACAGAGAGATGGTGAAACCTCCCCCGCTCACCAGAGTTGAGGGCAGGGTCAGTTCTGGCTGTGAGACCCCCACACTTATCCCACGCCCCTTGTTCATTTCCCCATCCCTGCTCTTACTTAGCACTTTTAGACATGAAGGGCGGGGCCCACAGGAAAGTGTGGAAGGGCTGCCCATCGCAGCTGGAACAAGGAACCTTGGGGGTCTCCCAGGATAGAATGGCGGACTGGGGGAGGGGGAGCAGTGGGGCAATATCCACATCCTCCCCAACACTCTCATCACTGTCACTACCAAGAGGGAACATCAGTCTCGAGACAGAGGCCAGAGTGTGACTAACTGAGGCAAACAGACACTGAAACCAGCATCAGCCAGTGTCCCAGCAAATAAGTTCAGAGTAGTGGAAAATGGGAAAAAGGCAGAAAGCTTCTTAATCTGAATGCACGCAAGACATTCAATGGCATCACCATCACTGAATCCCAGAATATCAACAACCAGGGGGTTTCCATTGATGAGAATCTGAAATCGGTCAGCCATATAAACATTGTGGCGACAAGAGCAGCTCAGAGTCTGGGATTCCTGTGGCGAGTTACTCACCTCCTGTCACTCCAAAGCCTGACCATCATTTACAAAGCGCAAGGCAGAATGGAATTCTCTCCACTTGCGTGGATGTGTGCAGCTCCAACAACACTCAAGAAGCTCGACACCATCCTGGAGTAAGCAGCCCCGCTTGATTGGCACCCCATCAACCACCTCAAACACTCCCTCCCTCCATCGTCAATGCACAGTGGCAGCAGTGTGTCCCATCTACAATATGAACTTCAGCAAATCAGCAAGGTTACTTCAACAGCACCTTCCAACCCCACAGCCTCTACCATCTAGTGGGGCAAGGGCAGCAGACATAGGGGAACACCACCACCTGGAAGTTCCCCTCCAAGTCACTCAATATCCTGATTTTGAAATATATCGCCGTTTCATCACTGCCACTGGGTCAAAATCTTTGAACTCCCTCCCTAAGAGCATTGTGGGTGTGCCTACACCACATAGAATGCAGTGGTTCAAAAAACAGTTCACCACCACCCTCTCAAGTGGATTCGGGATGGGCCATAAATGCTGGCGTCGCCATCAATGCTCACATCCCATGAAAGAATGAATATATATAAAACAAATTTGTAACAAAATGAATGAAGTCATAGCACAATTAGAGAATAATGCGTACGATAAGATAGACACTGCAGAGACTTGGTTGCAAGGTGACTAAGATTAGAAATTGAAAATTTAAGGATATTTGGAATTTTGAAAGGATAGGAAAATGAAATGGAGGTGGGGTAGCTCTGTTAATGAAAAATGAGACCTGTAAAGTAGTGAGAAATGATTTTGGCTCAGATGTCGAAATGCACAGTCAGTTTGGGTGAATATAAGAAATAGGAAGGGAAATAAATCTCTGGTGGGTTGGTTTATTCTCCCCCCCTGACAGTAGTTACACTGCAGGGACAGATTATAAATTAATACATGAGGAGGTTTGTGAGAAAGGCACCACAATAATCATGGGAGTTTACAATCGTCATATAGATTAGAAAAATCACATTAGCTAATGTAGCTTTCAGCGTGATTTCACAGATTGTATTCAGGACAGTATTTTAGAACAATCCAACCTAGAACCAACCAGGGAAGAGGCTGTTTTAGACCTGGCAATGTTTAATGAGACAAGGGTAATTAACATAATAAAGCAAATGATCCTGAAGGGAAGAGTAATCATAACATGGTGAAATTTCATGTGAAGTTTGGCTGTGAGAAACTAGGATCTTAAACTAATGTCATATAGTTAATGCAAGGTAATTACAAGGGGTGAAAGCAGAGTCGGCCCATGCAGAGTGGGACATCAGGTTAAAGGAGAGATGGTAAATAAGGAGTCACAGGCGTCTAAGGAAATCTTTCATAAATCCCGATGAAGATATATACCATTCAGAAAGAAAGAATCTATAAGAGGGATGGAGCATCTGCTGCTAACTTAGGAAGCTAAGGACGGTATCTAATTGTGAGATAAAGCCGGCAATGTTGGGAAGCTTAGTGATAGGCTGGAGATTGGGAAAATTTTAGAAACCAGCAAAGTGTGGAATGAAATATAAGGCGGCAGAAATGATAATATGAGAGTAAACTAGCAAGAACCATAAGCAATGACAGAGAGATGTTTTATATTGAAATAAGAGAGAAGCTACAGTAAAAATCAGACACATAGAGAATCAGACTGGGGAATTCATAATGGGAAACAAGGAAATGACAGAGACTTTCAACAAGAATTTTGTGTCTGTATTCACAGTAAAAATCTCTAAAACCATCCCAATAGCAGGAGAAAGTCAAGGTGCAACAAGGAAGGAGGAACATAAAACAATCACTGACACCAGAGAAAAAGTATTCAGAAAACTAATGGGACAAATGTTCACAAGTCCCATGGAGCAGACGGCCTGAATGTGAGGGTCTGAAAGGAAATGGCCTCAGAGACGGTGGATGCATTGGTTGTAATCTTCCAGAATTCCTCAGATTATGGGAAGGTCCCAGCGGTTTGGAAAAACACAAATGAAACACCCCTGTTCAAGAAAGTGGGGGAGACAGAAGGACGGAAACTACAGGTCAGTTAGCATAACATCTGTCATTGGGAAAATACCAGAATTCATTATGAAGGAGGGAGAAGCAGGACATTTCGAAAACCATAATACAATCAGACAGAGTCAACGTGGGTTTGTGAAAGGGATATCATGTTTGAAAAAAAAATATTAGATTTCCTTGAGCATGTAACAAGTGGATTGGATAAAGGAGAACCTGTAGCTGTGGTGTATTTGGGATTATGACACAGCCAATGGTAAAGGCTGAGTTGTTCAAATCCCAGAGGGAAAATTGAAACAACAGTCATAACCGAATTTTGCAATTTGCTATCAGTCCCTCAACCCTCTTACATCGAGCCATTACACAGGAACAGGAAGCCCATTCAGCCTCCTCAACCTTTTTGCACAGGAAAGGGAGGAGGTCCATTCAGCTCCTCAAGCCTGTTTCACAAGAAGAGGAGGAGGCCCACTAAGCCCCTCGAGGCTTTTACACAAGAACAGGGTGAAGTCCATTCATCCCCATGAGCCTGTTACACAGGAACAGGGGGAGGCCCATTCAGCCACTCAAACCTGTTACACAAGATCAGGAGGAAGCCCATTTACTTCCTCGAGCATGTTCCACAGTAACAGGAGAAGGCCCATTTCGCCCCTTGAGCCTGTTACAGAGGAACAGGTGGAGCCCCACTCTGCCACTTTTACCCTGTTACACAGGAGCAGGAGACCCATTCAGACACTAAAGCCTGTTACGCAAATCAGGAGGAGTCCCATTCAGCTCCATGAGCCTGTTACACAGGAACAGGAGGAGTCTTATTCAGCTCCATGAGCCTGTAACACAAGAACAGGAGGAGGCCCATGCAGTCCTATGAACCTGTTACACTGGAACAGGAGGAGGCCCTTTCAGCTCCATAAGCCTGTTACACAGGAAATGGAGAAGGCCCATTCGTCCACTCAAGCCTGTTACACAGGAAAAGGAAGAGGACCTACAACACTTTGGCCCAGTAACACATCAACAGGAGGAGGCCCATTCAGCCCCTCAAGCCTTTCTCATAAGAAGAGTAGGAGGCGCACTCAGCCCCTCGAGCTTTTTACACAAGAACAAGAGGAGGTCCATTCAGCCCCTCAACCATGTTACACAGAAACAGGAGAATCCATTCAGCCCCTCAAACCTGTTACACAGAAACAGGAGAGTCCATTCAGTCCCTCGAGCCTGTTAGACTGGAAAAGCAGGTGGCGCATTCGGTCCCTCGAGCCTGTTTTACAGGAACAGGAGGAGGCCCATTCAGCCCTCTTGAGCCTTTTACACATGAATAGGAGGTGCCCCATTCAGTCACTCATGCCTGTTACACGAGAACAGGAGGTGGCCCATTCAGCTCCTCGAGCCTATTACACAGGTTTGAGGAGGAGGCCTATTAAATCCCATGAGCCTGTTACACGGGAACAGAAAGAGACCCATTCAGCCACTCAAGCCTCTTACTCAAGAACAGGAGGAGGCCCATTCAGTCCCCTTGCGTCAGTTACACAGGAGCAGGAAGAGGCCCATTCAGCCCCATGAGCCGATTACACAGTAACAGGAGGAGTCCCATTCAGCCCCTCAAGCCTGTAACACAGGAACAGGAGACCCATTCAGCCCAATGATTCTCTTACACAGGAACAGGAGGAGGCCCATTCAGCTACTCATGCCTTTTACACGAGAACAGGAGGAGGTCCATTTAACCCCATGAGCCTGTTACACAGGAACAGGAGGAGACCCATTCAGAAACACAAGCATGTTTCACAAGAGCAGAAGGAACCTCATTCAGCCCCTTAGGCCAGTTAAAAAAACAAACTCAGCATGTGTGTGTAAATGAGTGTGTGTGAGAGAAAGTGTGCATGCGTTTTTTGGTGGGTGTGGTTGTGTATGTATGCGCTTGTGTGTGTCTGTCTGAGTGCTTGTGACTGTGTGTGTGTAGCTTTGAGTGTGTGTGTATGAGCGCGTGTGTCCGCATGCACGCATGTGTGTGTGTTTGTGTGCGTTTGTGTATGCATGTGTGTGTGTGTGATTATGTGTGTATGTGAATGTATGCGTTTGAGTATGCGTGTGTGTGTGTGATTATGTGTGAGTGTGTCTGTGTGTGCGCGTACATGTGCCTGTCTGCACGTGTGTGCATTCTGACTGAGTCGAGTTCACAGTTTCACACGTTGCTAGGGACCACTTTTCCGCCTCTCTTTGAGACTGTGAGTTTCTGACAGCAAGTCAGGCAGAAATAGTCCAGAATGCCCTGTGGTTTTGTAGCATTGAAACAACGACGTAAACGAAATGAGTGCTGCACCAAATAAAAACATGGAGCTACAACACCAAAAAACCACGTGACTTCCCCAGTTTCACATCTCCCTCAAACAGAGAAAAACTGTGTTAACACTGACCCTCCTCCCAAGAACCAGTTCACCTCTTGTCCGATGCAGTCAGGAGAGGAAGATCATCTCTCCTCCGATCCTGGTAGACTGAACATTTCCAGAATTAGATCAGCTCCCTGAAGTGTCTCCAGTTAGTCATTCATCTGACAGGATTGACTCTACAACCCTGGGGATCATTCTCCTGTAAGTAAAACACTTGCTGCTCCAGTCAAATCTCTTCTGTATAACATGATATTCTTTCGAGTTATCAACAGTCACAGATCGCAACTCTTTTGAGTACAATCACAGTTCTTGGTTTCCAGGAGTGGAACATGAACCCACAACCCTCTGATCCAAAGGCGAGGGTGCTATGAACTGAGCCACAGCTGACAACTCAAATCTCTCGTTGACCCAGAGCACTTTACAATTGATTGTAGTTACTGTTGTAATGTAGGAAATGCAGCAGCCAATTAGCGCACAGCAACCTCTCACAAACAGCAATGTGATCATCTGTTTTTAGTGATGTTGGTTGAGTGATAAATATTGGCTCCAGGACACCGGGGAGAACTCCCCCCTGCTCTTCTTCCAAATAGTGGCTGTGGGATCTTTCACGCCCGCCCGAGAGGGCAGACGGGGGCCTCGGTTTAGTGTCTAATATTGGACTAATCTCCAGGCGAGGTTGGCTGGATGGATTATTGACAAGGTCCATTCAACCTGTAAAGAGTTTCTCTGTTTTGAAATACCTGATCAAACACCGAGTTCTGTGTCTAAACCTTGTGTTGAAAAGATACCTTTCCAGCTATTCACCTGCCATTAGCTTGTTGTGTCTTCACACGCTCCGTCTGTCTGTGACCAACCCCTCTTAGCTCATCCTTTCCTTATCGTACATCGAGCTGTTCATCCAGACGGGTTTCATCCTTCCCAGTAACACTCCATCTCCGACATCAAACTAACTCCCAACACGTTGATGAATTGTATCGATTCCAGCGTCAGTTGGTTCTGTCTGAGGCTGTTTCTCTGATCGGGGACCGAGCTGTTCTGAACGGACATTGTGTTCAGCAGTTCTTATTGCCGATCAGGCTGTTCAACCAATGCTGCTGTTCATTGAGGTGACTCCGATTCTACATTCACACATTAATGAACTCATGTCCAGCAGCAAATATCTGAATGAAGCAAGGTTCAAGAAAAAACCCAGCCGCTTGATCCTACAGTTATCTGTTCAGGCATGGCCCCTTGTTCAAAATAACATACATTATTTAAAAATAGTGATCACACGAGCCTGGTTTCTAAGGAATTGAAACCATGAACAATTTGCGATAAAGTGAAACGTACAGGACTAATCTATTTATTTTGAGCTGATGATATAGAATTTTACACGGGGCATATTGCTAATTTCAAACATCATCTGAAGTACGGCAGCTCTGACAGTGCAGGACTCGCTCGGTACTGACCCTCTGACCGTGCAGCATTCCCTCAGTACTGACCCTCCAACAGTGCAGCACTCCCTCAGTACTCACGCTCAGACAGTGCAGTACTCCCACAGCACTGTCCCTTTGACAGTACCGCAATCCCTACAGTACTGTCCCTCCGACAGTGCAGCAATCCCTCAGTACTGAGCCTCCAACCGTGCAGCACTCCATCGCTACTGAGCCTCCAATAGTGCAGCACTCCCTGAGTACTGAGCCTCCAACAGTACAGCCCTCCCTCAGTACTGAGCCTCCATCAGTGAAGCACTCCCTCAGTACTGACCCTCCAACAGTGCAGCATACCCTCAGTACTGACCTTCTGACAATGCAGCGCTCCCTCAGCACTGTCCCTCCGACAATGCAGCTCTCCCTCAGAACTGTCTCTCCGACAATGCAGCTCTCCCTCGACACTCCCTCACTGTGTGTCCATCGGCATTTGTGTGTGTGTGAGAGAGAGTGCGTGAGAGAGACTGTGTGAGATAGTGTGTGAGAGAGAGAGAATGTGAGCAATTGTTTGTGAGACAGGGTGCATGTGAGAGAGTGAGAGTGTGTGTGTATTTGAGAGAGGGAGCAACAGTGTGTATGTGAGAGAGTGTGTGTGAGTGAGAGAGAGTGTGTGTGAGAGAGTGTCTGTGCGAGACTGTGTTTGAGATAGAGAGGGAGTGTTCATGTTTGAGAGAGTGTGCATGTGTGAGAGAGTATGCATGTGTGAGAGAGAGTGCGTTTGAGAGAGAGATTGTGTTTGTGAGAGAGTGTGTGTGAGAGAAAGAGTGTGCGAGACAGTGTCTGTGCGAGAGTATGTGTTTGAGAGACTCATTCTCCTGTCAGTAAAACACTTGCTGCTCCAGTCAAATCTCTTCTGTATATTATGTTCTCTGGATGTCCCAGAGCACTTTGAAACTGAGTTTACCCTTTTTTCGAAGTGTAGTTACTGTTGTAATGTAGGAAATGCAGCAGCCAATTAGCGGACAGCAAGCTCACACAAACAGCAATGTTATAATCATCATATAGCCTCAACTTCACCTCAGGTGGCTTTATTTTCAAGGGATCAGGAGGAAACTCATTCAGCCCCTCGAGCCTGTTAAACAGGAACAGGAGGAGGCTCATTCAGCCCGAACAGGAGTAGGCTCATTCAGCCCCTTGAGCCTGTTACATAGGAACAGAAGGTGGCCCATTCAGCCTCACGAGCCTGTTACACAGGAACAGGAGGATGCCCATTCCGTCCGTTGAGCCTGTTACACAGGAACAGGTGGAGGCCCATTCAGCTCCATGAGCCAGTTAAAGAGGAACAGCAGAAAGCCATTCAACCACAGTCTTGGCACCAAAGGGGTGAACAGGTTGCTTACAGTGCAAGGCAAATAGTTTGTTTCTCACATTCACACCAAACTCATCCTATTTGCACTCACGTTGACACTTCCACCCTTTCTCATTAAATACACAGAGGGAGCAGCACTGGAAGAGGTCATCCAGCCCAAGCAGAGCGTGTGGGCAGTCGCTCCCCAGGCGAGCAGTCGGACAGGTCCTGGGTAAGTAGCAGAACGATTGGAATTCACTTCCACGACCAACACCGTCCTTTGTTGATGCTGTGACTTTTTATAGACAGATTCCAATGATTGATGCCTTTGAAAGATTTCTACTGATTATTGAGATCTGGGTGTGAGGCTCAAGTCTGTTGTACAGAACCTCTTTCTAGCTCAAGGGACGAGGGAAGTGCAGAGAAATGAGCTTTCGGATATCCTGAGATGGTGAAAGGCGCTATAGAAATGCAAGTCCTTCATTGTTTTTCTTTTTAAAGCCTTGTAACTCTCTGCAGAGCACCTATCATCCCGCCGAGAATCAAATTAGTCTGTGAAGACATTGTCTAAAGGCAGTTCTGATCTCTCGAGAGCTGTCGGACGAGAGGTGAGGTTTCATTAACTCCTTTCTCTTTCACAGCTTGAGAGTGAGAAGCTGATGCAATATCTTGGAGTGGACAATGATGGGGAAATCATACTTCATCCTATCACTTCTCCAAGGTAATATCATCGTCAGCTCGGACAGATTTATGGTTAATAATCTGTGTAAAACATCATTCTTATTGAGCTGTGAATGGGAACCGATTCAGCAGTGAGCCAGTGTACAAACTCACACCAAGTCCCATTCACCCATCACCCCTCTGCTCACTGATATACACTGCCTCCCTGTCTGACAGCAGAATTGGTGGAGAACAGAGATCTCAGAGGGTTGTAGGGGCTGGAGGAGGTTACAGAGATAGGGAGGCTGTAGGGGCTGGAGGAGATTACAGAGATAGGGAGTGTTGTAGGGGCTGGAGGAGATTACAGAGATAGGGAGGGCTGTAGGGTACGGAGGAGGTTACAGAGATAGGGAGGGTTGTAGGGGTGGAGGATGTTACAGAGATCGGGAGGGTTGTACGGGCTGGAGGAGGTTACAGAGATAGGGAGGGTTGTAGGGGCTGGAGGAGATTACAGAGATAGGGAGGGCTGTAGGGTACGGAGGAGGTTACAGAGATAGGGAGGGTTGTAGGGGTGGAGGAGGTTACAGAGATAGGGAGGGTTGTACGGGCTGGAGGAGGTTACAGAGATAGGGAGGGTTGTAGGGGCTGGAGGATGTTACAGAGATAGGGAGGGGAGAGTGGGTTGTAGGGATTGAGAATTGAGGATGAGGATCTTAAAATGGAGGCATTGCTTGATTGGGAGCCTACGTAGGTCAGTGAACGATGTGGGTGGGGTGTGGGCGATTAAAGGTTGAGTAGAAAATCAGGAATAAAAACTGGCGATGAAGTCTATCCCAATGTTAGGATTCTGATAGCAATATCCTGAAACTTGTGGCTTTTGCTGATTTTAGTCAGAATTTCCCATGAAGACAACACAGCAGCTCCTAGAATAGACAACTTGTTCAGCGTCACACTTCCTGTCCATTCTCACCTTGCTAGCAACTTCGATAAGGGAGCAACATAACTGAAAGAGAGAAGGAAGGTAAAGCTGTCAGTGTGTAAAGGTGTCAATATTCAGTTTGCATATTTGTCTTTGCTCTCGACACATGCAGAGCTCAGGCTAGAGGCGCTTTGTTAGCGTGTTTCACAGTGTCTGCTGTAGTAGGGTCAGTGCTCAGCTTGGGGACAAGTCAGTCTACAATGCTGCATCGGAAACAACAATACAACAATATGGGGTTTGGATCAGAAATAATCCCTTAGACAATGAGGATCCAAAGAGATTCCTTGGACAATGAGGATCCATGGAGATTCCGTGGACAATGAGGATCCAAAGTGCACCAATGAGATTGAATAAGATTAGCCAATCAGCTGTGTTGAAGAGATCACTTGTTAGTCACCCAGTCTCACTGAAACTCTGTTTCTCTCATGAGGGATTCCAGTCTTCACCTTCGAATATCTTGCCTTTGGAATTCTTACCACAAGTCACTCCAACTCCGACAGCCTCAGCGACGTTCCACCTCACAGGGCCTCAATCCCGCCTCCTGTGACTCCGTGCCCCTGGATTCCCGACTATATACTCAAGCACCACTAGGTTTAGATGAAAAGTTTTGATTGACTGGGTAGAGAGAGATTGTTCCCTCTTGTGGGAAAGAGAATAACTAGAGGTCGAATGATTAGTGATTCGTTAAACATTGAAGAGAGAATGAGCATCAATCAGATTCAGTCAGATTAGCAAATCAGCTGTGTTGAAGAGCAGACAGGAATGTTAGGCTAATTTGTGTTTCATGACGGTGATAATGGGGGGAGTTCTGAGGGCTCCTAATCCATTGTCCTGTCTTGTAAATCAGCACTGAATTAATCTCAATGGGTGCGTCTTGTGGACGCTGTCTTGGGTCACATTTAAACTTTGACATTAAAGTGATAATTAGAGGCTGCATTTGGACCGAACTGGAAGCAATCATCAGGTCGCCAGGTTGCATATTAACTTGAAATTAAGAATCTCAATTGTCTAGAGGAGCGTAGAACAATAGATTATATTTATATAGTGCCTTTATTGTAATAAAACATCCCAAGGTGCTACACACAGGAGCATTATAATACAAGGCACAGTGACACTGTCTCACCGGCTTCACTAAACAGGGTGCTGAGGACCATGAGCAAATGTAGAATGAACTTGTCCGCTCCTGTGTCCAGGATTCTCTTCCATCCATTGTGAAACCTTTGGGAGTTCCTTGTGTGTCCTGTTGATGGTCCACACTGCAGCCACTGTGTCCCAGTGATGGAGGGGGTGGATCTCGAATCTAGTGGATCTACAAAACATCCTCTAATGGATCTACAAAACATCCAGTGTTAAATATTGACATTTCTCTCCCCAGTTGGACTGTCACAAGAGTGGAAAGGCGAAACTCCACGAGAGGTGATAGCGCAGGAAGGTTCGTGTGTACAGATTCCATGTCATTACAGTTATCCAGCAGATTTGGAAAATCAACCGCGAGGTGGAGTCTGGTTTAATACTGAGAAAGAGATTCCCTGGGCTTCCCTAGCCTTTCACTCCAAGGATCACAATCACGAGTTACCACGGTTCCGCCATCGGACCCGGCTGTCTGGAGACCTGAAAGATGGCGACTGTTCCCTGATTATAAACAACATCAGACGGGAAGATGCAGGACCTTATTTTTTCAGAATAGAATTTGACAATGGTCCGAGCCACAACTACTATCCTGTAACCCGGCTTCACGTCTCTGGTAAGTGCTGTGTTATAATTACTCAACAATTCACATTCAACACTCAATGGGAAATAACACAAACTGTGACGTTTACATATTAACACAAAACACAGCTAATTATAACGCACTGTCTGATTCTCAATAACCTGGTGATGGTTTCCAGTTCATTCCTAAAGAAACCTCTAATACTCTCTTTAATATCAATGATTAAATGTATTGACTGTGTCCGTCAATGTTATCAGGTTATCCACTCCCATCGATCTCTCTAATCCTGTTTAAAATCTGAAAAATCGACAAAAGAAAGACTTGCATTTCTATAGCGCCTTTCACCACCTCAACACGTCTCCTACACGTTTACAGCAAATTAAATAATTCCTGCATTGTCCTTAATCGTTGTCATGTCGAAAACACAACAGACAATTAATGCACAGAAAAATCCCATGCATTGCAACAAAGTAAACGTCCCAGATCAATGAGACAATGGTCAGAGGGTGCACTCCAAACTCTGGTCTGCTCCACCACCCTCACCCACTATTATCAGTTCAAGTGTCTCGGAGTGAACGTGTATTAAGCTGAGAGACAGAAACACCATAGACTCAAAGCAGGAAATTCTCTCCTGATCGTTGTAAACTCTCAGTTCTGGGATCGTCCTTGTAAAAATGCTTCCTTTTGTGGGACTGTGATTTCTATTTGAACTGATGTTTCACGTTATATTTCGCTAAAAGGGTCCATTCTCTGTCTGTTAGATTTCACAGATAAACCCACGATATTCCCTGCTGAAATTATTGCAGGAAAGCGTGTGGATGTAAGATGCACCTTCAACACAACGTGCAATGGAACAGCAGCACCTGTCTTAACCTGGGACACTCCCACTGACGTACCTGAATCAGTCTCAAATACTGTAACTCAGCATGGCGTCAATCTGACCTATTCTCCTGTTCTGACCCTGATCCCATCACTCAAACAGCACGGACAAACTCTCAGCTGCAGAGTGAGATATCCATCTGTTTCATCGGAACGTACACTCGTACTAACTGTGCAATGTAAGTACAGACACCTTCATTCTAGATTAGCTGGAACAGTCTAGATTATGAACAGCAGAATCCCATGGAAAGTCATTATGATGAGAACCAGATAATCTGTTTTTTAGGGAAAATACTGACCAGAACACAGTTAATAACAGTTTCTGACGATTAACACAGGGGCTTTTATTTCCAGCCAAGAGGCCGATAGATCCTTGCAGCACTCGCAATGTACTAACCCCCTCAAATTGCAGCACTCACTCAGTACTGACCCTCCGACAATGCAGCACTCCCTCAGTACTGATCCCCTTATAGTGCAGCACTCCCTCAGTACTGACCCTCCGACATTGCAGCACTCCCTCAGTACTGACCCTCCCGACAGTGTAGCACTCCCTCGGTACTGACCATCTGACAGTGCAGCACTCCCTCAGTACTATGACTCCGACAGTGCAGCACTCCCTCAGTCTTGACTCTCTGGCAGTCTAGCACTCCCTCAGTGCTGACCCTCCGAAAGTGCAGCACTCCCTCAGTACTGAACCTCTGACAGTGCAGCACTCCCTCAGTACTGAACTGAAGTGTCTGCCTGGATTACGTGCTTTGTGGTGAAGGAACCTAGATTGATATCACACCTTTCACATTCTCAGGATCAAAGTGCTTCACAGTCAATGTAAGAAACTGACGTTTATTTGTTTTTAGATGCCCCACAGAATCTCTCAATTACTCCTCCTGATATTATTAACGCTTCATCGATCAGTATAATTGATGGGAATTCTGTAGTGACAATCTGCTCTGTCGAGAGCTCCCCAGCTTCTAACCTGACGTGGCGACATCTTAATGTCCCAATCAACAGAACAATTTCCGAAAATGAGCTGTTGTTGATGATTCCTCACGTTACACCCAGGGACACTGGAGACTATCAGTGTGTGGCAGAGAATGAACATGGAGCAGTGGAGGGGTTCATAACCATCACTGTGGAACGTGAGTGTACACAGAATTCAACATTCTCTTTTTATTAGCTCATGGGTTGTGGGCGTTGTTGGCAAGATCAGAAATTATTGTCCATCTGTAATTGCCCCTTGAGAAGGTGGTGGTGAACTGCCTTCTTTAACCACTGCAGTCCATGTGGTGTAGGTACACCCACTGTGCTGTTAGGGAGGGAGTTCCAGGATTTTGACCCAGCGACGGTGAAGGAACAGCCGATATAGTTCCAAGTCCCACAGCAGACACATCCTCCTCAGGTTCGCCTCCAAGTCACACACCACACTGACTTGGAACTGTCCTGGTGAAGAGGTTAATGGTCTAGAAGGTGCTGTCGAACTTGGTGAGTTGCTGCAGCGCATCTTGTAGATGGTGCACACTGCTGTCATTGTCCGCCAGTGGTGGAGGGTATGAATGTTTCTGCTGGTGGATGGCCTGACGATCAAACAAGCTGCTCCTGGATGGTGTCGAGCTTCTTGAGTGTTGTTGGAGCCGCACTCATACAGCCAAGTGGAGATTATTCCATCATACTCCTGACTTGTGCCTTGTCGATGGCGGACAGGCTTTGGGGAGTCAGGAGGTGAGTTACTCACCGCAGAGTTCCCTGCATCTGACCCGCTCTTGTAGCCACATTATTTCCTGTTGCCGGGTTGTTGCCAGGGCGAATAGCCTTTGCTGTATCCAGTATCATCAGCTGATTCCTGATGTCACGTGGAGACAATCGAATTGTCTGAAACCCTCTGGAAGAGGCCGAGATGGATCATTCACTCGGCACTTCTGGCTGAACATGGTTGCCAATGCTTCAGCCTTGTCGTTTGCACTGATGTGCTGAGCTCCCCCATCATTAAGGAAGGGGATATTTGTGGAGCATCCTCCTCCTGTTAGATCTTTAATTGTCCATCACCATTCAAGACTGGATGTGGCTGGACTGCAGAGCTGAGATCTGACCCGTTGGTTTTGGGATCGCTTTGCTCTTTCTAAAGCCTGTTGCTTCGGCTGTTTGGTGTGTATGTAGTCCTGTGTGTCACCTCAGCAGCTTGGCACCTCTGTTATATGTGAATTCTACTGATAGAAACCTGCATGTACATGGATCTTATCAATAAATATTACATAGATAAATATTATTTGTATAGACCTTTCATGTATAGACAATATCACTTCACGAGTTCAGAATTACTACATGTACATCTGGGAACCAATCTAAAACTGTACCGGAGTCATTCATTGGCTGATTTTACAGGGCGAGATTCCAATGAATGGAAGGCAGGATTGCTTGGAGCTGGAATCTGTTTGAGTGTTGGACTGAGTGGATTCTTCATCTTCAAGTGTGTGAGAGAGTAAGTGTGAAGGTTTAATTGGTTGTTTTTGAACATGTTTTCTTCAACCTTCTCTCCTTGTAGAAAGAACTTGTATTTCTATAGCAACTTTCACAACCCAAAATCCTTCACAGCTCTGAAGAACTTTGATGTTGACTCATTGTTTAACATCTCATCCAACACTCACTGTTTATCAACTCAGTCCTGTAACTGGCAGTGTTGACCCGGACCATAAAATAGCTTGTGACCTCCTGAGGTTGTGAAAGGTGCTATATAAATGAAAACATTTCTTCAGTTTTGGATGCAATCTCTTTCCATTTTCTATGTCTCATTCGCTCTCTCTCTTATCTCCACAAATGCTCTACTCCTCATTCTCTCTCTCGTCCTCTTACACGTTGTTCAGTTTCTCACATTTTTAAGGAGCGCTGAGCAACATCTGCCCCTTCAGAAGATCCACCTCAACACCTGGATTGAGCAGTGAATTGAAGCTCGCTCAACGACTGCTCAGCTTTACACAGGAATCATGACACAGAGTCTGCACACAAAGGGTTAACAGTTTGCTTCCAACACAACACTAAGGCCCTACGTTTCAATGAAAGGGTTTTCACAATTGTTCCTCAATTCCTGATTTGACTCACAGTGACACATCAACCCTTTCTCATTAAATACACAGAGGGAGCAGCACAGGAAGAGGCCATTCAGCCCAAGCAGAGCGTGTGGGCAGTTCCTCCCCAGGCGAACAGTCGGACAGGTACTGGGTAAGTAACGGAACGATTGGAAATCACTCCCACGCCCAACACCGTCCTTTGTTGATGTTGTGACTTTATAAAGACAGATTCCAATGATTGATGCCTTTGAAAGATTTCTACTGATTATTGAGATCTGGGTTTGAGGCTCAAGTCTGTTGTACAGAACAACTTTCTGGTTAAATTCTGCAGACAGGTTACACACAGTCTATGGTTATATTCCCTCGGGTCTAGAAGATTAAGGAGTGATCTAATTGAGGGGTTCAAAATGATCAAACACTCGATAGGGTCGATAGGGAGAAGCTATTTCCTTGGGCGGGGGTGGGTGGTGGGGGTCGGGTGGAGTCCAGAACAAGGGGGCTGGAACTTCAGATTCGAGCCAGGCATGTCAGGTGATGTCAGGAAGCACTTCTTCACACAAAGGGGAGTGCAAATCTGGAACTCTCTCCCCAATAATCAAACCCAACACCGAATACAGATCATATTGATTGTCACTCTGTCCATTTCCATCTCTATTACAGAAGAGAGGTGACGGGAAAGCGGGAATCAAATCGAACCATCGTGTTGATGAATATCGAGGTCCTGTTTATGAAAACTGTGAGCGTGGTTGGGCTTTGAGGAATCAGGTGAGTCACACACCACAGGATCCCCAGCCTCTCAGCTGCTCCAGTAGCCTGGTTAGTGATATGGCTGCTCCAGTCCTGTATCTGCAATGTTTTATACAGTCACTCCTAAACCCAACCAAACTCACACCCAACACCGTTCAGAATCAATAATCAAACCCCGTTCAGTATCAATAATCAAACCACGATCAGTATCAATAATCAAAACCCGTTCAGTATCAATAATCAAAACCAGTTCAGAATCAATAATCAAACCCCGTTCAGAATCAATAATCAAACCCCGTTCAGTATCAATAATCAAACCACGATCAGTATCAATAATCAAACCCCGTTCAGAATCAATAATCAAACCACGTTCACTATCAATAATCAAAACCCGTTCAGCATCAATAATCAAACCCCGTTCAGTATCAATAATCAAACCCCGTTCAGTATCAATAAACAAACCCCGTTCAGTATCAATAATTAATGTATCTAATGTGGGTGGAATTTTTGATTTGGATCAATAATACTAAACACTGATCACTCTGATTGTCAATCTGATCATTTCTGTTTCTATTACAGAGGAAAGATGAGAAGGTTCTGGAAATGAAATCTAACCGCAGAGTCAATCCTCATACAAATGATGATCTTTCCGCAAACTGTGATTTTGCCGAGGATTCTGTTTATGGGAATTTATAAACTGAACAAGAATGAGACACACAGTGTGTGGAGAATACAGAACGGGAGAATCATTCAAAACTCCAATTTACCTTCCTAATATCCACAGGAACTCACTCCCAGGAAATAGTTTTAAACATCTTGTTAAATTCCGACGGAATTTCTTCGGAATGATCTATCCAGGATGATTGTCTGTGGGTTTCAATTCGAACATCCTCCTTTAGATTTGCCCCTCACTGTTGGAAACATCCTTCTCTCCATTCTGATTGTAAATGTCTTCAGAAATCGTTCGAGGATCCACCAGGACAGAACGGACAAATTCAATCCCGTGTCCATGATTATGAGTTAATTTTCATTCTGTTATTCACCTTCCTGTCTGTCAGTGTTTACAGAATATTCATCAGCCAGTGTAGACTTCAGGAAATGCAGGATCAGTGGATAATTGTAGCAGAGGAGATTGGTAAAATTTTCTCACCATTTTGTAGTCAAATGTATTTTCAGATATATATTTGGATTTTACACTTAATCGTTAAACAGCGAAACGAACAACAATCTGGGCAACAGGGAAACAATTTGATTGTAGATTTGAGAAATTCTCTGTCGCACATAGGATAACAGATGTGCTACAGTGCCACCACTGTTGGGAGGACATCAGTACAACGTGACGTGTTTACATTGACGTTGCCAATGAACATAGGAAATTATGACGTGAAAGATTGGTTGCAGGTTTACCTTCTTCAATATTTCATGGATGGATGAGACAGCTTTGACAACAGAATGAGATATAGCTGCAATAAACCACCATTTTAGTCTTTCAGACTTGCAGGGTACAATTAGCATCCATCCTGATGGCTGAGTGGATGAGTGGACTGTGTGATGTGTTACAGATCACAGAGACCAACATCCTCGATCCTGGTTCCGCTCTGTGTTTGATGAGATGCTTGGATCAAAGATTGAGAAATTACATAATCCTCCTGCATTAACCTGTAACTTGTCTCTCCCTCTGTCAATGTCGTGAGGACAGAATTGTGTTCGTGGTCCAAAATCAGACACGTGCTTTTACTGCCCATTGAATAGGAACAGGAGGAGGCCATTCAGCCCCCTCGAGCCTGTTACACAGGAACAAGAGGGCACCTGAAATAAAAACAGAAAATGCAGGAGAAACTGAGTAGGTCTGGCAGCATCTGTGTAGAGATGAACGGAATTATCATTTCGAGTCCGTATGACCCTTCTTCAGAGTCTCAAAGCAAAAACTCTGTTTCTCTCTCCACAGTTGCTGCCAGACCAGCTGAGTTAATGCAGCATTTTCTGTTTTTATTTCAGATTTACAGCATCTGCAGTACTTATTTTTAATGAGGGGAGGACATTCAGCCCCTCGAACCTGTTATACAGTAACGTTTCCTTTCAGCCCCAAGAGCTTGTTACACAGGAAAAGGAGGAGGCCCAATCAGCCCCATGAGCCTGTTACAAAGGAACACGAGGAGGCCCATTCAGCCCCTCAGGTCTGTTATACAAGAACAGGGGAATGTGAATTAAGCCCCTCAAGCCTGTTACACAGAAAAAAGGGGGAGGCCCATTCAGTGCCATGAACCTGTTACACAGGAACAGGGGGAGGCCTATTCAGTGCCATGAGCCTGTTACACAGGAACAGGGGGAGGCCCATTCAGACCCTCGAGAATGTTTCACAAGAACAGGAGGAGGCCCATTCTGTCACTAAACCCTGCTGCACGATAACAGGAGGTGGACCATTCAGTTCCTGAGGCTATTATACAGGAACAGGACGGAGGTCATTCAGCCTCTCGACCCTGAACACAATAACCGGATAGCACATTCAGTCTCTCAGGCCTGTTACACAGGAACAGGAGGTGGTCCCATCTATCACTTTTACCCTGTTAAACAGGAACCAGAGACCCAATCAGCTCCCTCAAGCGTGTTACACAGGAACAGGAGGAGGCCCTTACAGCCCCATGAACCTGTTACACAAGAACAAGTGGAGCTCCAATCAGCACCTCAAACCTGTTACACAGAAACATGGGAACCATTTAGTCCCTCAAGCTTGGAATAAAGGAACTGGGGAAGGCCTATTCAGCCCCATGAGCCTGTTATGTAGGAACAGGTGGAGGACATTCAGCCCCATGAGCCTGTTACACAGGAGCAGAAGGAAGCCTACTCAGCCCCATAAGCCTATTATGCAGGAACAGGAGGAGGCCATTCAGCCCCTCAACCCTGTATCACAGAAACAGCAGGAAGCACCTTCAGCCACTCAAGCCTGTTACACAGGAAAAGGAGGAGGCCCATTCAGCCCCTCGAGTCTGTGACACAGGAACTGGGGAAGGCCTATTCAACCCCATGAGCCTGTTATGCAGGAACAGGAGGAGGCCATTCAGCCCCCCTGAGCATGTTGAACAGGAACAGGAGGAGACCAATTTGGCCATTCCAGCCTTTTACACAAGAACAGGAGGAGGCCCATTCAGTCCCAAGAGCCTGTTACACAGGAACAGGATGAGGCCCTTTCAGCCCCATGAGCCTGTTGCAAAGGAACAGTAGGAGGAGCATTCAGCCCCTCAAGCCTATTACACAGGAACTGTAGGAGGAGCATTCAGCCTCTCGAGCCAATAACACAGGAACAGAAGGAGGCTATTTAGCAAATCAAGCCTGTTACACGAAAACTGGAGAAGGCCCATTCAGCCACTCAAGCCTGTTACACAAGGACAGCAGGAGGACCATTCAGCCAATGAAGACTCTTACACAAGAACAGGAAGAGGCCCATTCAGTCCCCTTGAGCCTGTTACACAAGATCAGGATGAGGCCCATTCAGCACCCTCAAGCCTGTTGCTCAAGAACAGAAGAAGGCCCAGTCAGTCCCCTTGAGCCTGTTACACCGGAACAGGAGAAGTCACATTCAGTCATTCAAGCTTGTTACACAGGAACAGGAGGTGAGCATTCAGCCCCACTGAGCCTGTTGCACAATAACAGGAGGAGGCCCATTCAGGCCCTTGAGCCTGTTACACAGGAACAGGGGGTGGCCCATTCAGCCCCTTCAAGCCTGTTACTCAAGTACAGAAGAAGGCCCATTCAGTCCCTTTGAGCCTGTTACACAGGAACAAGGGCCGACCCATTCAATCCCCTCGAGCCTGTTACACAGTAGCAGGAGGAGACCCATTCAGCCCCTTGAGCCTGTTTCACAGGAACAGGAGGAGAAACATTCAGCCCTTCGAGACTGTTACACAGAAACAGGAGGAGGCCCATTCAGCCCTTCGAGACTGTTACACAGGAACAAGAGGAGGCCCATTCAGCCCGCTCGAGCCTGTTACACAGGAACAAGAGGAGGGCATTCAGTCCCACTGAACCTGTCAAGCAGGAACAGGAGGAGGCACATTCAGTCACTCAAGCATTTTACACAGGAACAGGAGGAGGCCCATTCAGCCACTGATGTACGTTACATAGGAAAAGGAGGAGGACATTCAGCCCCATTGAGGCTGTAACACAGGAACAGGAGGAGACAAATTCAGTCACTCAAGCATGTTACACAGGAAAAGGAGGAGGCCCACTCAGCCACTGATGCCCGCTACACAGGAACAGGAGGAGGACATTCAGTCCCTTGTAGGGTGTGGTGGTGTGTTTCAGCTTCACCTGCGACATCTGAGCCATCTGAATCGCTCCCAGTCCCTGGGTTCTAGACCTTGGACTTATTCGGGGCTTGTCACAAAGTGCAGCAGACAAGTGGTTTTGGTGCAACAAAAAAACTGAGTTTATTGAAGTCACAAATGAACTTATAACATTAGGATGACACTGAGATTATAGAGACTTACAAAGTAAACTTAGTTAAGAACGGGGAACACGGCCTAACGAGGGAAAATCACGCTACTAATCCCCTTATCCTTGTCCCACCCCCAAAACCTAACTAAATTGAACTAGGAGAGGCCAGGGATCACACTCACCAACCCAGGGTTCCTTGACAGTTCGAAATCCAGCCAGGTAAGCCGGATGCAGTTTTGGGGTACGCTCTTTGTGTCCTCTGGGGCCTGCCGTCCCCACGTGTTCCTGGTCTGTGGAATCTGTGAAGGGTCTTCAGTTCGGTGGAGGGCGCGGTTGTGTGTGGTCGATCTTCGTGGAAGGCTGCGGTTGTGGCCTTGTTGTCTTCGGTTAAGCCTGCCAACCCGTGCCCCTCGCCGTGATGTTGCCTGTGGGCCTGCAAACCTCCAGTTTTTCTTGCTTAAACTCTGTTTCAACCGCTCCCAACTGCTCACTGCCCTGTGTCAGCTTTCAAAACTGCAACCCTTCTGCTAGCTGGTTTCTCTCCCAACTGACTGCCCAGTTAGACTGCCTTTCGAATTTCTTATCGGAATGCAAATCAAGGTTAGTTCTTTGTTTGACTTTGGTGGGCTTCCCCAGGTAATTGATGTCTCGTTGTTTTTAATGGGCTCGCATGATGTTTATCATTGTCTTCCTGCCCAGTAACTAGTTTTGAACTAAAGATCATTGTATGTGTGGAGTATTGATGCGTTCGCATAATTAAATTGCCTGCCTTAGAAGTTAGTAGCGATTATTTATGCAAGATTTTGATGGGCTTCAGTTTCATGTGAAGCGAAGTCTTTCTCTGGGTTGATTGTATTAAAGGGAAGAATGTGTATTCTTTCTCCGCTCGTTGTCTGGTTTCAGGCAAAACATTCCACACTGCACTCAACAAGCCTGGGCATGTCCAGCCCCAGGCCTTCATGGGCCCAGCCTCCTGTCTGCAGGGTTTTACACTTAACTCGACAGTTTAAAAGTCCAAAAGTGATATCCTTGTTGATGATATGGAAAATGTGGGAATTTTGATAACCTTTCAATAGATAGGGAGGGTTAAAGGGGCTGGAGGAGGTTACAGGTATAGGGAGGGTGGTAGGCGATGGAAGCTGTGACAGAGATAGGGAGGGTTGTAGGGGCTGGAAGAGGTTACAGAAATAGGGAGGGTTGTAGGGGCTGGAAGAGGACACAGAGGTAGGGAGTGTTGTAGGGGCTGGAGCAGGTTGTAGAGAAAGGGAGGGTTGTAGCGACTGGAAGAGATTACAGAAATAGGGAGGGTTCTGTGGGTTGGAGGAGGTTACAGAGATAGGGAGGATTGTCAAGGCTGTTGGAGGCTTGAGAGATAGGGAGGGTTACAGTGGCTGCAGGAGGTTACAGGTATAAGGAGGGTTGTTGGGGCTGGATGTTGTTACAGAGATAGGGAGGATTCTACGGGCTCGTTGTGGAGGTTACAGATATAGGGAGGGTTGTGGGGGTAGGAGGTTACAGAGATGGGGAGGATTGTAGGGGCAGGTGGAGGTTGCCTTAGGGAGGGTTATAGGGGCTGGAGGAAAGGAAGAGAGAGAGGAGGTTACAGATAAAGGGAGGGAGACAGTCAGAGAGAGAGCAGCAGGGAGAGAGAGAGCGATAGAGAGATTGAGAGACAGAGCGAGATTGAGAGAGGGGGAAGAAAGAAGGAGAGTGAGAGAGAGAGCAAGTGCGAAAGATGGAGAAAGAGAAGAATGGGGAGGGGGTGTCATGATGGTATTTTCACTGGACCAGTAATCCAGAGACCCAGCGTAATGCTCCTGGGACCCTGGTTACAATCCCACCACAGCAGTTGGTGGAATTTGAATTCAATAAAAACCTGGAATTAAAAGTCCGATGATGAGCATGAAACCATTGCCGATTGTTGTATTTGGTTCACAAATGCCCTTTAGGGAGGGAAATCTGCTGTCCTTACCTGGTCTGGCCTACACGTGACTCCAGACCCGCAGCAATGTGGTTGACCTTTAAAAAATGGCCTCGGAACAAGGGCAATTAGGGTTGGGCAATAAATGCTGGCCTAGGCAGCGATTCCCACATCGCGTGAAAGAATGAAAAAAAAGGACAGAGAGGGGCAGACAGAGTCGAGAGAGACCCAGAATGAAAAAAAACAGTAACTACTGGAAAATAAGAATTCTGGTCTGATGTGGTCGTGTATACCTTCAAATGGAACAGCAGTAAAACAAGGAAATAAGGGTACTGGGCCGAACTGTTAGAGAGGGACACATTTAGAGAGAGAGAGAGAGACAGAGAAAGAGATAAGGGTAGGGAAAGAAACAGTGAGAGAGGGAGACAGAGAGAGACAGAGAGAGAGAGAGAGAGAGAGAAAGAGGGAGACACAGAGAAAGAGATAAGGGCAGGGAAGGAAACAGTGAGAGAGAGAGAGACAGAGAGAGAGACGCCAAATGGCATCCTCCTACCCTCCTGTAATAGAAACTTACCTGTCAGAAGCCAGTTTATGTTGATGCGAGTCTGAGTTGATGACTGAACCCAGTTGGTGACTTGTTCCATGCAAAGTAAAAATGTTCGTGCCCTTCAATGTTCCTGGATAAATAATTAACAAAGCTGGTGACAGACAGTCTCCACATGGTAAACACTGACCGATCAATACATGACATGGCTGTTAACCCCTAAACCTCAGCGTAAATCAGTACCCCCTCGAGGCCCCTTGTCCAAAATAAAAGCAATGCACACAATTTTCTTACGCTGAAAACCCCAACACTGAATTATCTTCCTACTGAAATAACCGGCAAAGGGTATTTAACCTTCCATCCAGCACCCCAGAGCCCTGCTGCAATTTAAAAAGGCAAAATACTGTGGAGGTTGCTATAAGAACAGAAAATGCTCAGCAAGCTGAGCTGTTCAGGGTGTCTGAGGAGAAAGCAACATAGTTAAAGTCTAAACTCAAAGTGCTTTCATCAAACACCCTACAATTCTTTCTCCTTGGTCTCACACTACATCTATCTCCCTCTTTCTAATTCACTCTATTTTATTCACTCTAATTTCTCTATCTTACTACTCCAACCCATCCCTCTTTCCTTGCTCCTGTTTCCCTTTCATTTATTTGGTCAGATTTAATTATTTTTTTAACCTGTTTACCCCTCTGGCTTTTTATATTTCCTTTGTCCCTGTTTCATTATTTTATCTTGTCCATTCTGCTGCTGTTATACCCCCATTTTTTATTGTCACTCTTTTACCCTTTCTCTGTTTTTTTTTTCTTGTCTATACTTATTCTGTTTTATTCTCTATTTTTTCCTTCTCCGTTTTTCTCTCTCTATATTTACAGCCATGACAGAGACATGGTTGCAAAGTGGCTACAGAATCACAGAATCCACGGCTGAGTATTGAATATTCAAGGGTACTTGACATTTCGGAAGGGCAGGAAGAAAGGAAAAGGAGGTGGGATAACTCTGTTAATCAAGGATGAGATCAGTACAGAATTGAGAAATGATCTTGGTTCGGAAGATCAAGATTTTGCAAATTTATTGTTTCTAGGGATGTGGACATTATTGGCAAGGCCAGCATTTGTTACCTATCACTAACTCCCCTTGAATTGAGTGGCTTGATAAGCCATTTCAGGGGGCAGTTAAGAGTCTGGAGTCACATGTAGGGCAGGCCAGGTAAGGATGGCAGATTTCCTTATCCAAAGTGAACCAGGTGGGTTTTTATGACATTCGATGATAGTTTCATGATCACCATTCACTGCGACTAGCTTTCAATTCAAGATTTTTTTACCAACTGAATTGAAATTCCAACAGCTGGTGTGGTGGGATTTGAACCCATACCCCCAAGAGGATTAACCTGGGCCTCTGGATTACTAGTCTAGTAACATTACCACTACGTCACTATCTCCCTCAATATGTATAGGAGATGTAGAATCAGTTTGGGTGGAGATATAAAACAGCAAAGGAAGGAAGTCACTGGTGTGAGTCATTTATAGTCTCCCTGACAGTAGCCATGTGGATGTAACAAACAGGGTGGATAAAGGGGAACCAGCAGAGGTAGTGCATTTGGATTTCGAAAGGCATTTGTTAAGGTGCCACATTAAAGGTATTGCAGATCTCATGGTGTTGGGGGTGATCTATTACCATGGGTAGAGGATTGGATAATTAACAGCAATAAGAGGTTGATTTTTGGGTTGGCAAATTGTAACTAGCGGAATGCCACAGGGATCAGGGCTGTAGCCTCAACTATTTATGATCTACATTGATGACTTGCATGAAGAGCCTGACTGTATTGTAGCCAAATCTGCTGACGAGCAGTGATTAATGGATGTTTTTGGACTGGAGGAAGGCTTGTAGTGGAGTTCCCCAGAGGTCGCTGCTGGGGCCCTTGCTTTTCCTGGGATAAATTAATGATCTAGACGTTGGAGTGCAGGGAACAATTTCAAAATGTGTGGATGATACAGAGGGACAGATGGGCGGATCTGGTTAACGGCACAAACTGAATCCAGTGAAAAGCGAGGGACAGGCGGACGAAGGAATCAGGTGAAGGGTTTTCGGGAAAAGGACGGATGAAAGGGCAGAGAGGACACAGGCGGTTCACCCTGATAAAAACAAAAAACTGCGGATGCTGGAAATCCAAAACAAAAACAGAAATACCTGGAAAAACTCAGCAGGTCTGGCAGCATCGGCGGAGAAGAACAACGTCGATGTTTCGAGTCCTCATGACCCTTCAACAGAACTAAGTAGAAATAAGAAAGGGGTGAAATATAAGCTATTTTAAGTGGGCGGGGTGGGGGGGGCGGTGGTGGTGGAGAAAGAAGGGGGGAGGCTTGTTGGGACAAGCAAGGAGTGATAGGAGGAGATAACCAAAAGATGTCACAGACAAAAGAACAAAGAGGTGTTGAAGGTGGTGATATTATGTAAAAGAATGTGCTAATTAAGATTGGAGAGTAGGACGAGCAATGTAGCTCTAGTGGGGATGGGATTAAATAAACGGTGGGTGGAATACATTTAAAAATAATGGAAATAGGTGGAAAAAGAAAAATCTATATAAATTATTGGAAAAAAACAGGGAGGGGGAAGAAACGGAAAGGGGCTGGGGATGGAGCAGGGAGTTCGAGATCTAAAGTTGTTAATCTCAATATTCAGTCTGGAAGGCTGTTAAGTGCCCATTCGGAAGATGAGGTGCTGTTCCTTCAGTTTGCGTTGAGCTTCACTGGAACAATGCAGCAAGCCAAGGACAGACATGTGGGCAAGAGAGCAGGGTGGAGTGTTAAAATGGCAAGCGACAGGGAGGTCTGGGTAATGCTTGCAGACAGACTGAAGGTGTTCTGCAAAGTGGTCACCCAGTCTGCGTTTGGTCTCTCCAATGTAGAGGAAACCGCATTGGGAGCAACGAATGCAGTAGACTAAGTTGGGGTAAATGCAAGTGAAATGCTGCTTCACTTGAAAGGAGGAGTGTTTGGGCTCTTGGACGGTGGGGAGAGAGGAAAAGAAGGGGCAGGTGTTGCATATTTTGCGTTAGCATGGGGAGGTGCCGTAGGTGGGTGTTGAGGAGTAGGGGGTGATGGAGGTGTGGACCAGGGTGTCACGGAAGGAACGATCCCTACGGAATGCCGCCAGAGGGAGTGAAGGGAAGATGGGTTTGGTGGTGGCATCATGCTGAAGTTGGCGGAAATGGCGGAGGATGATCCTTTGGATGCGGAGGCTGGTGGCGTGATAAGTGAGGACAAGGGTTGAAGAGTCATACGGACTCGAAACGTTAACTTTGCTCTTCTCCGCTGATGCTGCCAGACCTGCTGAGTTTTTCTAGGTATTTATGGTTTTCTTTTGGATTTCCAGCATCCGCAGTTTTTTGTTTTTATGAATGTTGAATTAATGTTTCTGGATGAGCAGGGAATGGGTGGTGGAATGGGGCTGGCAGAGATAGCAGTGCTATGGAGCTAGCAGGGCGACAATGGGCTGAATGGCATCCGTTTGCACTGAAACCTCTCTGCGATTCCTCGCAGGGATCATCTCCATTGCTGTGGCTCGCGTTCAAACAGAACCTTCCAGCTACTACACAGCACCCTTAACCATTGACATCGTTACCACGCTTCAGGAGGTGCCCCTAAGCTCGCTTCAAGGGGTCAGTTTAAAGGAACATCTTAAAGGAGGAGAGAGAGGCGAGAGGAATTCCAGAGCTTAGCGCCCAGTCAGCTGAACTGGAAGCCAGTACTTGTGAAACTTCTTGTTTGTTTGTCAACTTAATATCAGCATTGACTCTTCTCCACTTAGAGTACATATTCCCGCCCCTCGTGTGTGTGTACACCTCAACATGTTACAATTTCAACATCAAGCACTTGGGAATCACAATTCCTGGAAAAGTCTCTGAATCATTTGCTCAAACATTAGCCATACCACCCACCCCCCTGCCCCGGCTCTCACCCTCAGGTTTTTCAGGTATAAAGAGCAGTAAACTCCTCTAATTACAAAAAAAATCATCAAAGCAGAGCCAGAAGATCAGAAGAGACAGGCAGAGATGGGAAGCTCCCAGATGAAATTGCGACTTGTCGAGTTCACTCTGACTTTGCTGTTGTCCCTGCAGCTGAGTCACTTCTTCTCCTTGTCGAAGGTAAGCTAAGAGATGTCCCTCTGGGTGATGTGTTTCTTGCATGTGAATCTGCGTCTACCACCCAGATCGACTGTTCTGTTCTGCAGTTTGATATTATTATGCTCGTGCCTTTAATATTCGTCGCCCTCTATGAATTTAACATCATTTCCTTCTGTTTTTTGCTCTGAAATTCTCATTCTTGTTTTCAATCCCTCCTCAGCCACTCCCTATCTTTGTAACCTCCTGCAGGCCCTACAACCCTCCCTATCTCTGTAACCTCCTCCAGACCCTACAACCCTCCCTACTGTTGGAGGGTCAGTACTGAGATGGAGGCGCACTGTTGGAGGGTCAGTACTGAGATGGAGCCGCAGTGTTGGAGGGTCAGTACTGAGATAGAGCCGCACTGTTGGAGGGTCAGTACTGAGATAGAGCCGCACTGTTGGAGGGTCAGGACGGTGGAAGTGTTGCAATGTTAGCGGGACAGTACTGAGGGAGTGCTGCACTGTCAGAGGGTCTGTACTGTGGAAGTGTTGCACTGTTAGAGGGATAGTACTGAGGAAGTGCTGCACTGTTAGAGGGTCAGTAAAGACGGAGCGCTGCACTGTGAGATTGTCAGTACTGAGGGAGCATTGCACTGTCGGAGGGACAGTACTGAGATAGAGCCGCACTGTTGGAGGGACAGCACTGAGGGAGTGCTACACTGTCGGAGGGTTAGCACTGAGGGAGCACTTCAATGTCGAATGACACATTAAACCGAGGCCCCCATCTGCTCTCTCAGGTGGGTGTAAAAGATCCCGTGGCTGCTATTTGGAAGAAGAGCAGGTGGAATTCTCCCTGGTGTCCTGGGGCCAATATTTATCCCTCAACCAACATCACTAAAAAACAGATGATCTAGGTCATTATCACATTGCTATTTGTGGGAGCTTGCTGTGCACAATTCGGCAACACATTTCCTACAGTGTGAGTACACTTCAAAAAACGTCCTTCAGTGGCTGTGAAATGCTTTGGGATGTGGTGAAAGGCGTTAGAGAAATGCAAGTCTGTCTTCCTCCCCTTCTCTCTCCCGTACCACTCTCTCTCCCTCTCCCTCATCCTCCTCTCACTTTCCCACTGATAAATTATTTCTTCTTTCAGATTGACTCTGCGGTTGGTTCTTTGACGATTGAGAAATCTGTGGATTCCCCGGACAAGGTAGGTGGAAATTAATTCCTTATTTTAAGTTCCTCCCTGCTCGTTTCTTCCACAGAAAGATTCCTGATTTCAAATTGATATCAGTGGCAGTCTCTCTAGGTTATACTCAGGTGGCATGTTTGAAATTGAACCCCCTTTATTGCAAAGCAGGGATGAGGCAATTCCAAGGAAATGAACAAATCCCCACAGGAATTTTAAATGAAACCCACGCCAGGAATAGTGAGAGGGAGAATGATCCAGTCTGGGAGTGGGTTAAAGAGAGGCAGGGAGTCGAGAGTAGGAGAGAGGGATGGAATGGGGGAGGGAGGGATTGGAAGAGAGAGATAGAGAGTGGGACGGGGGAAGGGTGAAAGGGAAAGAACATAGGTGGGAGAGAGTGACAGAGAGAGAAATTAAAGAAGAGATGCAGAGTGAGGGAAAGTGAAAAGGGAAGAGAGAATGTACAAGAGAGAGAAATTAACAGGAAAGGGAGAGGTACAGAATGAACGAAAGGTACAAATATAGTGTGAGAGAGAGGGAGAGATACAGAGAGGGAGAAGGAGACGGGGGAGAGAGGGGGGGAGAGAGAGGAAAATGGAGAGAGGAGAGAAAGATTGGGAGAGGGGGCAATTGAGAGGAAGATTAGGAGAGAGGGACAGGGAGAGGAGGAGTCGAAGAGAGGAAGAGGTAGAGATACGAAGCAGGAGAACACCTCCTCCGGTCCCGATGTTCCTCCAAAATCTCTGAAATTACTGCATCTCCCACGTCCCCTGATTCCCATCGCTACACCATTGGCCGCCGTGCCTTCAGCTGCCTGGGGCCCTAAGCTCCGGAATACCCTCCCTTAACCTCTCCGCCTCTCTCTCTCTCTCCTTTAATACATTCCTTAAAATCTGAGGTCTTTGACCAAGCTTTTGGTCAACTGTCCCTAATATCTCCATATGTGACTCAGTGTTAGATTTTTCTCCGATTTACGCTCCGGTAATGTAGGCTGGGACATTTTGCAATGTCAGAGGCGCTGTGTAAATGCAAGTTGTGAGTGTTATGTGGAAGGGAGATCACAGGCGGCAGTCAGTGCCAGAGACTGTGCGCAGACCATATCTAATCTCCACGAATGCACAATCGATTTGACTGTCAGCCAAAGCATTTTTGATATTTGATCCTTCTAACTGTTTTTTACCAGGCCTACATCATACACCGAGAGGCAGGTTAATTAACAGACACCGTAGAGGATAGAGTGCTAGACAAAGAGGACTTGCATTTCTCTAGCGCCTTCCAACACATCAGGACGTCCCAAAGTGTTTCACAGACAATGAACTGCTTTTTTCCTTGATGTGAGGTCACTGATGTAATGTGCGAAATGCAGCAGCCATTGGCACACAGTAAGATCCCACAACAGCAGCATGATAATGACCAGCACGCTCCCAGCACTTGCACTGCAAGTGTCAGTTTAGGGTGTGTGCTCAATTCCCTGCAACTCTCAGCTCCGAGTTAAAAGGACCACCACGCATAATTGAGGAATTACCGAACTGTCGGAGGGTCAGTACTGAGGGAGTGCTGCACAGTCGGAGGGTCAGTACTGAGGGGGTGCTGCATTGTCATGGAGTCAGTACTGAGGGGGTGCTGCATTGTCAGAGGGTCAGTACTGAGAGGGTGCTGCACAGTCGGAGGGTCAGTACTGAGGGGGTGCTGCATTGTCAGAGGGTCACTAGTGAGGGGGCGCTGCACAGTCGGAGGGTCAGTACTGAGGGGGTGCTGCATTGTCAGAGGGTCACTACTGAGGGGGTGCTGCACTGTTGAAGGCGCTGTCTTTCAGATGAGACGTTAAACTGAGGGAACCAATCTGCCCCCTCAGATGGATGTAGACAATTCCACGGCCATAATTTAGATGAAGTGCATCAGGATTTGGGGGTGGTTGGGGGGTGGATGGGGTGGAGTTCTTTCCAGTTCCCTGGGGCGAACATTTGTCCCTCAACTGACATTGGTAAATACTGAAAATCGAGGCCATTATCACATTTATGTTTGTGGGATCTTGCTGTGTGCAAATTGCTTGCTGCGTTTCATACATTACAACAGTGAGCACACTTCAGAGAAAGTCTTCCATCAGCTGTGAAACACTTTGGGCCATCCTGAGGAGGGGAAAGGTGCTAGAGAGATGCACCATCCTCCTTCCAATGACGTGCCTAATTGAAATGTTGTCCCAGTAAAAGGGACGTGGTGCCTTCTTTCTATCTGGAATGTTCTCACCTATTGGCCTCTTGCTTTTCCAGGAATCCTTGCTGCTACGCCAGAAGAGAATGAGACAACACAACCATCATCGCCGCGTGCACTGCTGTCATCCGATAGGCAGAAATGCGACTTGTGGCTCGTTCTGCTTGCATTAGACCCTGGCATCATTTACGCATGGTCATCCTGCCCTATGCCTTCTCCCCTCCTTATCTACTGCTTGGCAAACTATTGAACACAGGCCCTGTTCATTCACTCCAATTGAAGCTTTACCTGCATTTTACAACAGGAAAAGAAGCCATTCGGCCCATCTGTTCATTGCTGGTGTTTCTGCTCCACACGACCCTCCTCCCACCCCTTCTCCATCTCACCCCATCACCATATCCTTCTATTCATTTCTCCCTCGTGTGTTTATCCAGCTTCCCCCTTAAATACATCGATATGAGTGAGTGTGTTTGTGTATGTGTAACTGTGTCAATATGTTTGTGTCAATGTGAATGTGTGTGATTGTGTCAGCGTGTGTGTGTGTGTGTATGTGTGACTGTGTCAGTGTGTGTCAATGTGAATGTGTGTGATTGTGTTAGTGTGTCTGTTTGTATGTGTGACTGTGTCAGCGTGTGTCAATGTGAGTGATTGTGTAAGAGTGTGTGTGTGTATGTGTGACTGTGTCAGTGTGTGTCAATGTGAATGAGTGATTGTATCAGTGTGTCTGTGTGGGTGTGGGTGTGTGAGTGTGCAAGTGAATGTGTGAGGAATCTTATGACCATGTCATTTGAATGGATGTTACTGGGGTTAATGATAGTTCAAATTCAGAGAGATGTAAAGCGGGCCCCTGATTGAGCTGTTTTATGCTCCCGCGCACAGATTCACCCCGACAATGTGTTCATGCTTCACGATCATCTTGTCAGGACTTTAATTGTAAACATTGTGCATTGTAAAAAAAAATATGAATAAACAACTTTTGTCTTCATAAAGTGTCTGGCTTGGTATTTCAGACTACTTGTCTCCCCCTCACACTTTCCACACCGCCCCCTCCCCCCCCCAACCCCCACCCCCCACCCCCCCCCCATTCCCCCCACACCAGGGAACAATTGTCCCCCCTTCCTCTGAAGTTCTGTGTAAAGATCAGCTTTGTTCAATGCAAACTGTTCCAGCATCCAGAACGTTGTTACAAATATCACACAAAGGGCACACGCCATGATAGCCCACTCTCAACAGATTTTACCAGTTGACCAGGTTGAAAACCTTTTCACAAACCACAATGTAGGTGCTCAATTCTTGCTGCTGTTTGGTTAATGCTCTCAAAACTGCTATAACCTCTCTAGTTCCACTGCATAACAACACAAACATAAATGAACAGGAGCAGGAGTAGGCCATTTGCCCCTCCCGAGCTTGCTTGTCCATTCAATTTGATCCTGGCTCAGCTGATTGTGGCCTTAACTTCACTTTCCTTCCTGTCCCCCATAACCCTTGAGTCCCTTGTCGATCAAAAATCTGTCTAAGTCAGCCTTGAGTATAGTCAATGACTCGGCCTCCACTGCTCGCCGGGGAAGAGAATTCCAAAGTCGAGCGACCCTCCTAGAGAAGAAGTTTCTCCTCATCTCTGTCCTAAATGGGAGACCAACAATGAGCTGCGGTTGGTGATTCCTCGCGTTAAATCCAGGGACACTGGAGACTATCAGTGTGTGGTAGAGAATGAACATGGAGCAGTCGAGGGGTTCATAACCATCACTGTGGAATGTGAGTTAAAGCAAACTTCAACATCACTCAGACACACACACTCACACACACTGTCATACACGTGCAAAGACAAACACAGAAACACACAAACACTCAACTCACACACATGTGCACACACATAGACGCACACACACATACAAGGAACTCCCCGAGGTTTCACGACAGATGGAAGGGAATCCTGGACACAGCAATGGTCAAGTTCATTCTACATTGGTTCATCGTCATGAAGATCCTAGTTAGTGAAGCCAGTCTTCCACCCAACACAGTATCTACAAGATCCACCAATTGAGATCCATTCAGTGCTGATTTACAAGACAGGACAATGGATTAGGAGCCCTCAGAACTCACCCCATTATCACCGTCATGAATCACTAATTAGCCTAACATTCCTGTCTGCCCTTCAACAAAGCTGATTGGCTAATCTGATCCAATCTGATTGGTGCACTTTGTATCTTCATTGTCAAAGGAATCTCTTTGGATCCTCATTGTCTAAGGGATTATTTCTGATGCAAACCCCATACTGTTGTATTGTTGATTCCAATGCAGCATTGTAGACTGACTTGTCCCCAAGCTCAGCACTGACCCTACTCCAGCAGACACTGTGAAACACACGAACAAAGCACGGCTAGCCTGAGCTCTGCATGTGTCGGAGGTGCCGCTGTGTTGGGTTCATGACCTTCACAGTCCGTTTCACTGAGTTTTGGGTTAAAGCTGAACTGGAACCCACACTAAACACTGATGGAAAACATCACTTCCTCTTCTGCAACATGAACGATTTCAGCAGAAGAGGTAAAATGTTGCTGAAAAGGAACTTTCTTTATCATATCACAGAATCACATCGAACAGCAGGAGGCCATTCAGGCCAGCTTGGTTGTGCCAGCTATTTAAAGGAAGAACACAATTGGTTTCAATCCCCCTCTCTTCACCCATCACCCTGCAAATTCTTCCTCTTCCAGATTAAATCCAAATTCATGAATATAAATCCCCTCAGATCGGAGTAACCATCACTGTGCAGGCAGGTTAAGTTTTATTTTACACAGCGTGTTGTTGTGATCTGGAAGGCGCTGCCTGAACGGGCGGTGGAAGCAGATTCAATAGGAACTGTCAAAAGAGGGAATTGGAGAAATACTTGCAGAATGTGAAAGACTGGGAGATTGTGACCAATTGGATATCTGTCCCAGGAGACCAGTACAGGGACAATGGGCTGAGTGGCCTCTTTCTGCGCTGTTTGATTCTGTGGTTCTCTAATATTTATCTGGGCTGCAGATCAGAGACAAACAGGAAACAATAAACTTCTGACCTTTCCACACGGGCTGAATTGTCATCTCTTTATTTTCAGCCAGTTTGCTTCCTTCTTGTGGATTTGTGTTGAACTGCGCAGGAAGTGTGAGTGTTGGATTGTAGGTCTGTTTATTCTGACTGCTGCAGTGCTCATGGTGACTTCTCAATTACATGAGAGTCTCTGAGCTCATCCACTTCCAAAGTTTAAGGTGGGAATTACAAAGATTAGGGCCCCAGGCAGCTCATGGCTGTCCTGAAGAGGTGCTGCACTGTCATAGGTTCAGTACTGAGGGATTGCTGCACTGTCATAGGGTCAGTACTGATGGATTGCTGCACTGTCATAGGGTCAGTACTGAGGGATTGCTGCACTGTCATAGGGTCAGTACTGAGGGATTGCTGCACTGTCATAGGGTCAGTACTGATGGATTGCTGCACTGTCATAGGGTCAGCACTGAGGGATTGCTGCACTGTCATAGGTTCAGTACTGAGGGATTGCTGCACTATCAGAGTGTCAATACTAGGGGAGTTCTGCACTGTCATAGGGTCAGTACTGAGGGATTGCTGCACTGTCATAGGGTCTGTACTGATGGATTGCTGCACTGTCATAGGGTCTGTACTGAGGGATTGCTGCACTGTCATAGGGTCAGCACTGAGGGATTGCTGCACTGTCATAGGGTCTGTACTGATGGATTGCTGCACTGTCATAGGGTCTGTACTGAGGGAGTTCTGCACTGTCATAGGGTCAGTACTGAGGGATTGCTGCACTGTCATAGGGTCTGTACTGATGGATTGCTGCACTGTCATAGGGTCTGTACTGAGGGAGTGCTGCACTGTCATAGGGTCAGCACTGAGGGATTGCTGCGCAGTCAGAGGGTCAATACTGAGTGAGTTTTGCACTGTGAATCATTGGAATCTGACTTTATAAAGTCACAACATCAACAAAGGACAATTTTGATCGTGAAAGTGAATTCCAATCGTTCCGTTACTTACCCAGGACCTGTCTGACTACTCGCCTGGGGAGGAACTGCCCACACGCTCTGCTTGGGCTGAATGACCTCTTCCTGTGCTGCTCCGTCTGTGTATTTAATTAGAAAGTGTTGATGTGTCACCGTGAGTCAAAATGAGGAAGTTGTATCAAAGTGACTGAACAGCTCGTGTTTTGAGTTTTATGAAGCTGTTAACCCTTTGCGTTCTGGACTTGTGATGATATTTCTGCTCAAAAGTGGAAAGTCATTGACCAGGAATTTCTCCTGTGGGTCACTGATGGAGTGCTACACTGACACAGGCTCAGTACTGAGGGAGTGCTACACTGTCGCAGGCTCCTTACCGAGTGAGTGCAAACCAAATCTATTGGTCAACTAAAATAGTGACAAGGGTCGAACAAATAGGCGACCAGGTGTAAAAAAAGCCATAAAACGCAAGGAATGAAAGCAAGGCAACCGAAATCGGGCTGTACCTCGCACAGTGACTATAAGTAGAATTTCCATCCTAATAACCGAAGCAGTCCCCTCGAAGAATGCCGCAGTTTGGAAGAGTTGATCCTTTCGACCCAACGCTGGGCGATTGGTCTCATTATGGTGAACTCCTCCCGTTCCCGTGAACGACATTGATGAGGAGGAGAAGAGGCGAGCGATCCTCTTATCCACGTGAATTCTGTTTATGGGAATGTATAAACTGAGCAAGAGTGAGACACACACAGTGTGGGGAGAATACAGAACGGGAGAATCATTCATAACTCCAACTTACCTTCCTAAAATCCACAGGAACTCACTCCCAGGAAATAGATTTAAACCTCTTGATACTATCTGATGGAATTTCTTCGGAATGATCTATCCAGGATGATTGTCTGTGGGTTTCAATTCGAACAAACTCATTCAGGATTGTCCCTCACTGTTGGAAACATCCATTCTGAGTGTAAACGTCTTTAGATATCATTCGATGATCCACCAGGGCAGAGCAGACAAATTCAATCCCGTGTCCATGATTATGAGTTAATTTTCATTCTGTTATTCTCCTTCCTGTCTGTCAGTGTTTACAGAACATTCACCAGCCAGTGTAGAATTCAGGAAATGCCGGGTCAGTGGATAATTGGACCAGAGTAAATTCCTATAGTTTATTCACCATTTTGCAGTCAAACATATTTTCAGAGAACATGTGTATTTTATGAGTTATTGTTTAATATTAAACGAACCGCAGCCTGGGAAAGGGAAACAATTTGATTGTAGAATTGGTAGACTTCCGACAACACAGAGGAAAACAGGTGTCCTACAGTGCCACCACTGGTGGGAGGATGTCATTACAGCGTGACATGTTTACATTGATGTTGCCAATGTCATTGTGAACAGAGGGAACGATGATGTGAAAAGTTGCTTGCAAATTTACGTTTTTCACTGTATCCTGGGAGGATGAGAATGCTTTGACAACAGAATGAGCTAAAGCTACAACTAACCACCATTTTAGTCTTTCAGTCTTTGAAAGTACAATTAGCATCCATCCTGAAGGCTGAGTGAATGGGTGGAATGTGCGATGTGTTACAGATTAAAGAGATCAACATTCTATATCCTGGTTCCACACCGTATTTGATGTAAAGATCCCAACCAGGCACGTGGATTAAAGATTGGGAAAATAAATAATCCTCCTGCATTAACTGGTAACCGGTCACTACCTCTATTAATCATGTGAGGACAGGTTTGTGTTACCGGCCATTAACCCCAGCATCAAACACATCCTTTGGACTGGCCATTTACACAGAAGAAAGGAGGAGGCCATTCAGCCACTTGAGCCTGTTACACAGGAAAAGGAGGAGGCCCAGTCAGCCCATCGAGCCTGTTACACAGGAACAGGAGGAGGCCCATTCAGCCCCTTTGTGCCTGTTACACAGGAACAGGAGAAGGCCCATACAGCCCCCGCAAGCCTGTTGCACAGTAAGAGGTGGAGGTGATTCAGCACCTTGAGTCTTTTACACAGGAACAGGAGGAGGCCCATTCAGCCCCCTCGAGCCTGTTACACAGGAACAGGAGGAAGCCCATTCAGCTCCTCGAGCCTGTTGCACAGGAACAGGTGTAGGCCAATAAGCCACTTGAGGCTGTTACACAGTAACAGGAGGAGGCCATTCAACCACTTGAGTCTTCTACACAGGAACTGGAGGAGGCACATTCAGCCCCCTTGAGCCTGTTACACAGGCACAGTAGGAGGCCCATTATTAATCGAGCCTATTACACAGGAACAGGAGGGGGCCCATTTAGACGCTCGAGCCTGTTACACAGGAACAGGAGGAGGCAATTCAGCCCGTTCAGTCAGTTACACAGGAACAAGAGGAGGCCCATTCATTCCCTGCAGCCTGTTACAAAGAAACAAGAGGAGACCATTTCAGCCCCACGAGCCTGTTACACAGGAACAGGAGGGGGCCCCTTTAGACCCTCGAGCCTGTGACAGATGAACAGGAGGAGGCCATTCAGCCCCCTGAAGCCTGATACAGAGGAACAGATGGAGGCGATTCTGCCACCTCGAGCCTGTTACAGTGGTACAGGAGGAGGCCATTCAGCCCCTTGACCCTGTTGCACAGGAACAGGAGGAGGCCATTCAGCCCCTCGAAGCTGTTACACAGGAACAGGAGAAAACCATTAAGCCCCTTGAGCCTGTTACACAGGAACAGGAACCGGCCATTCAACTCCTCGAGCCTGTTACTTGGGAAAAAGGTAAGGCACATTCAGACACAGATTTGGTACTCCAAGAGTTAACAGTTTGCTTTCAAACTTTGAAAACAAACACCTCCCACTTTGTATCACAGTGACACATCAACCCTTTCTAATTAAATACACAGAGGGAGCAGCACAGGAAAAGGCCATTCAGCCTAAGCAGAGCATGTGGGCTGTTCCTCCCCAGGCGAGCAGTCGGACAGGTCCTAGGTAAGTTATAGAACGATTGGAATTCACTTCCATGACCAACACCGTCCTTTCTTGATGTTGTGACTTTATAAAGACAGATTCCAATGATTCACAGTGCAAAACTCACTCAGTACTGACCCTCTGACAGTGCAGCAATCCCTCAGTGCAGACCCTATGACAGTACAGCACTCCCTCAGTACTGATCCTATGACAGTGCAGCAATCCCTCAGTACTGACCCTATGACAGTGCAGCAATCCCTCAGTACTGACCCTATGACAGTGCAGCACTCCCCCAGTACTGATCCTATGACAGTGCAGCACCTCTTCAGTACAGCCATGAGCTGCCTAGGTCCCGAATCTTTGTAATTCCCTCCTTAACCCTGGGTGTGGATGAGTCCAGAGACTCTCATGTAATTGAGAAGTCACCATGAACACAGCAGCAGTCAGAATAGACAGACCTACAATCCAACACTCACTACCTGCACCGTTTCACCACCAAACCACAAGAAGGAAGCCAACTGGCTGAAAATAAAGAGATGACAATTCAGCCCGTGTGGAAAGGTCAGAAGTTTATTGTTTCCTGTTTGTCTCTGATCTGCAGCCCAGATAAATATTAGAAAACCACAGAATCGAACAGCACAGAAAGAGTCCACTCAGCCCATTTTCCTTGCCCTAGTCGCCTGGGACAGATATCCAATTGGTCCTAATCTCCCAGTCTTTCACACTCTGCAAGTATTTCTACAATTCCCACTTTTGAAAGTTCCTATTGAATCTGCTTCCACCGCCCGTTCAGGCAGCACCTTCCAGATCACAACAACTCGCTGTGTACAATAAAACTTAACCTGCCTGCTCAGTGATGGTTACTCCGATCTGAGGGGATTTATATTCATGAATTTGGATTTAGTCTGGAAGAGGAAGAATTTGCAGGGCGTTGGGGTAAGAGAGGGGGATTGAAACCAATTGTGTGCTTCATTTATAGAGCTAGCACAGCCAAGATGGCCTGAATGGCCTCCTGCTGTTCTGTGCGATTCAGTGATAGGATGAAGAAAGTTCCTTTTCAGCAACATTTTACCTCTTCTGCTGAAATTGTTCAGTTGCAGAAGAGGAAGTCATGGTTTCCATCAGCGTTTATTGTGGGTTCCAATTCAGCTTTAACCAAAACCCAGTGAAATGGACTGTGAAGGTCATGAACCCAACACAGCGGCACCTCCACCACTTGCAGAGCTCAGGCTAGAGGCCCTTTGTTCGTGTGTTTCACAGTGTCTGCTGGAGTAGGGTCAGTGCTGAACTTGGGGACAAGTCAGTCTACAATGCTGCATCGGAATCAAAAATGCAGCAATATGGGGTTTCGATCAGAAATAATCCCTTAGACATTTAGGATCCAAAGAGATTCCTTAGACAATGGGGATCCAAAATGCACCAGTCAGATTGAATCAGATTAGCGAATCACCTGTGTTGAAGAGCAGACAGGAATGTTAGGCTAATTAGTGATTCATGACGGTGATAATGGGGGGAGTTCTGAGGGCTCCTAATCCAGTGTCCTGTCTTGTAAACCAGCACTGAATGGATCTCAATTGTTGTGTCTTGTAGACATTGTGTTGGGTGGAAGACTGGCTTCACTAATTAGGATCTTGAGAACCATGAACCAATGTAGGATGAACTTGACCACTGCTTTTTCCAGGATTCTCTTCCATCTGTTGTGAAATCATGGGGAGCTCCTTGTATATCTGTGTGCGTCTGTGTGTGCGACTGCGTATGGGCATCTGTATGTATGTGCACGTGTGGACATCTGTGCATTAGTGAGTGTGTGCGCATGTGCATGTAGATATCTGAGCGTCTATGTGTGTGCACATGTGAGTGTGTGTTTCTGTGTGTGTTTTTGCACGTATATGACTGTGTGTGTGTGTGTGCGTGTGTGTGTGTGTGTGTCTGAGTGATGTTGAAGTTTGCTTTAACTCACATTCCTCAATGATTATTATGAACCCCTCCACTGCTCCATGTTCATTCTCTGCCACACACTGATAGTCTCCAGTGTCCCTGGATGTAACGTTAGGAATCACCAACCACAGCTCATTGCTGGAATTTCTTCTGTTCATTGGGACATTAAGATGTCGCCACCTCAGGTTAGAAACTGGGAAGCTCTCGACAGAGCAGATTATCACTGCAGAATTCCCCTCAATTGTATTGATCGATGAAGCGTTAATCATATCAAGAGAAGTAATTAAGGGATTCTGTGGTGCGTCTAAAAACAAATAAAGATCAGCTAACGTACATTGGCTGTGAAGCACTTGGTGAGGCCTTGAGAATGTGGAAGTTGTGATATCAATGTCGATTCCTTCACCACAAAGCATGTATTCCAGGCAGACACTTCAGGTCAGTACTGAGGGAGTTCTGCACTGTCGGAGGGCTCAGTACTGAGGGAGTGCTGCACTGTCGGAGGGTTAGTATGAAGGGAGTGCTGCACTGTCAGAGTTTCAGTACTGAGGGAGTGCTGCACTGTCGGAGTGTCAGTACTGAGGGAGTGCTGCACTGTCGGATGGTCAGTACTGAGGCAGTGCTACGGTGTTGGAGGTTCAATATGAAGGGAGTGCTGGACTCTCGGAGGGTCAGCACTGCATTGTTGAAGGGTTAGTACTGAGGGAGGACTGCACTGCTGAAGGGTCAGTGCTTAGGGAAGGCTGCACTGTCGGAGGGTCAGAACTGAGGGAGGGCTGCACTGCTGAAGGGTCTGTACTAACGGAGTGCTGCACTTTTGAAGGGTCAGCACTGAGGGATTGCTGCACTGTCGGTGTTTTGTGCTGAGGAAATGCTGCGGTGTCAGAGGTAAATTTTTTCAGATAAAGGCTGATGATTTGTTGGTAAACTAAATGCAATTATGGGATCTTTCTGTATACATTTTATTACATTCTAGGTAATGTAGAATGAAGGATGTCCATACTTACCTTGCACAGTTAGTATGATGGTCCGCTCCGCAGCTGAGAGGGTGTCCGTGGTGTTTGAGTGATGGGATCAGGGTCAGAACAGAAGTCTCGGTCAGAGTGACGCCATGCTGAGTTACAGTGTTTGAGACTGATCCAGGTACGTCAGTGGGAGTGTCCCAGGTTAAGACAGGTGCTGCTGTTCCATTGCACGTTGTGTTGAAGGTGCAGCTTACATCCACACGCTTTCCTGCAATAATTTCAGCAGGGAATATCTTGGGTTTATCAGTGAAATCTAACAGACAGAGAATGGATCCTTTTAGAGAAATATACCGTGAATCATCGGTTCAAATAGAAACCACAGTCCCACAAGAGAATGTACTTTTACAAGGATGATATCAGAACGGAGAGATTACAATGATCAGGAAAGCCTTTTAAACAGGATCACAGGGATCGAGGGGAGTTCAATTTGAAACAATCACTGACCGGCACCTAAAACCGATGATCAGGTTATTGATCACATTGCTGTTTCTGGGAGCTTCCTGTGCACAATTTGGCTGCTGTGTTGCCAGCATTACAACAATCAGGACAATTCAATAAATATCTCATTGTTTGTGAAGTAATTTGGTACATGCTTAGGTGATGAAAGGCGCTATAGAAATGCACATCTTTGTTTTGTCGAAACGAAGGATTTTTAAACAAGGAAGGAGAGATCGATGGGAGTAGAGAACCTGATAACATTGATGGACACAGTCAATACATTTTATCGCTGATATTAAAGAGAGTATTAGAGGTTTCTTTCGAACTGAACAGGAGGCTATCACCAGGTTATTGAGAATCAGACAGTGTGTTATAATAAGCTGTGTTTTGTGTTAATATGCAAACATCACAGTTTGTGTTATTTCCCATTGAGTGTTGAATGTGAATTGTTGAGTAATTATAACACAGTATTTACCAGAAATAACCCCTCATGCATGTCAGTCGCTGACCTACATAGGCTCCCAGTCAAGTGAAGACTCGATTTTAAGAATCTCACCCTCAAATCCCAATCCCTCTACCCCACGCACCACTCCCCATCTCTGTATCCTCCTCCAGTCTCTACCACACTTCAAGTCCTCTGCTCTACCCCAATTCTGCTGTCAGACAGGGCGTCAGTGTATATCAGTGTGCATAGGGGTCACTCTGACCTATCCTTCTGTCCTGACCCTGATCCCATCACTGAAACACCATGGACAAACCCTCAGCTACAGAGTGAGATATCCATCTGTTCCATCGGAACTGACCCTCGTACTATCTGTGCAATGTAAGTATGGACATCCTTCATTCTACATTAGCTAGAATGGAATACAATGTATACAGAAAAATCCCAAAACTGCATTTTGTTTACCAAAAGATCATAAGCCTTTAACTGAAAAGAATTGACTTCCGACACCGCAGCATTTCCTCAGCACAAAACTCCGACAGTGCAGCACTCCCTCAGTACTGACCCACCGAAAGAACAGCACCTCCTCAGCAGTGACCCACCGAAAGTGAAGCACATCCTCAGCACTGACCCTTCAACAGTGCAGCACTCCCTCAGTACTGACCCACCGAAAGTGGAGCACCTCCTCAGCACTGACCCACCGAAAGTGCAGCACCTCCTCATCACTGACCCTTCAACAGTGCAGCACTCGCTCAGTACTGACCCTCCGACAGTGCAGCACCTCCTCAGCACTGACCCACCGAAAGTGCAGCACCTCCTCAGCACTGACCCTTCAACAGTGCAGCACTCGCTCAGTACTGACCCTTCAACAGTGCAGCAGTCCCTCAGAACTGACCCTCCGACAGTGCAGCACACCCTCATTACTGACCTTTCAACCGTGCAGCACTCCATCACTATTGACCCTCTAACAGTGCAGCACTCCCTCAGAACTGACCCTCCGACAGTGCAGCACTCCCTCAGCACTGACCATTCAACGGTGCAGCACTCCCTCAGTACTGACCCTCCGACAGTGCAGCACTCCCTCAGTAATGACCCTTCGACAGTGCAGCACTCCCTCAGTAATGACCCTTCGACAGTGCAGCACTCCCTCAGTACTGACCCTCCGACAGTGCAGCACTCCCTCAGTAATGACCCTTCGACAGTGCAGCACTCCCTCAGTACTGACACTCCAACAGTGCAGCACTCCCTCAGCGCTGAGCCTCCGACAGTGCAGCACTCCCTCAGCGCTGAGCCTCCGACAGTGCAGCACTTCCTCATTACTGACAATCCGACAGTGCAGCACTCCCTCAGCACTAACACTCCGACTGTGCAGCGCTCCCTCACTACAGACTCTTCAACAGTGCAGCACTCCCTCAGTACTGACCCTCCGACAGTGCAGCACTCCCTCAGTAATGACCCTTCGACAGTGCAGCACTCCCTCAGTACTGACACTCCAACAGTGCAGCACTCCCTCAGCGCTGAGCCTCCGACAGTGCAGCACTCCCTCAGCGCTGAGCCTCCGACAGTGCAGCACTTCCTCATTACTGACAATCCGACAGTGCAGCACTCCCTCAGCACTAACACTCCGACTGTGCAGCGCTCCCTCACTACAGACTCTTCAGCAGTGCAGCAATCCCTCAGCAGTGAACCTTCAACAGTGCAGCACACCCTCAGTACTGACCATCCGAGAGTGCAGCACCCCCTTCATATGAACCTCCAACAGTTCAGCACTCTCTCAGTACTGACTCTCCGACAGTGCAGCACTCCCTCAGTACTGACACTCTGACAGTGCAGCACACCCTTCATACTGAACATCCAACAGTGCTGCACTCCCTCAGTACTAACACTCCGACAGTGCAGCACTCCCTCAGTACTGACCCTCCGAAAGTGCAGCACCTCCTCAGCACTGACCCTTCAACAGTGCAGCACTCGCTCAGTACTGACCCTTCAACAGTGCATCAGTCCCTCAGAACTGACCCTCCGACAGTGCAGCACACCCTCATTACTGACCCTTCAACCGTGCAGCACTCCCTCAGTACTGACCCTCTGACAGTGCAGCAGCCCCTCAGTAATGACCCTTCGACAGTGCAGCACTCCCTCAGTATTGAACCTCTGACAGGGCCGGACTCCCTCAGGACTGACACTCCAACAGTGCAGCACACCCTCAGCACTGAAACTCCGACAGTGCAGCAATCCCTCAGCGCTAAGCCTCCGACAGTGCAGCAATTCCTCAGTACGGACAATCCGACAGTGCAGCACTCCCTTAGCACTGACACTCCGACAGTGCAGCGCTCCCTCAGTACAGACTCTTCAACAGTGCAGCACTCCCTCAGTACTGAACCTCCGACAGTGCAGCACTCCCTCACTACTGAGCCTCTGACAGTACAGCCCTAACTCAGCACTTACCCTTCAACAGTGCAGCACTCACTCAGCACTGACCATTCAACAGTGCTGCACTCCCTCAGCACTGACCATTCAACAGTGAAGGACACCCTCAGCATTGAACCTTCAACAGTGCAGCACTCCCTCAGTACTGACCATTCAACAGTGCAGCACTCCCTCAATGCTGACCCTCCGACAGTGCAGCAGCCCCTGCATAGGAACCTCCAACAGTGCAGCAGTCCCTCAGTACTGACACTCTGATAGTGCAGCACTCCCTTCATACTGAACCTCCAACAGTGCTCCACTCCCTCAGTTCTGATCCTCCGACAGTCCAGCTCTCCCTCAGTACTGACCCTCTGACAGTGCAGACCTCCCTCAGCACTGACCCTCCGATGGTGCAGCACTCCCTCAGTACTGACCCTCCACCAGTGCAGCACTCCCTCATTACTGAACTGAAGTGTCGTCCTGCAGTACGTGCTTTGTTGTGAAGGAACGCATATTGAATCACAACTTTCACCATCTCAGGATCTCACAAAGTACTTCACAGCCAATGTAAGTTAGCTGATCTTTATTTGTTTTTAGATGCACCACAGAATCTCTCATTTACTTCTCTTGATATGATTAACGCTTCATCGATCAATATAATTGAGGGGAATTCTGCAGTGATAATCTGCTCTGTCGAGAGTTTCCCAGCTTCTAACCTGACGTGGCGGCATCTTAATGTCCCAAAGAACAGAACAAGTTCCAAAAATGAGCTGTGGTGGTGATTCCACACGTTACATCCATGGATACTGGAGACTATCAGTGTGTGGCAGAGAATGAACATGGAGCAGTGGAGGGGTTCATAACCATCGCTGTGGAATGTGAGTTCACGCAAACTTCAACATCACTCAGACCCCACCCCCCCTCACACACACACACACACACACTGTCATACGTATGCAAAAACACACACAGAGACACACAAACACTCAACTCAAATACACGCAGATGTGCACACACATAGACAATCAGATATATACAAACACATGCACACACACTCACTCATGGTCAGATGTACAAACGTGCACATAGATACAGACGCACACACAGACAGATGCACACACACGTACAAGGAACTCCCCAAGGTTTCACAACAGATGGAAGAGAATCCTGGAAACAGCAATGGTCAAGTTCATTCTACATTGGTTCGTGGTCCTCAAGATCCTATTTAGTGAAGCCAGTCTTCCACCCAACACATTATCTACAAGATCCACCAATTGGGATCCATTCAGTGCTGATTTACAAGACAGGACAATGGATTAGGAGCCCTCAGAACTCCCCCCATTATCACCGTCATGAATCACTGATTAGCCTAACATTCCTGTCTGCTCTTCAACACAGCTGATTGGCTAATCTGATTCAATCTGATTGGTGAATTTTGGATACTCATTGTCAATGGAATCTCTTTGGATCCTCATTGTCTAAGGGATTATTTCTGATCCAAACCCCATACTGTTGTATTGTTGATTCCGATGCAGCATTGTATACTGACTTGTCGCCAAGCTCAGCACTGACCCTACTCCAGCAGACACTGTGAAACGCACTAACAAATCGCCACTAGCCTGAGCTCTGCACGTGGTGGAGGTGCCGCTGTGTTGGGTTCATGACCTTCACAGTCCATTTCACTGAGTTTCAGTTAAAGCTGAACTGGAACCCACACTAAACGCTGATGGAAAACATCACTTCCTCTTCTGCAACATGAACGATTTCAGCAGAAGAGGTCAAATGTTGCTGAAAAGGAACTTTCTTCATCCTATCACTGAATACACAGAACAGCAAAAGGCCATTCAGGCCATCTTGGCTGTGCTAGCTCTATAAATGAAGCACACAATTGGTTTCAATGCGCCTCTCTTCCGCCATCGCCCTGCAAATTCTTCCTCTTCCAGACTAAATCCAAATTCATGAATATAAATCCCGTCAGATTGGAGTAACCATCACTGAGCAGGCAGGTTAAGTTTTATTGTACACAGCGAGTAGTTGTGATCTAGAAGGTGCTGCCTGAAAGGGCGGTGGAAGCAGATTCAATACGAACTTTCAAAAGGGGGAATTGGAGAAATACTTGCAGAGTGTGAAAGACTGGGAGATTAGGACCAGTTGGATATCTGTCCCAGGGGACCAGGACAAGGAAAATGGGCTGAGTGGCCTCTTTCTGTGCTGTTTGATTCTGTGGTTCTCTAATATTTATCTGGGCTACAGATCAGAGACAAACAGGAAACAATAAACTTCTGACCTTTCCACATGGGCTGAATTCTCATCTCTTTATTTTCAGCCAGTTTGCTTCTTTCTTGTGGTTTAGTGGTGAAACGGTGCAGGTAGTGAGTGTTGGATTGTCGGTCTGTCTATTCTGACTGCTGCTGTGTTCATGGTGACTTCTCAATTACATGAGATTCTCTGAGCTCATCCACACCCAAGGACTAAAGAGGGAATTACAAAGATTCGGGACCCAGGCAGCTCATGGCTGTACTGAAGAGGTGCTGCACTGTCAGAGGGTCAGTGCTGGGGGAGTGCTGCACTGTCATAGGGTTAGTACTGAGGGAATGCTGTACTGTCATAGGGTCAGCACTGAGGGAGTGCTGCCCTGTCAGAGGGTCAGTACTGAGTGAGTTTTGCACTGTGAATCATTGAAATCTGTCTTGATAAATTCACAACATCAACAAAGGACGGTGTTGGTCGTGGAAGTGAATTCCAATCGTTCCGTTACTTACCTAGGACCTGTCCGACTGCTCGCCTGGGGAGGAACTTCCCACACGCTCTGCTTGGGATGAATGGCCTTTTCCTGTGCTACTCCCTCTGTGTATTTAATTAGAAAGGGTGGATGTGTCACTGTGATACAAAGTGGGAGTGTTTGCTGTCAAAGTTTGAAACCAAACTGTTAACCCTTGGAGTACCAAATCTGTGTCTGAATGTGCCTTACCTTTTTCCCAAGTAACAGGCTCGAGGAATTGAATGGCCGGCTCCTGTTCCTGTGTAACAGCTTCGAGGGGCTGAATGGCCTTGTCCTGTTCCTCTGTAACAGACGCATGGGGCTGAATGGCCTCCTCCTGTTCCTGTGCAACAGGGTCAAGGGGCTGAATGGCCTCCTCCTGTTCCTCTGTAACAGGCTGGAGGGGCAGCATAGCCTCCGCCTGTTCCTCTGTATCAGGCTTCAGGGGGCTGAATGGCCTGTCCTGTTCCTCTGTTACAGGCTCAAGCGTTTTACTGGCCTCCTCCTGTTCCTCTGTAACAGGCTCGAGGGGCTGAATGGCCTCCTCCTTTTCGTCTGTAACAAGCTCGAGGGGCTGAATGGCCTGCTACTTTTCCTGTGTAATAGGCTCAAGATGCTGAATGGGCGTCCACCTCTTCCTGTGTTACAGACTCAAGGAGCTGAATGGCCTTCTCCTGTTTCTGTGTAACAGGCTTGTGGGGCTGAATGGGCATCCTCTTTGTTTTTGTGTTGCAGAATCAAGGGGCATAAGGGCCTCCTCCTTTTCTTGTGTAACAGGCTCAAAGGGGCTGAAAGGGCCTCCTCACGTTCCTGTGTAACAGGCTCAAGGGGCTCAATGGGCCTCCTCCTGTTCCTGTGCAACAGGCTCAATGGGCTGAATGGGCCTCCTCCTGTTCCTGTGTAAAAGACTCAAGGGGTTGAATGGCCTCCACCTGTTCCTGTGTGACAGGCTCGAGGAGCTGAATGGCGTCCTCCTGTTCCTGTGTAACAGACTCAAGGGGCTGAATGGCCTTCTCCTGTTTCTGTGTAACAGGCTTGAGGGGCTGAATGAGCCTCCACCTGTTCTTGTGTTACAGAATCAAGGGGCTGAATGGGCCTCCTCCTTTTCCTCTGTAACAGACTCGAAGGGCTGAATGGGCCTCCTCCTGTTACTGTGTAACAGGCTAAAGGGGGCTGCATGGGCCTCCTCCTGTTCCTGGGTAACAGGCTTGAGGGGGCTGTATGGGCCTCCTGCTGTTCCTCTGTAACAAACTCGAAGGGCTGAATGGGCCTCCTCCTGTTCCTGCGTAACAGGCTCAAGGAGGCTGAAAGGGTCTCTTCCTGTTTCTTTGTAACAGACACGAGGGAATGAATGGGCCTCTTCCTGTTCCTGTGTAAAACGTTTGAGGGGGCTGTATGTGCCTCCTGCTGTTCCTGTGTAACTGACTGAACGGGGTGAGTGGCCTCTTCCTGTTCCTGTGTAACAGGCTCGAGGATTTAAATGGGCCCCCTCCTGTTCCTGTGTAATAGGCTCGATTGATAATTGTCCTACTACTATTCCTGTGTAACAGGCTCAAGGGGGCTGAATGGGCTTCCTCCTGTTCCTGTGTAAAAGACTCAAGGGGTTGAATGGCCTCCTCCTGTTCCTGTGTAACAGCCTCAAGTGGCTTATTGGCCTCCACCTATTCCTGTGTAACAGGCTCGAGGAGCTGAATGGACTCCACTTCATGTGTAACTGGCTCAAGGGGGCTGAATGGCATCCTCCTGTTCCTGTGTAACAGGCTCGAGGAATTGAATGGTTCTACTCCTGTTCCAGCGTAACAGGCCCGAGGGGGCAGAATGGGCCTCCTCCTTTTCCTGTGTAAAAGACTCAAGGTGCTGAATCACCTCCACCTCTTCCTCTGCAACAGGCTTGAGGGGGCTGTATGGGCCTCCTCCTGTTCCTGTGTAACAGGCACAAAGGCGCTGAATGGGCCTCCTCTTTTTCCCGTGTAACAGGCTCGAGGAGCTGAATGGGCCTCCGCTTTTTCCTGTGTTAACGGCTCAAGGGGCTGAATGGTCTCCTCTTTTCTTCTGTGTAAATGACCAGTCCAACGGATGTGTTTGATGCTGGGGTTAATGGCCGGTAACACAAACCTACCCTCACATGATTAATAGAGATAGTGACCGCTTACCAGTTAATGCAGGACGATTATTTATTTTCCCAATCTTTTATCCATGTGCCTGGCTGGGATCTTTTCATCAAACACGGTGCGGAACCAGGATATAGAATGTTGATCTCTTTAATCTGTAACACATCGCACATTCCACCCATTCACTCAGCCTTCAGGATGGCTGCTAATTGTACTTTCAAAGACTGAAAGACTAAAATGGTGGTTAGTTGTAGCTTTAGCTCATTCTGTTGTCAAAGCTGTTTCATCCACCCAGGATACAGTGAAAAACGTACATTTGCAAGCAACTTTTCACATCATCGTTCCCTCTGTTCACAATGACATTGGCAGCTTCAATGTAAACATGTCACGCTGTAATTACATCCTCCCACCAGTGGTGGCACTGTAGGACACCTTTTTACCTCTGTGTTGTCGGAAGTCTACCAATTCTACAATCAAATTGTTTCCCTTTCCCAGGCTGCGGTTCGTTTAATATTAAACAATAACCCATAAAATACACATGTTTTCTGAAAATATGTTTGACTGCAAAATGGTGAATAAACTATAGGAATTTACTCTGGTCCAATTATCCACTGACCCGGCATTTCCTGAAGTCTACACTGGCTGGTGAATGTTCTGCAAACACTGACAGACAGGAAGGAGAATAACAGAATGAAAATTAACTCATAATCATGGACACGGGATTGAATGTGTCCGTTCTGTCCTGGTGGATCATCGCACGATATCTAAAGCCATTTACAATCATAATGGAGAGAAGGATGTTTCCAACAGTGAGGGACAATCCTGAAGGAGGGTGTTCGAATTGAAACCCACAGACAATCATCCTGGATAGATCATTCCGAAGTAATTCCATCAGATAGTATCAAGGGGTTTAAATCTATTTCCTGGGAGTGAGTTCCTGTGGATTTTAGGAAGGTAAGTTGGAGTTATGAATGATTCTCCCGTTCTCTGTTCTCCCCACACTGTGTGTGTCTCACTCTTGCTCAGTTTATACATTCCCATAAACAGAATCCACGTGGATAATAGGATCGCTTGCCTCTTCTCCTCCCCATCAATGTCGTTCACGGGAACGGGAGGAGTTCACCATAATGAGACCAATCGCCCAGCGTTGGGTCGAAAGGATCAACTCTACCAAACTGCGCCATTCTTCGAGGGGACTGCTTCGGTTATTAGGATGGAAATTCTACTTATAGTCACTGTGCGAGGTACAGCCCGATTTCGGTTCCCTTGATTTCATTTCTTTCTTTTTATTGCTTTTTTTACACCTGGTCGCCAGTTTGTTCGACCCTTGTCACTATTTTAGTTGACCACTGGATTCGGTTTGACTCCTTCAGCACTGGCACACCCACAGTGCAACACTCACTCAGTACTGACATCCGAACGTGCGGCATTCCCTCAGTCCTGACCATCTGACACTGCAGTACTCACTCTGTATGACCCTCTGATACTACAATACTCTCTCAGTACTGACACTCAAATGGATAAGTGATGACTCAGTAACGACCATCCAAACCTGCAGCACTCCCTCAGTCTTTAGCCTACGACAATGTAGTGCTCCCTCAGTACTGACCCTCCGACAGTGCAGCACTCCTTCAATACTTACCCTCCGACAGTCCAGCACTCCCTCAGTACTGACCGTCCGACAGTGCAGCACTCCCTCAGTACTGACCCTCCGACAGTGCAGCACCCCCTCAGTACTGACCCTCCGACAGTGCAGCACTGCCTCAGTACTAACCCTCCAACAGTGCAGCACCCCCTAAGTATTGACCCTCTGACAGTGCTGCTCTCCCTCAGTCTTTAGCCTCCTACAGTGCAACACGTCCACAGAACTGACCCTCCAATAGTGCAGTACTCCGTTAGTAATGACACACCTATATTGTAGTGCTCCTTCAGTACTGACACTCCTATAGTGCAGCACTTCCTCAGTATTGACACTGATGCAGTGCAGCACTCTCTCAGTACTGAACCTCTCACAGTGCTGCACTCCCTCAGTATTGACCCTCCTGCAGTGCAGCACTCCCGAAGTTCTGATCCAATGACAGTGCAGGATTCCCTCAGTGCTGGCCATATAAACGTGCAGCATTCCCTCAGTAAATAACCTCCGACAGTGCAGTACACCCTCAGTAGTGTCCCTCTGACAGTGCAGCACTCCCTCAGCGCTGACCCTCCGACAGAGCAGCACTCCCTCAGCGCTGGCCCTCCGACAGTACAGCACTCCCTGAGTACTGACCCTCCGACAGTGCAGCACTCCCTTAGTGCTGACCCTCCGAAAGTGCAGCACTCCCTCAGTCCCGTCCCTCTGGCTGCTCAGCACTCCTCAATACTGACTCTCCGACAGTGCAGCACTCCCTCAGTACAGAAAATCCGACTGTGCAGTACATCCTCAGCACTGACCTTCCAAATGTGCAGCACCAAGTCCATACTTATCCTGCAACAGTGCAGAACTCGGACAGTACTGCCCCTCCGACTGTGCAGCACTCTCAGTACTGACCCTATCACAGTGCAGTACTCCCTCAGTACTGACCCTCTAACTGTGCAGCAAACCCTCAGCAGTAACACCCTGACAGTGCAGCATTCCCTCAGTACTGACCCTCTGACAGTGCAGCATTACCTCAGTACTGACCATCCGACTGTGCAGCACTCCCTCAGCAATGACACTCCAGCTGTGCAGCACTAAGTTAGTACTGACACTCCAACAGTGCAGCACTCCCTCAGTACTGACCATCCGACTGTGAAGCACCCCCTCAGTACTGACGCTCCGAATGTGCAGGACTTTCAGTCCTGATACCAATTGCTGGTCTGGCTTGTCAGGCTGAATTTTGCCAGATGAATCTCGAACAGACGACATTCTCACTCAGACAGAGAGAGGGTTCGAAACTCAGTGACCCACAGGAGAAATTCCTGGTCAATGACTTTCCACTTTTGAGCAGAAATATCATCACAAGTCCAGAACGCAAAGGGTTAACAGCTTCATAAAACTCAAAACACGAGCTGTTCTGTCACTTTGATACAACTTCCTCATTTTGAGTCACAGTGACACATCCACCCTTTCTAATTAAATACACAGAGGGAGCAGCACAGGAAGAGGTCATTCAGCCCAAGCAGAGCGTGTGGGCAGTTCCTCCCCAGGCGAGTAGCCGGACAGGTCCTGGGTAAGTAACGGAACGATTGGAATTCACTTCGACGACCAACACCGTCCTTTGTTGATGTTGTGACTTTATAAAGACAGATTCCAATGATTCATGCCTTTGAAAGATTTCTACTGATTATTGAGATCTGGGTGTGAGGCTCAAGTCTGTTGTGCAGAACATCTTTCTAGATCAAGGGACATGAGCTTTCGGACGTCCTGAGGTGGTGCTATAGTAATGCAGCCGCTTCATTGTTTTTCTTTCTTAAATCCTTGTCACTCTCTGCAGAGCACCTATCATCCCGCAGAGAATCAAATTAGTCTTTGAATTCATTGTCTAAAAGCAGTTCTGATCTCTCGAGAGCTGTCGGACAAGAGGTGAAGTCTCATTAACTCCTTTCTCTTTCAGAGTTTGAGAGTGAGAAGTCGATGAAATATCTGGGAGTGGACAATGATCGGGAAATCTTACTTCCTCCTGTCGCTCCTCCAAGGTAATATCATCGTCAGCTCGGACAGATTTATGGTTACTAGTCTTTGTAAAAGATCATTCTTATTGAGCTGTGATTGGGAACCGATTCAGCAGTGAGACAGTGTACAAACTCACACCAAGTCTCATTCACCCATCACCCCTGTGCTCACTGATATACACTGACACCCTGTCTGACAGCAGAATTGGAGCAGAGCAGAGAGCTCAGAGCGTTGTAGGATTGGAGGAGGTTACAGAGATAGGGAGTGGAGCGGAGTGATTGAGGGATTGGAAATCACGTGTGAAAATAATCACATCGAGGCGTTGCTGGACTGGGTGTCAGTGTAGGTCAGCGAGTGAGTTGTGGGGTCGGGGTGGGGGTGTGGGGAGGTGAAAGTGTGAGTAGAAAATCAGACACAAAATTCAGGGGATGAAGTCTATCCTGATGCTGGGACTCTGACAGCAATGGCCTGAAATTTGTTTATTTTGCTGATTTTAGTCAGAATTTCCCATGAAGACAACACAGCAGCTCCTAGAATAGACAGGCTGTTCAGCGTCACACTTCCTGTCCATTCTCACCATGATAGCAACTTTGATAAGGGATCAAGATAACTGAAAGAGAGAAGGAAGGTAAAGCTGTCCGTTTGTAAAGTTTTCAATATTCAGTTTGCATATTTGTCTTTGCTCTCGACACATGCAGAGCTCAGGCTAGAAGCGCTTTGTTAATGTGTTTCACATTGTCTGCTGGAGTAGGGTCAGTGCTGAGCTTGGGGACAAGTCAGTCTACAATGCTGCATCGGAATCAACAATACAACAATATGGAGTTTGGATCAGAAATAACCCCTGAGACAATGAGAATCCAAAGAGATTCAGTTGACATTGAGGATCCAGTGTTAAATATTGAGATTTCTCTCCCCAGTTGGACTGACACAAGAGTGGAAATGCGACACTCCACGAAAGGTGACAGCACAGGAAGGTTCGTGTGTACAGATTCCATGTCATTACAGTTATCCAGCATATTTGGAAACCGAACATCGAGTCGGAGCCTGGTTTAATAACGAGAAACACTAATTCGGGGATCCCGTTGCCTTTCACTCCCAGGGTCACCGTCACGAGTTACCACGGTTCCGCCATCGGACCCGGCTGTCTGGAGACCTGAAAGATGGCGAGTGTTCCCTGATTATAAACAACATCACACGGGAAGATGCAGGACCTTATTTTTTCAGAATAGAATTTAACAGCACGAATAGCTACAACTATTACCCTGCAACCCGGCTTCACGTTTCTGGTAAGTGCTATATTATACTTACTCAACAATTCACATTCAACACTCAATGGGAAATAACACAAACTATGACGTTTACATATTAACACAAAACACAGCTTATTATAACACACTGTCTGATTCTCAATAACCTGGTGATAGCTTCCAGTTCAGTCCTAAAGCAAACTCTAATGCTCACTTTAATATCAATGATTAAATGTATTGACTGTGTCCATCAATGTTATCGGGTTATCCACTCCCATTGATCTCCCTAATCCTGTTTAAAAGTCTAACAATTTGACAAAAGAAAGACTTGCATTCCTATAACGCCTTTCACCACCTCAGCAAGTACCAAATGACTTCACAATGATGAAATTTTTGAAGTGTAGTCACTGTCTAACGTGCCAGTGAGTTTGTGCACAGGAAGCTCCCACAGAGAGCAATGGGATCAGTGACCCAGATCTCTGAGAGAATGATGAGCCAGGATTCCATGAGCTGTGGGCTGCTCCATCACCCACACCCCAGTGTTGTCAATTCCAGGGTTTCGGAGTGAAAGTGTATTCAGCTCAGTGACACATTCCCCACTAAGTTTGAAAATTGCTGCTGATTGTTGTAACCTCTCAGTTCTGATCTCATCATTGAAAACGTGCTTTCTAAATACAAAAGGAAGTCTTGCATTTCTAGAGCGCCTTTCACCACCTCAGGACAATCCTAAATCGATTCACAGCCAATGAAGTGATTCTTGAAGCACACATTCTCCCGACTCTCTGGGTAAAGAAGTTTCTCCTGAATTCCCCATTGGATTTATTAGTGACGATCTTATATTGTCAGCCTCTAGTTTTGCTGATTGTGAGGAGTGGAAACGCTCGCCGTCTCTACTCGATCAAAACCTTTCATTACTTCAAAGGTCAAATAAGGTCACCCCTCAACCTTCTCTGTTCAAGAGAACAGAGACCCAGCCTGTACATCCTCTCCTGATAGATAAACTCCCACATTGCTGTGATTATCCTTGTGAAGCTTTATACCACTCTCTCCAGTGTCTCTATATCCTTTTCCAAATGCTGAGTCTGTTCTCCCCGAGCTGTGAGCTGTTCCTCCACCCTCACCCAGTCTGGTCAAATCAAGGGTCACTGCGTGAATGTGCATTAAGCTGAGAGACCGAGAATCACAAAGTCTAAAAATAGACAATTCTTCAAAGATCGTTGTAATCTCTCATTTCTGATATCATCCTTGTAAAAGTGTTTTCTCTTGTGGGACTGCGATTTCTATTTGAACTGATGCTTCACGTTATATTTCTCTAAAGGGATCCATTCTCTGTGTGTTAGATTTCACAGATAAACCCACGATATTCCCTGCTGAAATTATTGCAGGAAAGCGTGTGGATGTAAGTTGCACCTTCAACACAACGTGCAATGGAACAGCAGCACCTGTCTTAACCTGGGACACCCCCACTGACGTGCCTGGATCAGTCTCAAACACTATAACTCAGCATGGCGTCACTCTGACCTATACTTCTGTTCTGACCCTGATCCCATCACTCAAACACCACGGACAAACTCTCAGCTGCAGAGTGAGATATCCATCTGTTTCATCGGAGCGTACCCTCGTACTAACGGTGCAATGTAAGTACAGACAACCTTCTTTCTACATTAACTGGAATAGTATAAAATGTGCACAGCAAGATCCCACATACTCCATTTTGTTTACCAAGAGACCATTGGTCTTTAACTGATAAAAAGTGACCCCTGATAGGGCAGTACTTCCTTACTACTGACTCTTCGACAGTGCATCACGTACTCATAGACTCATGGACACTTACAGGACAGAAGGAGGCCATTTAGTCCATCATGTCCATGCTGGTCAGCAAAGCCCTCCCGAAGTGCATCACCTCACACTTTTCCAGGTTGAATTCCATTTGCCACAGCTCTGCCCACCTGACTAGTCCATTGATATCCTCCTGCAGTTTACGGCTATCCTCCTCACTATTTACCACCCCACCAATTTTCGTGTCATCCGCGAATGTATTGATTATTCCCCCTATATTTAAGTCCAATTCATTTATGTACACCACACACAGCAAGGGCCCCAGCACCGGGCCCTGTGGAACCCCACTGGAAACAGACTTCCAGTCACAGAAACATCCCTCTACCATCGCCCTCTGCTTCCTGCCTCAGACAATTTCGGATCCAACGTGCCACTTTGCCTTGGATCCCATGGGCTCTTACTTTCTTTGCCTCTCTGCCATGAGGGACCTTATCAGAAACCTTCCTAATCCCATGTAACCACATCAAATGCATTACCCTCAACAACACTCCTGGTTACCTCCTCAAAATATTGATCAGGTTTATTAAACACGACCTTCCCTTAACAAATCCATGCTGACTATCCCAGATTTATCCTTGTCTCTCTGAGTGCAGATTCATTCTATCCTTCAGAATTCTTTCTAGTAACTTCCCCACCAGCGATGTTAGACTGCCTGACCTGTAATTTCCTGATCTATGCCTTCCTCCCTTTTTTAATAACGGGACAACATTAGCCGTCCTCCAGTCCTCTGGCACCTCACCTGTGGCCAGAGAGGATTTTAAAATTACTGCCAGGGGCCCTGATATCTCTTCTCTTTCCTCCCTCAACAGCTTTGGATTCATCTCATCCGGGCTTGTGGATTTATTCACTTTTAAGGCAGCTAAACCTACTAGAACCTCCTCTCTCTGTGTTAATTTCCTCTAATATTTCACAGGCCTCCAACCTGATGTTATACCTGCATCGTCCTTTTCCATTGTGAAGACCGATGCAAAGCATTGATTGAGGACTGTACCCACATCTTTCGGGTCCACACACACATTACCTCGATGGTCCCTAATCGGCCCCACTCTTTCCCAAGCTATTCTATTACTCTTTACATATTTAAAAAACACCTTTGGGTTTTCCTTTACTCTGCCCACCAGTGCTTTCTCATGCACTCTCTTAGCTTTCCTAATTTCCTTTTTCAGTTCCCCTCTGCACTTTTTATACTCCTCTAGGGACTCTGCCGTATTGAGCCCTCGGTATCTGCCATAAGCTTCTCTTTTTTTCTCAATCCTAACCTTTATGTTCCTTGTCTTCCAGGGTTCTCCAGACTTGGTCTCCCTCTTTGTCTTTACAGGAATATATCTGCTCTGTACTCCCGCTATTTCCTCCTTGAATGACTCCCACTGCCCTGACACAGTTTTATCTGCAAATAGCTTCTCCCAATCCACTTGGGCCAAATCATATCTCAACTTAGTAAAATTAGCCTTTCCCCAGTTTAGAATATTTATTCCCGGCCCAAACGTATCCTTTTCCATAACTATCCTAAATCCAACTGAGTTACAGTCATTATCTCCCCTATTGATACGCTTTCCACCTTCCCCGGCGCTTTTCCATATATTTGGTCCAGAACTGCCCCCTCCCTTGTTGAGCTTTCTATGCACAGGCTAAAAAAGTTTTCCTGGATGCAACTTAAGAATTTTTCACCCTCCCGACCTTGCACATTAAAGCTGTCCCAGTTAATATTTGGGTAGTTAAAATCGCCGACAATTACTGCTTTATTATTCATACACATCTCTAAAATGTGATCACATGTTGGATTGTCTATCTCTCCCTGTCTGTTTGTTGGTTTTATGTCTTGAGTCTATGAGTTCACTGGTTGAGTAAACTCGAATTGCACTCCTTCATATACACTTGTTAGTTGATGCTCGCTATCAATAACCAAGAGAGACCGTCATTAGAACAAACTGATTATTTATTGCAACAGAGGGTAGAGCACTAAATCCTTGCGTGTTCCCACAACCACCTCCAGCTCTAGACTTACAGTTTACCAGTAGCCCGCACTGTACAATGATTGGGCAGGACTGTCACATGGTTTATCCACTTGCATTCTCTTAACTGTACATGGTATTCCACTTTACCACTTCCCTTCCCCTTTACTTAAAAAGTGAAGTTGACATGCTTAATAACATGTGAGCTATTTACACTAATAACTATTTATAAATCAAGTCTCTCAGGAGAATTTCTCGAATGTTGGTCCTTCCAAATTTTGTGACCTGTCCTGTACATGAGGCACAGACTCAAGTGTAGATGAGGACTTAATTTCTTCTTGTGGGACCAGCGTTATTTTGGGGAAATGATCCACGTGTCGTCTATTTATTCGGCCGTTTACTGATACATGATAGGGGAGGGATCCATTTATTGCTCTCACCTCGCCTACAGCCAATTGGACCCATCTCCATAGTTCTTCGCGAGGACTGCAACTCCCACAGTGAAAGTTCTTTCCCACCTTGACCATCGTGTCTAGTCTTCTGCGTCTCTTGGCTTTTCTCCACCCTCCCCTTTAAATTCGGCCGGATAAGGGTCAGGCAGGTGCGAAGATGTCTCTTCATTAGTGGTTCTGCGGGGGCAATGCTGGTCGTTGTGTGTGGCGTGGCCCAGTTTGTGAAGAGGAACCGGGACAATCTCGTGCCGATGGAATCCTCTTCCATCTTTCTCATCCTGTATTTAAAGGTTTGGATGCCCGCTCAGCCCTGCCGTTCGATGCTGGGTGGTAGGGTGAGGTTTTGATATGGGTAATGAAGTGCTGAATAGTAACTGAGGGCTGTGGTCTCAGGTGGTTTAGAACAATTTTTATTCACTCGTTGAAAGTCTTCGAGTCGGGGTTATTCGGTGACGTGAGGCTGAGGTTCAGCCCGGACGTTTTGCTCCCACATGTGGATAAAAGAATCAGCCTCTTCTTCTCCTCTCCCGTGATGTCGTTAGCGGTTGTCACATGTTTAGTCCATTTGCATTCTCTTAAAGGTACATGGCACTCCACATTACCACAGGAGGCCTAGAGTACAGACTTAACAGCGTGTTTGCCTCCTCAGCACTGACCCTTCTACAGGGCAGCACTCCCTCATTACTGACTCTCTAACAGTGTAACGTTCCCTCAGTAGTGCTCCTCCCACATTGCACTGGTCAATCAGAACTGACACTCTGACTGTGCAGTTCTACCTCAGCAGTAACCCTTCTACAGTGCAGCTCTCCCTCAGGTCTGACCCTACAACAGTGCAGCTCTTCCACAGTACTGACCCTCCAACAGTTCAGCTCTCCGTCAGTACTGACCCTCCAACAGTGCAGCGCTCCCTCACTACTAACCCTACAATAGTGCAGCACTCCCTCAATAGCGAAACTCCAACAATGCAGCACTCCCACAGTACTGATCCAGAACAGTGCAGTGCTCCCTCAGTAATGACCCTCCAACAGTGCAGCACTCCCTCAGCACTGACACTCCGACAGTGCAGCACTCCCTCAGTGCTCAACTGAAGTGTCTGCCTGGATTACGTGCTTTGTGGTGAAGGAACCTACAATGATATCACAGCTTTCACATTCTCAGGGTCTCTCAAAGTGCTTCACAGTCAATGTAAGTTAACTGATCTTTATTTAATTTTAGATGCACCACGGAATCTCTCAATTACTTCTCTTGATATGATTAATGCTTCATCGATCAATATAATTGAGGGGAATTCTACAGTGATAATCTGCTCTGTCGAGAGCTTCCCAGCTTCTAACCTGACGTGGCGACATCTTAATGTCCCAATGAACAGAACAAGTTCCAACAATGAGCTGTGGTTGGTGATTCCTCAACTGAAACCCAGTGATACTGGAGACTATCAGTGTGTGGCAGAGAATGAACATGGAGCAGTGGAGGGGTTCATAACCATCACTGTGGAATGTGAGTGTACATAGACTTCAACAACACACACACACACCGACAGACACAGACACAAACAGACACAGGCACAGACACACACACACAAACAGACATACACACACACACACTGACATAGACACTCACACACACAAAGACACACACACAGACAGACATACTCACATGCACACGCCCATTGCCTCACATCTCAGTTCCGCATTGGATCACTGTGGATCACTGGCCTGGTTTTTAGTCTCTGTTGAAACATTCAGTTAAGGGGCTCATTAAAACCGATCTCTTTGACCAAGTGTTTGGTCAGACAAACATACGAACACAGGAATGTGGAGCAGGAGTAGGCCACTCGGCCCCTCAAGCCTGTTCCACCATTCAATAAGATCATGGCTGACCTGAAAGTAACCTCAACCCCACATTCCTGCCCGATAACCTTTCACCCCCTTGTTAATCAAGAATCTATCTATTCAAAGATATTCAAAATAGTCAAAGGGTAAAATTTATACCTGGGCAGGTGGGTGCGTGTCCCACCCGCTCGAGTGTAAAATGACACACGTTGATGTCGGGCCTTAACTGAGCGACCCCTTATTTTTAAACCATGACCCCCAGTTCTAGATTCTTCCACAAGAGGATTATAAAAAAAGACCGGCAGCTCACGTAAAAGGAAACTCCAAAGTTTTGTATAATCACATCAATAGGAAAAGGGTGGTGAAAGGAGGAGTGGGGCCGATTAACGACCAAAAAGGGGATTTACACATAGAGGCAAGAGGCATGGCTGAGGTGTTAAATGAATACTTTAAATCTGTCGTTACCTATGAGGTAGATGCTGCCCAGGCCATGGTGACAGAGGAGAAACCCAGTCACTAGAAGGGTATAAAACTGAACAGGAGGAGGTATTGGATAAATTGTCGGTCCTTAAAGTTGATAAGGCACCGGGACCGGATGAGAGGCATCCAGAAAATTGAAGAAATGAGAGTGGAAATTGCAGAGGCACTGGCAATAATCTATCAATAATCCCTGGATTGTTGGGAGGTGTCGGAGTACTGGAGAATAGGAAACATTGCGCCCTTGATCAAAAAAGGTTGTAAAGATCTTTCCTGCAAATACAGACCAGTCAGTTTAACTTCGGTGATGGGGAAACTTCCAGAAACAATTATTCGGGATAGAATTAATAGTCACATGGAGAAATATCGATGGATTTAGAAGAGTCAGCATGGATTTGTTAAAGGAGAATCCTGTTTAACAAACTTGCTGGAGTTTTTTGAAGAGGTAATAGAGATGGTTGATGAGGGAAAGGCCGTTGATGTGGTGTAAGGACTTCCAAAAGGTGTTCGATATAGTGCCACACAACAGACTTGTGAGGAAAGTTATTGATCATTGAATAAAAGGGACATTAGCAATGTGGATACAAAATTGGCTGAGGAATAGGAAACAGAGAGTAATGGTTCATGCGTATTTTTCAGGCTGGAGAAGGTTTGTAATGGAGTTCCCCAGGGGTCAGTATTGGGACTCTTGCTCTTCCTGATATATATAAATATTCTAGATCTTGATGTGCAGGGGACAATTTTGAAATTTGCGGATAACACAAAATTTAGGCGAACTGTGAACTGTGAGGAGGAGAGTGTAGAACTTCAAAAGGACATTGATACGTTGGTGGAGTGGGAAGAAATGTTGCAGATGAAGCTCAATGTGCAGAAGTGTGAGGTGATAAACATTGGTACAAAGAACATGGAGAGACAGTGTAATATAAAACATACTATTCTAAAGGTTGTGCAGGAGTAGAGGGACCTGGGTGTATATGTGCATAAGTCATTAAAGGTGGCAGGACAGGGAGAGAGAGCAGTTTCTGAAGCATGCAGTATTCTAGGCTTCATTAATAGGGACATAGAGGGCAAGAACAGGGGGGTTATGCTGAATTTATATAAGACACTGGATAGACCTCAGCTGGAGTATTGTGTACAGTTCTGGGCGCCACACTATCGGAATGATGTGAACACATTGGAGAGAGTGCAGAAGAGGTTTATGAGAATGGTTCCATGGATGAGGCACTTCAGTTATGAGGAAATATTGGAGATGTTGGGATTGTTTTCCTTGGAGAGGAGAGGGCTGAGAGGAGACGTGATAGAAGTTTTCAAAATCACGAGGGGCCTGGACAGAGTAGATAGTGAGAAACTGTTCCTGCTCCTAAACGGATCGACAAACCAGAGGGCTCAGTTTTAAAGTGTTTTGCAAAAGAAGCAAATGCGAGGTGAGAAAAAAACATTTTTCACACAGCGAGTAGTTAGGGATTGGAATGCGCTGCCTGGAAATGTGCTGGAGGCAGGTTCCATTGATGCATTCAAGAGGGCATTGGATGGTTATTTAACCTCTCTCTGTCAGTTTGTAGCCTCCTTACACCCTCTTCGCAAGTTCATCCGTCCATAACATCACCTCATCTGACTCGGGGCCGTGACAGGTTTTAGTCAACAGTGAACAGGGAGAAATTGGAGTTTGATTAATATTCAAATATTACATTCATCAATTTTTTATCAATAAATGTTACATTGAAAAGGGAGAGCTGTATTTATTGAATGAGCAGATCATTCCGAAACACTTTACAGGCAACGAGATATATTTGAAGCGTCGTCATGTTGTAATGTTGGAAATACGGCACCAACCTGTGCACAGCAAGATCCCAAACAACATGGTGACAGTGACCTGATAATTGATTATTTTAGTGAGGTTGGTAGATACTTATATAGAGATTATAATTATAATGTGGGTCACCAATGAACCTTTAGGGAGGGAAACCTGTCCATTTTAACAGGTCTGGGTGTATATGTGACTCCAGTCTCAAGCACCAACGTGGTTAACTCTTACCTGCCCTCTGTACTGGTCTCCCAGTTTGGGTCAAACCAGTGGTTCAGGAGGAAGACCGCCCACCACCTTCTCAAGGGGAAACTAGGGATGGACAATAAATGTCAGCATTGCCCGAGAATGAATATTTAAACATTGAGTGAGTGTATCGCTTCTCGAGATACATCAGAGCATCATTCTAAAACTGTAGTGCAGTAATTAATGGCTGTTTTTACAGGTAGAGACCACTGTAAATGGATAGTAGGATTGCTCACGTCTGAGATCATGTTCAGTGTTTTCATGGCTGGAATCTTCATCTTCATCTGTGTGAGAAAGTAAGTGTGAAGATTTAACTTGATTTTAATATAAACATTTGCTTCAATGTTCTTTCCTTAATGCGGTGATTCTTTCCCTTGGGATCAGCACCAGGCGCCTCTCCGTAAGTGGTCCCTGTGTCCACTATGATCTGGAGAGAACCTTTCATTGTCCTGAATCCAGGTAAACGATCACGAGACCCAGAGATTCCTCACTCTGCACGATTACTCCTGGAATGTATCAGATCACCTTGTGATTCCACACAACCGGAGTGACCACACCCCGATGATCGGTTCATTGACCGGGAACGGCTTTGCAATGTTCCGGGGACTTGAATAAATAACTGTACATTCCCATGTTGTATCTGCCTTCCTCTGATTTAGATTCACAGGGATGATATCAGAACTGAGAGGTTATAACCATCACAAGGATTAGACAGTCTGGGTAGTATGACTAACTGGACAGTTTATTCAAAGGGCCAGCACAGGCATGATGGGCTGAGTGGCTTCCTCCTGAGCTGTGAGATTTTAAATTCATTGAATGTGGCTGGCACTGGTGATGCCGCTAGTAATTGCCCATCTCTAATTGCCCCTTAAGAAGGTGGCGGTGAGCTGCCTTCTTGACCTGCTGCAATTCATGTGGTGTAGGTACACCCACAGTGCTGTTAGGGATGGAGTTCCAGGATTTTGACCCAATGACAGTGAAGGAACGGTGATATATTTCCAAGTCAGGATGGTGACTGACTTGAAGAGGAATTTTCAGGTGGTGGTGTTCCCATGTGTCTGCTGCCCTTGTCATTCCAGATGGTAGAGGTCGCGGGTTTCGAAGGTGCTGTTGAAGAAGCCTTGCTGAGTTGCTGCAGTGCATCTTGTAGATGGTACACACACTGCTGCTACTGTGTGTTCGTGGTGGAGGGAGTGAATGTTTAAGGTGGTGGATGGGTTGTCGATCAATCGAGCTGCTTTGTCCTGGATGGCGTCGAGCTTCTTGATTCTGTGTCTTTGTGCAGAAGTGATTTAAAGAGACAGTCCAGTCATTGGTGTAAGGTTACAGTGGGCTCTGTGTCTGTGCTGCACTGACTCTCTGCTATATGATAACCACAGTGTGATATTGTGTTACTGCAGGAGAAAGACAGCGACGGAGGCAACAGTTTCAGGGACCAGTGACATTGCAGTGACCCCCAGGCCACTCTCTGTGAAGCACCAGGTACAGGAGCTGTTTACATTCAATCCATAGCTTCAATCTCAGTGTGTAGACAACATGTGTTCCAGATTCTCAGCCGGGTTACCCACTGATTTGAACATGTGGAGTCAGCAATGGTTCAGTATCGTGCTGTCTCTCTGTTATGACACAGCAACTGGTAAAGGCTGCCGTTTAAAATCCCAGAGGGAAACTTTAAACAACTGTCATAACCTATATTTCCCAGTGGAATGTTTGAGAGGCATCTCTAAATTCAGGAATAAGACAACCAGTCCTCTAGATGGTTTTATGGCAAATGACATGAGGCATTTATTAATTTACACAAGTTAAACATTTACACATGGCTACAAAGTAAATCAAAATAACTTTTTAACAAATTCCCAAACTAATCTCCTCTAAGACAACCCATAGACTTTAAGCAGACTCCAGGCAAAGCATTTTCATCTCACAAATTCCAAATTAGGTTCCTTTCATTATGGTACCTTTGCAGACAGGTATAGGCTTACAGCTGCTTTGATGTTACAAGGCTCTGCTCTGCACATACAAAACTGCTGAAGTTATACCCATCGCTTCTCTTTGAATGTAAATTCTCATTGAATCATTAGGCCCTTTGAACTCCACCTCTTCTAAGAATAAATTCCCTGTCAAAGTATCAATTTTATGAGTAATCTAAACGTTGATTGGTTTAAGTTATCACTCCCAAGCTTTGAATGCTCTATTTAAAAATGCAATTTGCCTCTTTGCCTCCCTGTTTACATCTCAAAATTACTATACATCAAAGCACCCAGACTGGCTGGCTTTAATCCAATTAAAGCACACACAGACCCACAGATTAAACAGATTTTAATAAAAATAATTTCCAATAACATGATATCCATTAATTGCATCATGACAGTCTCTCTCTCTATCCCTACCTCTTTTTTTCTCTCTCTCATTCTCTCTCTCTCATTCTGTCGCTGATTACAAGGGTCATGTTAATGAGTCTCACACCAGACAACTGAGTGCAGAATCCAAGCCGGCACTCGCCAGAGCCATTACCCAGGGAATGCGAAACTGACAGAGTGTCAGTACTGAGGGAGTGCTGCACTGTCGGAGGGTCAGTACTGAGGGAGTGCTGCACTGTCGGAGGGTCAGCACTGAGGGAGTGCTGCAGTGTTGGAGGGTCAGTACTGAGGGAGTGCTGCACTGTCGGAGGGACAGTACTGAGGGAGTGGTTCACTCTTGGAGGGTAAGTGCTGAGGGAGTGGTGCACTGTCGCAGGATCAGTACTGAGAGAATGCTGCACTGTCATGGGTGGTTTGTTTCACGTGACATGAGAGAGGGTTAAACCCACTTAGCCACGACTGACACTAACGAGGCTGCACAATAATTTAACCCTATCAGTGCAAGTAAATGACGTGAGGATGTCTTCTGTTTCCATTTCTCTGTAGGGTAAACAGAACGTGCTGATTACTGAGCCCCGGAAGACAACCAGGGACACAACTAGCGAGGGGGAGACCCCAGCTCCCCGGGATATCTCTAAAGGTGCAGTGGGAGGTGCTGCTGGACATGGGAACCCCGATGACTTTCTCTACACCAATCCCCAAGCCTTGAGGGTGCCCAATGTTGATGGGACTGTCCACAGGGAAGAGGAGACGGAATACGCACAGATCAGGTTCGAGCAAAACTACGTGTGAAACGGGGAGAGGGAGTGAGGAGGTGTGGGGGTGGGGGTAGGGATTGTGATTCCTGGGAACAGGAAACAACCCACTGGGCGAGACTGGGAGAGAGGGAGGAAGGGATGGAATTGGGCTGCGGTTGGTGTGGTTTAGAATGAAATGCTTCTCCAGATTGGACTGGATGCTGAGCCATTGGGGATAGGGATTCTCTGTCTCTCACGCTCTCTCCCTCCCTGTCTCTCTTTCTTTCTCTGTCTGTCTCTCATTCTCTATCTCTTGCTCCTCCTTTAAGATTCCCACTAATAACTGACTTTGTTGACTCAGCTTTTGGTCGCCTGTCCCTAATATCTCCTCATGTGCCTCAGAGTCAGATGATATGACAATCAATCCCCGGATGGGCCTTGGGACATTTTGCTACATTAAAGGTGCTATATAAATGCAAGTTGTTGTTGTAACGGTAATCTGCTTCGATTCAGAATGGAAGCACAAAGGCTCCTTCGACAGGGCGTGTGTGCAGCAGGCTCGCAATAAATGCATTGAGCTGTGAGATTTTTAATTCTTTCATCGAATGTGGCTGACACTGGTGATGCCAGCATTAATGCGCATCCCTAATTCCCCTTGAGAAGGTGGTGGTGAGCTGCCTTCTTGACTCGCTGCAGTCCGTGTGGTGTAGGCACGCCCACAGTGCTGTTAGGGAGGGAGCTCCAGGATTTTGACCCAGTGACAGTGAAGGAACGGTGATATATTTCCAAACCAGGATGGTGAGTGACTTGGAGGGGAACTTCTTGGTGCTGGTGTTCCCATGTTTCTGCTGCCCTTGTCCTTCTAGATAGTTGAGTTCCCGGGTTTGGAAGGTGCTGTCGAAGGAGCCTTGCTGAGTTGCTGCAGTGCATCTTGTAGATGGTACACACACTGCTGCTACTGTGTGTTCGTGGTGGAGGGAGTGAATGTTTCAGGTGGTGGATGGGGTGTCGATCAATCGAGCTACTTTGTCCGGTATGATGTCGAGCTTCTTGATTCTGTGCTTTGTGCAGAAGTGATTTAAAGAGACAGTCCAGCCATTGGTGTAAGGTTACATTGGGCTCTGTGTCTGTTCTGCACTGACTCTCTGCTATATGATAACCACAGTGTGATATTGTGTTATTGCAGGAGAAAGACAGCGACGGAGGAGAGAGCTTCAGGGACCAGTGACATTGCATTGACCCCCAGTCCACTCTCTGTGATGCACCAGGTACAGGAGCTGTTTATACTCATTCCAAAGCTACAATCTCAGTGTGTAGACAACACATGTCCCAGATTCTCAGCCGGGTAACCCACGGATATCTACCTGTAGAGTCAGCAATGGTTCAGTATCGTGCTGTCTCTCTGTTATGACACAGAAACTGGTAAAGGCTGTTGTTTAAAATCCCAGCGGGAAACTTTAAACAACTGTCATAACCTATATTTCCCAGTGGAATGTTTGAGATGCAGCTCAAAGTTCACGAATAAGACCACCAGTTCTCGAGATGGTTTCATATGAAATGACATGAGACATTTATTAATTTACACAAGTTAAACATTTACACATGGCTACAAACTAAACCACAATAACTTATTAACAAATTCCCAAACTAATCTCCTCTAAAACAGCCCATAGACTTTAAGCAGACACCAGGCAAAGCATTTTCACCTCACAAATTCCAAATGAGTTTCCTTTCACTTTGGTTCCTTTGCAGACAGGTGTCGGCTTACAGCTGCTTTGATGTTACCAACCTCTGCTCTGCACACACAAAACTGCTGAAGTTATACCCAGCGCTTCTCTTTGAATGTAAATTCTCATTGTATCATCAGGACCTTTGAACTCCACCTCTTCTAACAATAAATCCCCTTTCATAGTATCAATTTTACGAGAAATATAAACGATGATTGGTTTAATTTATCACTCCCAGGCTTTGAATGCTCTATTTAAAAACGCAAATTGCCTCTTTGCCTCCCTGTTTACATCTCAAAACTACTATACATCAAAGCACCCAGACTCGCTGGCTTTAATCCAATTAAAATACACACAGACACACCCACAGATTAAACATCGATTTTAATAAAAATAATTTCCAATAACATGAAATTAATTAATCGCATCATGACAGTCTCTCTCTCTATCCCTACCTCTCTCTCTCTCTTTCTCTCTCTCTCATCCACTCTCTGATTACAAGGGTCATGTTAATGAGCCTCAGACCAGGAACCTGAGTGCAGAATCCAAGCCGGCACTCGCCAGAGTCATTACCGAGGGAGTGCGAGATGACAGAGGGTCAGTACTGAGGGAGTGCTGCACTGTCGGAGGGTCAGTACAGAGGGAGTGCTGCACTGTCGGAGGGTCAGTACTGAGAGAGCACTGCACTGTCGGAGGGTCAGTACTGAGGCAACTCTGCACTGTCGGAGGGTCAGGAATTAGGGAGTGGTGCACTTTTGGAGGGTCAGTACTGAGAGAATGCTGCACTGTCGGAGTGTCAGTACTGAGGGAGTGCTGCACTGTCGGAGGGTCAATACTGGGAGAGTGGTGCACTGCCGGAGTGTCAGTACTGAGAGAGTGCTGCACTGTCGGATTGTCAGTACTGAGAGAGTGGTGCACTGTCGGAGGGTCAGTACTGAGAGAGTGGTGCACTGTCGGATTGTCAGTACTGAGGGAGTGCTGCACTGTCGGAGGGTCAGTACTGAGAGAGTGCTGCACATTCATAGCTGGTTTGTTTCATGTGACATGAGAGAGAGAGAGTTAAACCCACTGAGCCACGACTGACACTCACGAGGCTTCACAATAATTTAACCCTATCAGTGCCAGTAAATGATGTGAGGATGTCTTCTGTTTCCATTTCCCTGTAGGGTAAACAGCCCGTGCTGATTTCTGAGCCCCGGTACACAACCAGAGACACAACTAGAGACGGGGAGACCGCAGCTCCCCGGGAGCTCTCCGAAGGTGCAGTAGGACGCGATGCTGGACATAGGAACCCCGATGAGCTTCTCGACGCCAATCCCCAAGCCTTGAGGGTGCCCAGTGGTGATGGGTCTGTCCACAGGGAAGAGGAGACGGAATACGCACAGATCAGGTTCGACCGATACTGTGTGTCAAACGGGGAGAGGGAGTGAGGAGGTGTGGGAGTAGGGGTAGTGATTGGGATTCCTGGGAACATGAAACAACCCACTGGGGGAGAGGGGGAGAGAGGGAGGAAGTGATTGAATTGGGCTGCGGTTGGTGTGGTTTAGAATGAAATGCTTCTCTAGAGAGGACTGGATGCTGAGCCATTGGGGATAGAGATTCACTGTCTCTCTCGCTGTCTCCCTCTCTGTCTCTCTCTTTCATTATATGTCTCTCTCTCATTCTCTATCTCTTGCTCCTCCTTTAAGATGCCCGTTTATAACTGACTTTGTTGACTCAGCTTTTGGTCGCCTGTCCCTAATATCTCCTCATGTGCCTCAGAGTCAGATGATGTGACGAACAATCGACGGATGGGCCTTGGGGCATTTTGCTACATTAAAGGTGCTATATAAATGCAAGTTTTTGTGGTAACTCTGATCTGCTTCGATTAAGAATGGAACCACAACGGCTGCTTCGACAGGGCGTGTGTGCAGCAGGCTCGCAATAAATGCATTGAGCTGTGAGATTTTTAATTCTATCATCCAATGTGCCTGTCACTGGTGATACCAGCATTAATGCCCATCCCTAATTGTCCTTGAGAAGGTGGAGGTGAGCAGCCTTCTTGAGCCGCTGCAGTCCATGTGGTGTAGGCACGCCCACAGTGCGGTTAGGGAGGGAGCTCCAGGATTTTGACCCAACGACAGGGAAGGAACGGTGATATATTTCCAAATTAGGATGGTGACTGACTTGGAGGGGAAATTCCAGGTGGTGGTGTTCACAAGTGTCTGCTGCCTTTGTCATTCCAGATGGTTGATGTCGCGGGTGTGGAAGGTGCTGTTGAAGAAACCTTGCAGAGTTGCTGCAGCGCATCTTCTAGATGGTGCACACACTGCTGCCACTGTTCATTCAAAGTTGAGCAAGTGAAAGTTTAATGTGGTGGATGGGGTGTGGATCAATCGAGCTGCTTTGTCCTGGATGGTGTCGAGCTTCTTGATTCTGTGTCTTTGTGCAGAAGTGATTTAAAGAGACAGTCCAGTCGTTGGTGTAAGGTTACAGTGGGCTCTGTGTCTGTGCTGCACTAACTCTCTGCTATATGATAACCACAGTGTGATATTGTGTTATTGCAGGAGAAAGACAGCGACGGAGGAGAGATTTTCAGGGACCAGTGACATTGCATTGAACCCCAGTCCACTCTCTGTGAAACACCAGGTACAGGAGCTGTTTACACTCACTCCAAAGCTACAATCTCGTGTGTAGACAACACGTGTCCCAGATTCCCAGTTGGGTTACCCATGGATTTGTACCTGTAAATTCAGCAATGGTTCAGTATTGTGCTGTCTCTTTCTTGTGACACAGCAACTGGTAAAGGCTGTTGTTTAAAATCCCAGAGGGAAACTTTAAACAACTGTCATAACCTATATTTCCCATTGGAATATTTGAGATGCAGCTCAAAGTTCAGGAATAAGACCAACAAATTCTCGAGAGGATTTTATATCAAACGACATGAGACATTTATTAATTTACACGAGTTAAACATATGCACATGGCGTGAAACTAGTTTTATCATAACTTTTTAACAGGTTCTCAAACTAACCTCCTCTGAGACAACCCATAGACTTTAAGCAGACTCCAGGCAAAGCATTTTCACCTCACAAATTCCAAATGAGGTTCCTTTCACTTTGGTTCCTTTGCAGACAGGTGTAGGCTTACAGCTGCTTTCATGTTACAAGCCTCTGCTCTGCACACACAAAACTGCTGAAGTTATACCCAGCGCTTCTCTTTGAATGTAAATTCTCACCGTATCCTCAGGACCTTTGAACTCCATCTCTTCTAACAATAAATCCCGTTTCATAGTATCAATATTATTAGTAATATAAATGTTGATTGGTTTCAGATTTCACTCCCAGGCTTTCAATGATCTATTTAAAAATACAAATTGCCTCTTTGCCTCCCTGTTTACATCTCAAAATTACTTTACATCAAAGCATCCAGACTGGCTGGCTTTAATCCAATTAAAACACACACAAACACACCCACAGATTAAACATCGAATTTAATAAAAATAATTTCCAATAACATGATATCCATTAATTGCATCATGACATTCTGTCTCTCTGTCCCTACCTCTCTTTCTCTCTCTCTCTTTCTCTGTCTCTCATCCTGTCGCTGATTACAAGGGTCATGTTAATGAGCCTCATAGCTGAAACTTGAGTGCATAATCCAAGCCGTCACTCACCAGAGCCATTACCGAGGGAGTGTGAGACAGACAGAGGGTCAGTACTGAGGGAGTTCTGCACTGTCGGAGGGTCAGTACTGAGGGAGCACTGCACAGTCAGAGGGTCAGTACTGAGAGAGCACTGCACTGTCGGAGGGTCAGAACTGAGGGAGTGCTGCACTGTCGGAGGGTCAGTGCTGAGAGTGGTGCACTGTCGGTGGGTCAGTGATGAGGGAGTGCTGCACTGTTGAAGGGTCATTACTGAGGGAGTGCTGCATTGTCGGAGGGTCAGTAATGAGGGAGTGCTGCACAGTTGGAGGATCAGTACTGAGGGAGTGCTGCACTGTCGGGGGGTCAGTATTGAGGGAGTGCTGCATGTTCGGAGGGTCAGTACTGTGAGAGTGCTGCACTGTCGGAGGGTCAGTATTGAGAGAGTGCTGCACTGTCGGAGGGTCAGTACTCAGAGAGTGCTGCACTGTCATACCTGGTTTGTTTCATGTGACATGAGAGAGAGCGAGTTAAATCCACTGAGCCACGACTGACACTAACGTGGCTGCACAATAATTTAACCCTATCAGTGCCATTAAATGATGTCAGGATGTCTTCTGTTTCCATTTCTCTGTAGGGTAAACAGAACGTGCTGATAACTGAGCCCCCGAACACAACCAGGGACACAACTAGAAACGAGGAGACCCCAGCTCCCCGGGGTCCCTCTGAAGGTGCAGTGGGAGGCGATGCTGGACATGGGAACCCCGATGACACTCTCTACACCAATCCCCAAGTCTTCAGGGTGCCCAGTGCTGATGGGTCTGTCCACAAGGAAGAGGAGACGGAATACGCACAGATCAGGTTCGACCAAAATGAGTGTGAAACGGGGAGAGGGAGTGAGGAGGTGTGGGGGTGGGGGTAGGGATTGAGATTCCTGGGAATACGAAACAACCCACTGGGGGAGAGGGGGAGAGAGGGAGGAAGGGATGGAATTGGGCTGCGGTTGGTGTGGTTTAGAATGAAATGTTGCTCCAGAGAGGTTTGGATGCAGAGCCATTGGGGACAGAGCTTCACTGTCTCTCTCTCTCTCCCTTGCTCTCTCCCTCTATCTGTCTCTCTCTTTCTTTCTCTGTCTGTCTCTCATTCTCTATCTCTTGCTCCTCCTTTAAGATGCCCGTTTATAACTGACTTTGTTGACTCAGCTTTTGGTCTCCTGTCCCTAATATCTCCTCATGTGCCTCAGAGTCAGATGATGATGTGACTAATAATCCCCGTATGAGACTTGGGACATTTTGCTATAATAAAAGTGCTATATAACTGCAGGTTGCTGTAGTAACTTTGATCTGCTTCGATTCAGAATGGAACCACAAAGGCTCCTTCGACAGGGCGTGTGTGCAGCAGGCTCGCAATAAATGCATTGAGCTGTGAGATTTTTAATTATTTCATCCAATGTGGCTGACACTGGTGATGCCAGCATTAATGCCCATTCCTAACTGCCCTTGAGAAGGTGGTGGTGAGCTGCCTTCTTGACCCGCTGCAGTCCATGTGGTGTAGGCACACCCACAGTGCGGTTAGGGAGGGAGCACCAGGATTTTGACCCAGTAACAGTGAAGGAACGTTGATATAATTCCAAGTCAGGATGGTGAGTGACTTGGAGGGGAACTTCCAGGTGGTGGTGTTCCCATGTGTCTGCTGCCCTCGTCCTTCTAGATGGTAGAGGTCGCGGGTTTGGTAGGTGCTGTTGAAGGAGCCTTGCTGAGTTGCTGCAGTGCATCTTGTAGCTGGTACACACACTGCTGCTACTGTGTGTTTGTGGTGGAGGGAGTGAATGTTTTAAGTGGTGGATGGGTTGTCGATCAATCGGGCTGCTTTGTCCTGGATGGTGTCGAGCTTCTTGATTCTGTGTCTTTGTGCAGAAGTGATTTAAAGAGACAGTCCTGTCGTTGGTGTAAGGTTACAGTGGAATCTGCGTCAGTGCTGCACTGACTCTCTGCTATATGATAACCACAGTATGATTTTGTGTTATTGCAGGAGAACGACAGCGACGAAGGAGAGGGTTTCAGAGAACAGTGACATTGCATTGACCCCCAGTCCACTCTCTGTGAAGCACCAGGTACAGGAGCTATTTAAACTCCCTCCAAACCTTCAGCCTCAGTGTGTAGACAACACATGTCCCAGATTCCCAGTGGGGTTACCCACGGATTTGTACGTGTGGAATGAGCAATGGTTCAGTATTGTGCAGTCTCTCTGTTATGACACAGCAACTGGTAAAGGCTGTTGTTTAAAATCCCAGAGGAAAACTTTAAACAACTGTCATAACCTATATTTCCAAATGGAATGTTTGAGATGCAGCTTTAAATTCAGGAATAAGACCACCAGTTCTCAAGAGGGGTTAATATCAATGTACGTGAGACATTTTTTAATTTACACAAGCTAAACATATGCACATGGCTACAAATTAGTATTATCATAACTTTTCAACAAATTCGCAAACTAATCAGACACCAGGCAAAGCATTTTCACCTCACAAATTCCAAATGCGGTTCCTTTCACTTTGGTTCCTTTGCAGACAGGTGTAGGCTTACAGCTGCTTTCATATTACAAGCCTCTTCTCTGCACACACAAAACTGCTGAAGTTATACCCAGCGCCTCTCCTTGAATGTAAATTCTCATTGTATCATCAGGACTTTTGAACTCCACCACTTCTAACAATAAATCCCCTATCATAGTATCAATTTTATTCGTAATATATATGTTGATTGGTTTATGATTTCACTCTCAGACATTCAATGCTCTGTTTAAAAATGCAATTTGCCTCTTTAGCTCTTCGTTTATATCTCAGAACTACTATACATCAAACCACCTAGACTGGCTGGCTTTAATCCAATTAAAACACACACAGACACACCCACAGACTAAGCCTCTGTTTAAAAAGACAATTTCCAAACACATTACATATATTAATCGATTCATGACGCTCTGCCTCTATCCCTTTCTCTCTTTCTTTTTCTCTCTCCCTCTCTCTCACTCTCATCCTCTCTCTGATTACAACTTATTGTTATTGAGACTCACACCAGACACCTGATTGCAGAATCCAAGCCGGAACTCGCCAGAGTCATAAGCAAGGGAGTGTGAAACTGACAGGGGGTCAGGGTTGAGGAGGTGCTGCACTGCCGGAGTGTCAGTACTGAGGATGTGCTGAACTGTTGGAGGGCCAGTACTGAGGGAGTGCTGAACTGTTGGAGGGTCAGTGCTGAGAAAGTGCTGTACTGTCAGAGGGTCAGTACTGAGAAAGTGCTGTACTGTCAGAGGGTCAGTTCTGAGGGAGTGCTGCACTGTCAGATGGTCAGTAATGAGGAAGTGCTGCACAGTCGGGGGATCAGCACTGAGGAAGTGCTGCATTGCCATAGGTGGTATCTTTTATATGATATGAGAGAGAGGGTTAAACCTACTGAGCCACAACTGACACTAACGAGGCTGCACAATAATTTAACCCTATCAGTGGTAGTAAATGATGTGCGGATGTCTTCTGTTTCCATTTCTCTGTAGGGCAAACAGAACGTGCTGATTACTGAGCCCCGGAACACAACCAGAGACAAAACTAGCGAGGGGGATACCCCAGCTCCCCGGGATATCTCTGAAGGTGCAGTGGGAGGCGATGCTGGACATAGGAACCCCGACAAAACCGACGACCTTCTCTACGCCAATCCCCAAGTCTTGAGGGTGCCCAGTGGTGATGGGACTGTCCACAGGGAAGAGGAGACGGAATACGCACAGATAAGATTCAAGCGACGCTGAGTGTGAAACGGGGAGAGGGGGTGAGGAGGGTTGGGAGTGGGGGCGGGGGCAGGGATTGAGATTCCTGAGAACACGAAACAACCCTTTGGGGGAGAGGGGGAGAGAAGGAGAAAGGGACTGAATGGGTCTGTGGTTGGCGTGGTTTGGAATGAAATTCTTCTCCAGTGACAACTTGATGCTGAGCCATTGGTGAAAGATATTCAGTGCCTTTCTCTTTCTCTATCACTCTGTCTCTCTCTCTCCTTCTCCTTCTCTGTCTATCACTCTCACTCTCTCTCTCTCTCTCTCCTGCTATAACACAGTCCTTATTAACTAGCTTTGTTGACACAGCTTTTGGTCATCTGTCCATAATATCTCATTATGTGTCTCAGAGATGGATTTATTTGTGGTTAACAATCCCCTGGAGTGCATTGGGACAGTTTGCTACATTAAATGTGCTAGATCAATGCAAGTTCTTGTGGTAACGTTGACCTGCCTCGAATCAGAATGGAACCACGGAGGGTCCTTCGCCAGGGTGTGTGTGCAGCAGGCTCGCAATAAATACATTGCACGGCAAGAACTAAGCATGTCTTTGATGCTGATGCATCCCAGTCCTGCTGTGTGGACACATCACAACCGAGGGACTGCCTCACTGCGTGCAGCCAACATGGTCGAATAGTAATGAGCAGAAATGTTACGTCGCTGAACTTTGTTAACATTTCAGAATGTGCTTTCTGAATACTGAAACTTGTTTATTCTGTGATAGATTACAAGAAGCTTTTGCATTTTCTATAATATTACATTTATTGTCAAAAGGGATTAAAATGCTCAGACTGTTCTGCACAGATATATTGTTATTAAACATCTTACTCGGGAACAAACTTCCAGCTCCAATCTGTTAATTCATGACATTGCATTCCTCTACCAAATTGTGTAAATTCCTGTGTCCATCTTTATCATGAAAATTTCCCATGTAGACATGTCATACTGTACTTACACTCTCCTGCCAGTGGTGGTGCTGTAAACACACCAATTTGCTTCTCAGAGACTGCAGGACATCTCCCAGTTGTCTTTACGATATTAGTAAGATACAGGGAATGGGAACAATCTTCACAATGTGGTTACGATGTTGTTGAGACAGAGAGCTGGTGAAAACTCTCCCCCTCCCCAGAGTTGTGGGCAGAGTCAGTTCTGGCTGTGAGACACACACACTTATCCCACGCCCCCTGTCATTTCCCCATCCCTGCTCTAACTTAGCAGTTTTAGACATGAATGTCGGGGCCCACAGGAAAGTGTGGAAGGGCTGCCCATTGGAGCTGGAGCAAGGAACCTGGTGGGTCTCCCAGGATAGAATGGCGGAGTGGGGGAGGGGGAGCAGTGGGGTCAATATCCACATCCTCCCCAACACCACCATCACTGTCACTACCAAGAGGGAACATCAGTCTCGAGGCTGAGTCCAGAATCTGACCAACTGAGGCAAACCCACACTGAAACCAGCATCAACCAGTGTCCCAGTAAATAAGGTCAGAGTCGGGGAAAATGGGAAAAAGACAGAAAGGTCCTTAATCTGAATGCACAAAAGAGAGAATCTAACCATCTCTCGTTGACATTCAATGTCATCACCATCACTGAATTCCCCACTGTCAACAGCCTGGGGCTTAACTTAGTCCAGAAACTGAACTGGACCAACCATATAAATGCTATGATTGTTATAGCCTGTCAGAGGCTGGGAATCCTGCGGTGAGTAACTCACCTCCTAACTCCTCAAAACCTGTCCATCATCGACATAGCACAAGGCAGGAGTGTGAATGGAATACTCCCCACTTGCCTGGATGACTGCAGCCCCAACAACACTCAAGAAACTCGACACCATCCGGGACAAAGCAGCCCGCTTTATTGGCACCCCATCAACCACATCAAACATTCACTCCCTCCATCGTCATTGCTCAGTGGCAGCAGTGTGTCCCATCTTCAATATAAACTTCAGCAACTCAGCAAGGTTCCTTCAACAGCACCTTCCAAACCCACAGCCTCTACCATCGAGAAGCACAAGGGCAGCAGAGAAAGGGGAACACTAGCACCTGGAAGTTCCCCTCCAAGGCACACATCATCCTGATTTTGAAATATATCGCCGTTCCTTCACTGCCACTGGGTCAAAATCTTGGAATTCCTTCTCTAACAGCATTGTGAGTGTACCTACACCACATGGTGTGCAGAGGTTCAAGAAGGCAGGTCACCACCACCTTCTCCAGTTAATTAAGGATGGGCCATAAATGCTGGCCTAACCAGTGATGCCCACTTCCCATGGAAGAATGAATATACAAAAAATATATTTGGAACAAAATGAATGAAGTCATAGCACAAATAGCGATTAATGGGTACGATAAGATAGACACTGCAGAGAGTTGGTTGCAAGGTGACCAAGGTTGGAAATTGAAAATTGAAGGAGATTTGGAATTTTGAAAGGAAAGGAAAAATGTAAAGGAGGTGGGGTAGCTCTGTTAATAAAAGATGAAACCTGTAAAGTAGTGAGAAATGATTTTGGCTCAGATGTCAAGATGCACAGTCAGTTTGGGTGAATGTAAGAAATAGGAAGGGAAAGAAATCTCTGGTGGGTTGGTTCATACTCCCCCCTGACAGTAGTTACACTGCAGGGACAGATTATAAATCAATACATGAGGAGGTTTGTGAGAAAGGCAACACAACAATCATGGGAGTTTACAATCGTCATATAGGTTAGACAAATCAAATTAACAAATGTAGCTTTCAGCGAGATTTCAGAGATTGTATTCAGGACAGTATTTCAGAACAATCCAACATAGAACCAACCAGGGAAGAGGCTGTTTTAGACCTGGCAATGTTTAATGAGAGAAGACTAATTAACATCTCATTGTAAAAGACCCTCAAGGGAAGAGTAATAAAACCGTGTTGAAATTGAATATTCAGTTTAGAAACCTGCGTCTTAAGCTAGTGGCATAAACGTAACCAAAGGCAATTACACGGTTTGAAAGCAGAGTCAGCCCAAGTAGAGTGGGACAGCAGGTTAAAGCGGGGGTGGTAGATGAGGAGTCACAGGCATCTAAAGAGATCTTTCATAAATGCCAATAAAGATATATTGCATTCAGAAAGAAAGAATCGATAAGAAGGATGGAGCTTCGGCAGCTAACTCAGGAAGCTAAGGTATCCAATTGTGAGATAAAGCCAGCAATGTTGGGAAGCTTCGTGATAGGCTGGAGATTGGGAAAATTTGAGAAACCAGTAAAGTGAGAGAAGAAATATAAGGCGGCAGAAATGATAATATGAGAGTAAACTAGCAAGAACCATAAACAATGACAGTGAGATGTTTTATATTGAAATAAGAGAGAAGCTACAATAAAAATCAGACACATAGACAATCAGACTGGGGAATTAATAATGGGAAACAAGGAAATGACAGAGACTTTCAAGAAGAATTCTATGTCTGTCTTCACAGTAAAAATCTCTAAAACCATCCCAATAGCAGGAGAAAGTCAAGGTGCAACAAGGAGGGAGGAACATAAAACAATCACTGACACCAGAGGAAAAGTATTCAGAAAACTAATGGGACAAATGTTCACAAGTCCCATGGAGCAGACGGCCTGAATCTGAGAGTCTGAAAGGAAATGGCTACAGAGACGGTGGCTGCATTGGTTGTAATCTTCCCGAATTCCTTAGATTATGGGAATGTCCCAGCGGATTGGAAAAACATAAATGAAACACCCCTGTTCAAGAATATGGGGGGAGACAGAAAGCAAGAAACTACAGGTCAGTTAGCCTAACTTCTGTCATTGGGAAAATAACAGAATTCATTATGAAGGAGGTAGCAGCAGGACATTTCGAAAACCATAATATAATCAGACAGAGTCAACGTGGGTTTGTGAAAGGGATATCATGTTTGAAAAAAATATTAGATTTCCTTGAGGATGTAACAAGTGGATTGGATAAAGGGGAACCTGTAGATGTGGTGAATTTGGGATTATGACACAGCCAATAGTAAAGGCTGAGTTGTTCAAGTCCCAGAGGGAAAATTGAAATAACTGTCATAACCCAATTTTGCTATTTGTAATTTCGAGATGAAGACTTTGAATTCAGTAGGAATAAGACCACCGAGTCTTGTGGGTTTTTTATATAAAACTAAATAAACCATTTACTAATTTAACAACAAATTTAACACATACACATTGGCTACAAATAACTACTATAATAACTTTTTTAACAAATCCCCCAATAAATCACCCCGACGTAAATCTCAACAAAGGCAACAATGAACCATTGACCTAATATAGACACCAGGCAAAGCACATTTAACATTACGAATTCCGAATGAGATTCCTTTGCAAGTTGATTGGAGGAGACAGTCTGGTTAGGTCTGAAATGCCTCTGCCTCACACACACAAACTCCTTTCTTTATATAGCTAGTTTTCCCATTGAATATAAAATTTCTATTGTATCACTCGGTCTTCTGAACTCCAGCTCTCCGACAAATAAAGCCCCCTTTCATAGCACCAATTTCATTAGTAAGTTGAAAAAAAAAACACAACTTTTGGATTCTTCTAACTAGGTGCAAGGTTTTAGACCCAGTCTTGAATGGTTTATTCAACAATTGCAAATGAACACTTTACTGTTCTCCTCACAATTCACCCAATTAACATCTCAAAACTACTAAACATCAAAGCACACAGACCAGCTGGCTTTAATCCAATTAAGACACACAAAGACACACACCTACACGTGTACCATCGTTAGAATTCTATTTTAAAAAACAATTTCCAAAAACATTTAACACACAAATATCTCTTCATGACATTGGATTTCCTAAAGGCATTCGATAAGGTGCCACATAAAAGGATACTGCACAGGCTGAAATTGGATGGTGTTGGGGGTGATATATTAATATGGATAGAGGACTGGCTAACTGACAGGAAACAGAGAGCCAAGATAAATGGGTGATTTTCAGCTTGGTAAACAGTAACTTGTGGAGTGCCACAGGGATCAGTGCTGAGGCCTCAACTATTCACAATCTACATTAGTGTCTTGGACGAAGAGACTGACTGTACTGTAGACAGCTTTTCTGACTGTATGGTGCAGATAGGTAGGAAATATATAAGCTGGTGAGCAAAGCAAGTTGTGAGGAGGACACAAAGAGGCTGCAGAGGGTGATAAATAGTTTCAGTGAGTGGACTAAAAAATGAGTGGATGGAATATGAGGAGGGAAAATGCCCGGTTGTCCAGCTGATCCTATTTGTTCTGTTCTTATGTCCTTATACAGACACAGGTTTTACTGACAGTGCACAGCAAAGTGCTGTTCCATCACTTTGATCCAACTTACTCATTTTCACTCACAGTGACACATCAGCTGTTTCTAATTAAAGACACAGAGAGAGTAGCACAGGAAGAGGTTATTCAACCCAAGCAGAGCGTGTGGGCAGTTCTTCCCCAGGCGAGCAGTCGGACAGGTCCTGGGTAAGTAACAGAACGATTGGAATTCACATCCACGACCAACACTGTCCTTTGTTGATGTTGTGACTTTATAAAGACAGATTCCAATGATTGATGCCTTTGAAAGATTTCATTTGATTATTGAGATCAGGGTGTGAGGCTCAAGTCTGTTGTACAGTGCATCTTTCTAGCTCAAGGGGCGAGGGAAGTGCAGAGACATGAGCTTTGGGGTGTCCTGAGGCGGTAAAAGGTGCTATAGAAATGCAAACCCTACATAGCTTTTCTTTCTTAAAGTCTTGCAACTCTCTGCAGAGCACCTATCATCCCACAGAGAATCAAGTGAGTCTGTGAAGACATTGTCTAAAAGGAGTTCTGATCTCCTGAGAGCTGTCGGACAAGAGGTAATGTCTCATTAACTCCTTTCTCTTTCAGAACTTGTGAGTGAGAAGTGGATAAAATACCTGGGAGTGGACAATGATCGGGAAATCATACTTCCTCCTGTCACTTCTCCAAGGTAATATCATCGTCAGCTCGGACAGATTTATGGTTAACAAACTTTGTAAAAGATCATTCTTATTGAGCTGTGATTGGGAACCGATTCAGCAGTGAGTCAGCGTACAAACTCACACCTAGTCCCATTCACCCATCACCCCTGTGCTCACTGATATACACTGACTCCCTGTCTGACAGCAGAATTGGAGGAGAGCAGAGGTCTCAGAAGGTTGTAGGGGCTGGAGGAGGTTACAGAGTTAGGCAGGATTGTAGCAGTTGGAGCAGAATCTTAAACTTCAGGTGATGTCTGTCGTTGGTCAGTGAGTGATGGGGAGTGATGGGTTGAGTAGAAAATCAGGGATGAAAACTGGGAGATTAAGTCTATCCTGATGCTCGGTCTCTGATAGCAATAACCTGAAATTTGTGTCTTTTGCTGATTTTAGACAGAATTTCCCATGAAGACAGCACAGCAGTTCCTAGAATAGACAGGCTGTTCAGCGTCACACTTCCTGTCCATTCTCACCATGCTAGAAACTTCGATAAGGGAGCAAGATAACTGAAAGAGAGAAGAAAGGGAAAGCTGTCTGTGTGTAAAGGTGTCAAATATTCTGAGTTATCATGATTGTTTCTGATCTGCTGCAGAGTTTAAATTTCACAGAATCTGAGCACTTTGCAGCTCAGAGAGAGACCCCTGACTGACTGACTGCCTGAAAGGGCGGTGGAAGCAGATTCAACAAGAACTTTCAGAAGGGGACCTGGATAAATACTTGAAGGGGACATTTTGCAGGGCTGTGGAGGAGAGAGCAGAGGTGAGAGTGGGAATAACTGGACAGATCTTTCAAAGACTGAAATATTCACAATCTACATTAGTGACTTGGATGAAGGGACTGACTGAACTGTAAACAAATTTTCTGACTGTATGGTGCAGACAGGTAGGAAAGATGTATGCTGGGTATGAAAGCAAATTGTGAGGAGGACACAAAGAGGCTGCAGAGGGTGATAAATAGTTTCAGTGTGTGGATAAAAAACTGAATGGTTGGCATCTAAGGAGGGAAAATGTCAGGTTGTCCAGCTGGTCCTATCTGTTCTGTTCTTATATGCTTATACAGACACAGGGTTTACTGACAGTGCACAGCAAAGTGCTGTTCTCTCACTTTGATACAACTTCCTCATTTTCACTGAAAGTGATACATCAGCTCTTTCTAATTAAATACACAGAGGGAGCAGCACAGGAAGAGGTCATTCAACCCAAGCAGAGCGTGTGGGCAGTTACTCCACAAGCGAGAAGTCAAACAGGTCCTGGGTAAGTAACACAACGATTGGAAATCACTTCAATGACCAACATCGTCCTTTGTTGATGTTGTGACTTTATAAAGACAGATCCCAATGATTGATGCCTTTGATAGATTTCTACTGATTATTGAGATCTGGGTGTGAGGCTCAAGTCTGTTGTACAGAACTTCTTTCTAGCTCAAGGGATGAGGGAAGTGCAGAGGCATGAGCGTTCGGACATCCTGAGGTGTTGAAAGGCGCTATGGAATTGCAAGTCTTTCAATGTTTTTCTTTCCTAAAGCCTTGTAACTCTCTGCAGAGCACCTATCATCCCACAGAGAATCAAATTAGTCTATGAAGACATTGTTTAAAGCAGTTCTGATCTCTTGAGAGCTGTCGGACAAGAGGTGTGGTCACATTAACTCCTTTCTTTTTCACAGCTTGAGAGTGAGAAGCCGATGAAATATCTGGGAGTGGACAATGATCGGGAAATCTTACTTCCTCCTGTCACTTCTCCAAGGTAATATCATCGTCAGCTCGGACAGATTTATGGTTAATAGTCTTTGTAAAAGATCACTCTTATTGAGCTGTGATTGGGAAACGATTCAGCAGTGAGCCAGTGTCCAAACTCACACCAAGTTCCATTCACCCATCACCCCTGTGCTCACTGATATACACTGACTCCCTGTCTGACAGCAGAATTTTAGGAGAGCAGAGACCTCAGAGGGTTGTCGGGGCTGGAGGATGTTACAGAGTTAGACAGGATTGTGGCAGCTAGAGCAGAATCTTAAACTTCAGGTGATGTCCGGCATTGGTCAGTGAGCGATGGGGAGTGATGGGTTGAGTAGAAAATTTGGGATGAAAACTGGGGGATGAAGTCTATCCAGGTGCTAGGACTCTGATAGCAATAACCTGAAATTTGTGTCCTTTGCTGGTTTAAGTCAGAATTTCCCATGAAGACAACACAGCAGCTCCTAGACTAGAGAGGCTGTTCAGCGTCACACTTCCTGTCCATTCTCACCTTGCGAGAAACTTCGATAAGGGAGCAAGATAACTGAAAGAGAAAGAAAGGCATAGCTGTCCGTGTCTAAACTTGCCTAATATTCTGAGTTATCATGAGTGTCTCTGATCTACTCCAGAGTTTAAAATTCACAGAATCTTAGCACTTTACAGCTCAGAGAGAGACCATTGACTCCCTGCCTGAAAGGGCGGTGGAAGCACATTGAACAAGAACTTTCAGAAGGGGAACTGGATAAATACTTGAAGGCGAAATTTTGCAGGGCTGTGGAGGCGATAGCAGAGGTGAGAGTGGGAATAATTGGACAGATATTTCAAAACCTCAACTATTTACAATCTAGATTAGTGACTTGGATGAAGGGACTGACTGTACTGTAAACAGATTTTCTCACTGTATGCTGCAGGTAGGTAGGAAAGATGTAAGCTGGGTAGGAAAGCAAGTTGTGAGGAGGACACAAAGAGGCTGCAGAGGGTGAAAAATAGTTTCAGTGAGTGGATAAAAAAACGAATGGTTGGCATATCATGAGGGAAAATGTCAGGTTGTCCAGCTGGTCCACTTTGTTCTGTTCTTATATCCTTATACAGACACCGGGTTCACTGAGAGTGCACAGCAAAGTGCTGTTCTCTCACTTTGTTCCAGCTTCCTCATTTTCACTCACAGTGACACATCAGCTCTTTCTAAATAAATACACAGAGGGATCAGCACAGGAAGAGGTCATTCAACCCAAGTAGAGCGTGTGGGCAGTTCGTCCTCATTCGAGCAGTCCGACAGGTCCTGGGTAAGTAATGGACCGATTGGAATTCACTTCCACTGCCAACACCGTCCTTTGTTGATGTTGTAACTTTATAAAGACAGATTCCAAGGATTGATCCATTTGAAAGATTTCTACTGAGTATTGAGATCTGGGTGTGAGGCTCAAGTCTGTTGTACAGAACATCTTTCTAGCTCAAGGCATGAGGGAAGTGCAGAGACATGAGCTTTGTGATGTACTGAGGTGGAGAAAGGCGCTATGGAAATGCAAGTCCTTCATTGTTTTTCTTTCTTAAAGCCTTGTAACTCTCTGCAGAGCACCTATCATCCCACTGAGAATCAGATTAGTCAGTGAAGACATTGTCTAAAAGCAGTTCTGATCTCTCGAGAGCTGTCGGACAAGAGGTGAGATCTCATTAACCCCTTTCTCTTTCAGAGAGTGTGAAACTGATGAAATATCTGGGAGTGTACGATGATCGGGAAATCTTACTTCCTCCTGTCACTTCTCCAAGGTAATATCATCGTCAGCTCGGACAGATTTAATGTTAATAGTCTTTGTAAAGATCATTCTTATTGAGCTCTGATTGGGATCCGATTCAGCAGTGAGCCAATGTACAAACTCACACCAAGTCCCATTCACCCATCACCCCTGTGCTCACTGATATACACTGACTACTTGTCTGACAGCAGATTTGGAGGAGAGCAGAGGTCTTGGAGGGTTGTAGGGGCTGGAGGAGGTTACAGAGTTAGGCTGGGTTGTAGCAGCTAGAGCAGAATTTTAAAAATCAGGTGATATCGAGCGTTGGTCAGTGAGCGATGGGTAGTGATGGGTTGTGTAGAGAAGCAGGGATAAAAACCGGGGGATGAAGTCCATCCCGATTCGAGGTCTCCAATAGCAATGGCCTGAAATTTGTGACCTTTGCTGCCTTTATTCAAAATTGCCCATGAAGACAACACAGCAGCTCCTAGAATAGACAGGCTGTTCAGCGTCACATTTCCTGTCCATTCTCACCATGCTCGAAACTTCGATAAGGGAACAAGATGACTGAAATAGAGAAGGAAGGCATAGCTGTCCGTTTGTAAAGCTATCAAATATTGCGAGTTATCATGAGTGTCTCTGATCTGCTGCAGAGTTTAAATTTCACAGAATCTGATCACTTTTCAGCTCAGAGAGAGACCATTGACTCACTGCCTGAAAGGGCGGTGGAAGCAGATTCAACAGGAACTTTCAGAAGGGGAACTGGATAAATACTTGAAGGGAAATTTGCAGGGCTGTGCGAAAGGTGCTGGAGGGGAATTGGGAAAGAGCCAGCACATGCACGATGGGTCAAATGAGCTCCTCTTGTGTTGTATCATTCGACAATCAGACAATTTAAGAACCTTATCAGCAAATCCCCAGATTCTTTGTGAACTCATGGATGTTTCAGGAGGACAGGGAACAAGAGGTTTCTGGTATCAGCATTGCGTGTGGGATCCGGTTCAGTTTGAACAAATAAACAACACCATTTTTGAAAAGACATGAACCCAACACCGCGGCACCTCCGACACATGCAGAGCACTGGCTAGAGGCGCTTTGTTATTGTGTTTCACAGTGTCTGCTGGAGTAGGGTCAGTGCTGAGCTTGGGGACAAGTCAGTCTACAATGCTGCATCGGAATCAACAATACAACAATATGGGGTTTGGATCAGAAATAATCCCTTAGACAATGAGGTTCCAAAGAGATTCCTTAGACAATGAGGATTCAAAGGAATTCCTTAATCCATTGATTGTCTAATTGGTGTCCATGATTTTCCAAGGGGTCCTCGGCAGAATCAAATTATCGAGCAAGAGTGTGTAAAATACCGGAGAGAACGGGATAGGCGGGATAAATGGAAAACTGTTCACTTTGTTTACACTAACGGCAGTTAGTCTCAGTAATGGAGACCATGAAACTATCATCGATTCTCATACACACCCAACTGGTTTAGTAATGGCCTTTAGGGAAGGAAATCCACCGCCCATACCCGGTCTGGCCTACATGTGACTCCAGACTCATAGCAACGTGGATCACTCTTCACCAGCCCTCTGAAATGTCCGAGCAAGCCAACCCGTTCGAGGGACATTAGGGATGGGCAGCACATGCTGGCCTTGCCAGCGGCGCCCACATCCCATGAACGAATACATTTTTAAAAAAACTTATGACTTGGAAGGTGCAAGTCCCGGTTGTTATGACCCTTGACCAGACCCTCTCAGCACTGACCCTACTCCAGCAGACACAGTGAAACACACTAACAAAGCTCCTCTAGCCTGAGCTCTGCATGTGTCGGAGGTGCCGCTGTGTTGGGTTCATGACTTTCAAAGATGGTTTTGTTTATTTGTTCAAACTGAACAGGGCCCCTTTTTTTTTTGGTAATTTTCAGTCAGGAACCAATAATATTTTGTTTCAAGTAGACGAGGTGTGAGATTTAAGACACTAGCGAAGCGAATAAAGCTACAAGATTCCATGGCTTTGGAACAAACAAAAATAAACTTTACTGCAGCAGGTCAGAAAGATAACATAATTCACAATATCCACCGTTTACTCCCACATTCTGTGAAGAGAATAACTAGAGGTCGAGTGATTGGTGATTCTTTAAACATTGGAGAGAGAATGAACACCAATCAGATTGAATCAGATTAGCCAATCAGCTGTGTTGAAGAGCAGACAGGAATATTAGGCTAATTAGTGATTCATGACGGTGATAATGGGGGGAGTTCTGAGGGCTCCTAATCCATTGTCCTGTCTTGTTAATCAGCACTGAATGGATCTCAGTTGGTGTGTCTTGTAGACACTGTGCTGGGTGGAAGACTGGCTTCACTAAACAGGGTCCTGAGGACCATGAGCCAATGTAGAATGAACTTGTCCACTCCTGTGTCCAGGATTCTCTTCCATCCGTTGTGAAACCTTGTGGAGTTCCTTGCGTGTCCTGTAGATGGTCCACACTGCAGCCACTGTGTCCCAGTGACGGAGGGGGTGGATATCGAGTCCAGTGGATCTACAAACCATCCAGAGTTAAATATTGATATTTCTCTCCCCAGTTGGACTGTCACAAGAGTGGAAAGGCGACACTCCACGAGAGGTGACTGCGCAGGAAGGTTCGTGTGTACAGATTCCATGCCATTACAGTTATGCATCACATTTGGAAAACCAACCACGAGACGGAGTCTGGTTTAATAACGAGAATCAGATTCCGGGATCTCCCATTGCCTTTCACTCCAAGGATCACAATCACGAGTTACCACGGTTCCGCCATCGGACCCGGCTGTCTGGAGACCTGAAAGATGGCGACTGTTCCCTGATTATAAACAACATCAGACGGGAAGATGCAGGACCTTATTTTTTCAGAATAGAATTTGACGGCAGGAATAGATACAACTATTATCCTGCAACCCAGCTTCACGTTTCTGGTAAGTGCTGTCTTATAATTACTCAACAATTCACATTTAACACTCAATTGTAAATAACACAAACTGTGACGTTTACATATTAACACAAAACACAGCTTATTATAACACACTATCTGATTCTCAATAACCTGGTGATAGCCTCCTGTTCAGTCCTAAAGCAACCTCTAATACTCACATTAATATCAATGATTAAATGTATTGACTGTGTCCATCAATGTTAACAGATTATCCACTCCCATTCCATCTCCCTAACACTTTTCTGATCATTGTAACCTCTCAGTTCTGATATCATCCTTGTAAAAGTGCTTCCTATTGTGGGACTGTGATTTATGTTTGAACTGATGCTTCAGGTTATATTTCTCTAAAAGTATCCATTCTCTGTGTGTTAGATTTCACAGATAAACCCACGATATTCCCTGCTGAAATTATTGCAGGAAAGAGTGTGGATGTAAGATGCACCTTCAACACAACGTGCAATGGAACAGCAGCACCTGTCTTAACCTGGGACACTCCCACTGACCTACCTGGATCAGTCTCAAACACTGTAACTCAACATGGCGTCACTCTGACCTATACTTCTGTTCTGACCCTAATCCCATCACTTAAACACCACGGACAAACTCTCAACTGCAGAGTGAGATATCCATCTGTTTCATCGGAGTGGACCCTCGTACTAACTGTGCAATGTAAGTACAGACATCCTTCATTCACATTAGCTTGAAATACCTACATCGTACACAACAAGATCCCACAACTGCATTGTGCTTAATAACAAGTCAGTAGTCTTTAACTGATACAAATTCAACTCTGACATTGCAGCACTCCCTGAATACTGATTCTCCGACCGTGCAGCACTCTCTCAGTCCTGAACCTCCAAAAGTAAAGCACTCCCTCTGTACAGAATCTCTGACAGTGCAGCACTCTCTCAATACTGATTCTCTGACACTGCAGCACTCCCTCAATACTGATTTTCCGACAGTGCAGCACTATCTCAGTCCTGAACCTCCGAAAGTGCAGCACTCCCTCGATACTGAGCATCTGAACGTGCAGCAGTCCCGCAGTACTGACCCTCCAACAGTGCAGCACTCCCTCAGTCCTGAACCTCTGAAACAGCAGTACCCCCTCAGCACTGTCCCTCTGACAGTGCAGCACTCCCTCGATACTGACCCTCCGACAGTGCAGCACTCCCTCAGTACTGACCTTACGACAGTGCAGCACAACCTCAGTACTGTCCCTCTGATAGTGCAGCACTCCCTCAGTACTGACCTTCCGACAGTGCAGCACTACCTCAGTACTGACCCTCTGACAGTGCAGCACTCCCTCAGTACTGACCCTCCAAAAGTTCAGCATTCCCTCAGTACTGACCCTCCGACAGTGCAGTACTCCCTCAGTACTGACCCTCCAAAAGTTCAGTATTCCCTTAGTACAGGACTGAAGTGTCTGCCTGGATAACATGCTTTGTGGTGATGGAACCTACATTGATATCACACCTTTCACGTTCTCAGTTTGTCTCAAATTGCTTCACAGTCAGTGGACGTTAACTGATCTTTATTTGTTTATAGATGCACCACAGAATCTCTCAATTACTTCTCTTGATATGATTAACGCTTCATCGACCAATATAATTGAAGGGAATTCTGCAGTGATAATCTGCTCTGTCGAGAGCTTCCCAGCTTCTAACCTGACGTGGCGACATCTTAATGTCCCAATGAACAGAACAAGTTCCAACAATGAGCTGTGGTTGGTGATTCCTCACATTACACCCATGGACACTGGAGACTATCAGTGTGTGGCGGAGAATGAACATGGAGCAGTGGAGGGGTTCATAACCATCACTGTGGAACGTGAGTGTACACAGAATTCAACATCTCTCAGAAGCACACACACAAATACATTCACACACAAGTACGCGCACACACGCATACCCGTGCCACAAACAAGCATTGATGTAAAACCCCACATGTGCACACGTGTGCACACTGGCATGCTCACACACAGAAGCATACATACACAGATTCACACTGGTACTTGCTCGCTCACACACAGACATGTGTGATAAAAGTGATAATAGTTCTTCTGTCATGTCTTCCTTCTTCCTTAACCGAGGTTTTCCACCCACGGTGGTTGACAGGGCCCTCAACCGTGTCCGGCAAATCTCACGTGCATCCGCCCTCACACATTCCTCTGCCTCCCAGAAACATGATAGGGTCCCCCTTGTCCTCACTTTTCACCCACCAGCCTCCGCATTCAAAAGATCATCCTCTGCCGTTTCCGCCAACTCCAGCATGATGCCACCACCATACACATCTTCCCTTCACCCCGCCTGTCGGCATCCCATAGGGACCATTCCTTCCAGGACACCCTGGTCCACTCCTCCATCACCCCCAACACCTCAACCTCCTCCTATGGCATCTTCCCATGTAATTGTAGAAGGTGCAGCCTTCCATTTACTTCCCTCCTCCTCACTGTCCAAGGGCCCAATCGCTCCTTTGAAGTGATGCAACATTTCACTTGCACTTCCCTTAATTCAGTCTACAGCATTCGCTGCTCCCAATGCAGTTTCCTCTACATTGGAGAGACCAAACACAGACTGGGTGATCGCTTTGCGGAATACCTTCGGTCTGTCCACAAACATGACCCAGACCTCCCTGTCGCTTGCCATTTTAACACTCCACCCTGCTCTCATGCCCACATGTCCCTCCTTGGCCCCCTGCACTGTTCCAGTGAAACTCAACGCAAACTGAAGGAACAGCACCTCATCTTACGACTAGGCACTTTACAGCCTTCCAGACTGAATATTGAGTTCAACAGCTTCAGATCATGAACTCTCTCCTCCATCCCCCCTTCCTTTCCGATTCATTTTTTTCTAATAAATTATAGATTTTTTTAATATATTTTTATTTTCCCAACCATTTCTATTATTATTTTTAAATTTGATTACATCTATTGTTTCAAATTGTAGCCTTTTTCAATCCCTTCCCCCTACCCGACCCCCACCAGAGCTATCTGTCATGTGCTCATCCTGCTTTCTAAACTTCGTATCACAATTAACACATCTCTTAGCTCATATCAGCAATGTCAACACCTCTTTGTACTTTTGTCTATGATATCTTTTGGAAATCTCCACATTTCACTGGTCCTCTATCCAGTTCTAGCTGTTCCATCCCCACCCCCACCCCCCCCACCCCCCCTTAAACCGGCTTATATTTTACCTCCTTTCTATTTTTCCTTAGTTCTGTTGAAGAGTCATAGGGACTCGAAACGTTAACTGTGCTCCTCTCCGCAGATGTTGCCAGACCTGCTGAGTTTTTCCAGCTATTTTTGTTTTTGTCACAGACAAGTGTGAGTTGTCTGTTCTTCCTGTGCTGCACTGGAGTGTTGCTCCAGATTCTGTTCTGAAACAATGACGACATCATCTGAACAAGACCGTGTATTGGACGAGCAGCCCCCTGCACAGAGAATTGTAGGTTTATCACTCAATACCCCATTATTCTAAAGCCATTCCTCGACTGTCAAATCCCAGTGAACATCCTGATGATGTGAAAAGCATTTTCTTTTCTTCTAGCCCGACAGTGTCTCCTCTGGTGGAAAGCAGTAATTACAGCGTGACAGTTTACATATCCACATGCAGCAAGGGCTGAACAACACTCAGCTTGGGCTGAGAAATGACAAGTAACGTTCACGGCACACAAGTACCAGGCAGTGATCATCTCCAACAAGAGAGAATCTAACCATCTCCCGTTGATATTCAATGACTTTACCATCGCTGAATTCCCCACGACCAATATCCTGGGGGATGTTGACCAAACAACTAACTGGACTGGCCATAAATACTGTGGCTACAGGAGCAGGTCAGCGGCTGAAAATTCTTTGGGGGTGAATAACTCACCACCACCTTCTCAAGGGCAATTAGGGATGGCTAAAAAATGCTAGCCTAACCAGCGACATCCACATCCCATGAATGTACAAATAGAAAAACACATTCAGTGACCATTATAAATGTTGACATAGTAACTTATAATGGGGAAGGTGCTTTGAAATGCACATAGACACCAAAAAGAGTGAAATGAAGCATTGAGTCTTGCTCACAATGAAATCTTTATTTGTTTTCAGGTGCACCACAGAATCTTTCAATTACATCTCTTGATATGATTAACACTTCATCGATCAATGTAATTGAGGGGAATTCTGCAGTGATAATCTGCTCTGTCGAGAGCTTCCCAGCTTCTAACCTGACGTGGCGACACTTTAATGTCCCAATGAAAAGAACAAGTTCCAACAATGAGCTGTGGTTGGTGATTCCTCACGTTACATCCAGGGACACTGGAGATTATCAGTGTGTGGCAGAAAATGAACATGGAGCAGTGGAGGGGTTCATAACCATCACTGTGGAATGTGAGTGTACATAGGCTTCAACAACACTCACACACATGCACAGACACAAACACGCTCATGTGTAGACACATACACACACACTGAGACACATAGTCATAGACGTGCAAATACATACACAGAAACAATCACACTCAACTCACACACATTCGCATGCGCACACACAGTCATGAACAGACATTCGCACACAGACTGACGCACAGAGACTCACACACACAGATACGCACGCAAACACACACCTCACACACTCACTTGGGCACAAACATAGACACAGGCACACACAGACACACACACACACACACACACACACACGTGAGGTCCCTCTCCACTCTCAGGGCTGCACTGCAGTCTTGATATCAGCTCCGATTCTGTGTTGAAGGAACGTAAACTCCAGTTCAACAAGACCCTGAATTGGATGAGCAACCTCCTGAATAGAGAATTGCAGATTTACCCCTCAGTGCTCCAACGATCAAATACAATTCATTGCCTTTCAAGCCCCAGGGGACATCCTGAGGATGTGAAAGGAAGTCTCATTCATTCTAGATGGACATCACCTCTACTGGTGGGAGATTGTAACTGCAGTGTGACAGTTTACATAGGCTGAGCCCGTTATAAATTTGATAAAGTAAATTGTCCTGAGGAAAGGTACCTGGAAATGCATACAGACATCAGATACTGATAGATGATGCATGGAGTCTTGCTGTACACTGTCTTGCTCAGGTTAAAATCTTTATTTCTTTTTAGATGCTCCACAAAATCTCTCAATTACTTCTCTTGATATGATTAACTCGTCATCGATCAATAAAATTGAGGGGAATTCTGCAGTGATAATCTGCTCTGTCGAGAGCTTCCCAGCTTCTAACCTGACGTGGCGACATCTTAATGTCCCAATGAACAGAACAAGTTCCAACAATGAGCTGTGGTTGGTGATTCCACACATTACACCCAGGGACACTGGAGACTATCAGTGTGTGGCAGAGAATGAACATGGAGCAGTGGTTGGGTTCATAACCATCCATGTGGAACGTGAGTTAACACCAACAGCAACAAACCTCTCACATACACACGTACAGACATACACAAACTCTCTCACACACACACACACACACATACATGCACACAGACACATGCATACAACAGGTATTCATGTACAATCCCACATGTGCACAGGTGTGCACACCTGTACGCTCACACACAGAAACATACATACAGAATCACACGTGTGCTTGCTGACACACACATAGACATGTGTGAGTTGTCTGTTCTCCCTGTGCGGTACTGGAGTATTGCTCCAGATTCTGTTCTGTAACAATGACGACGTCAGCTGAACAAGACCCTGTATTGGACGAGCAGCCCCCTGCACAGAGAATTGTAGGTTTATCACTGAATAACCCATTATTCTAAAGCAATTCCTCGACTGTCAAATCCCCGTGAACATCCTGATGATGTAAAAGGCATTTTATTTTCTTCTAGCCGGACAGTGTCTCCTCTGGAGGAAGGCTGTAATTACAGCGTGACAGTTTACATATCCACATGCAGCAAGAGCTGAGCAACATTCAGCTTGACCAGGGAAATGACAAGTAACGTTCACTCCACACAAGTACCAGGCAGTGATCATCTCCAACAAGAGAGAATATAACCATCTCCCCTTGATATTCAATGACTTTACCATCGCTGAATCCCCCACGAGCAACACCCTGGGAGGATGTTGACAAAACAACTAACTGGACCGGCCATAAATACTGTAGTGACAGGTGCACGTCAGAGGCTGGGAAGTCTGTGGGTGTGAATAACTCACCACTGCCTTCTATAATTCCATAAGACCATAAGACATAGGAGGAGAAATTTGGCCATTCGGCCCATCGAATCTGCTCCGTCATTCAATCATGGTTGATAAGTTTCTCAACCCCATTCTCCAGCCATCTCCCGGTAACCTTTGATCCCCTTACCAATCAAGAACCTATCAATCTCGGTCATAAATACACTTCACAAAGGCAATTAGGTATGGGTAATAAATGCTGGCCCACACAGCGACACCCACTTCCCATGAATGTAGAAATAGAAAAACACATTCAGTGACCATTATAAATGTTGACATGGGAACTTATAATTGGGAAGATGTTTTGAAATTCATAAGGACACCAAGTAGAGAGAGAAGAAGAATTGTGTCTTGCTCACAATGAAATATTTGTTTGTTTTTAGATGCACCACAGAATCTCTCAATTAATTCACTTGATATGATTAACGCTTCATTGATCAATATAATTGAGGGGAATTCTACAGTGATAATCTGCTCTGTCGAGAGCTTCCCAGCTTCTAACCTGACGTGGCGACATCTTAATGTCCCAATGAACAGAACAAGTTCCAACAATGAGCTGTGGCTGGTGATTCCTCACGTTACACCCATGGACACTGGAGACTATCAGTGTGTGGCAGAGAATGAACATGGAGCAGTGGAGAGCTTCATAACCATCAATGTGGAACGTAAGTATACACAGGCCTCAACATCACTCTGACACACACACACAAAAATGCATGCACACACGCGAAATGTGTAAACACGTACCCGCACATTTAAGCACACAATCACACACGTGCAAATACATACACGGAAACAGATACTTACTTAACTCACACGCACTCACATGCGCACACACACAAACTGATGCACAGACGTTCAGACACAGAAACACAGACTGGCATACACACACGCACACTCAGACACGCTGGCCAAGACACACAAACATACTCACAATGCACAGAGAAACAAAGGCACCCAGAAAGAAACACGCACACGAGTGTGTTCCTCTCCTGAGAGAAAGTACCTGGAAATGCATGCGAACATCAGATACAGAGAGAGATGATGCATGGAGTCTTACTGTAAACTGTGCTTGCTCACTTTAAAATCTTTGTCTCTTTTTAGATGCACCACAGAATCTCTCAATTACTTCTCTTGATATGATTAACGCTTCATCGATCAATATAATTGGCGGGAATTCTGCAGTGATAATCTGCTCTGTCGAGAGCTTCCCAGCTTCTAACCTGACGTGGAGACATCTTAATGTCCCAATGAACAGAACAAGTTCCAACAATGAGCTGTGGTTGGTGATTCCTCAAGTTAAATCTAGGGACACTGGAGACTATCAGTGTGTGGCAGAGAATGAACATGGAGCAGTGGAGGGGTTCATAACCATCACTGTGGAACGTGAGTTAATGCAAACTTGCAACAACACTCATACCCTGGCACACACAAACACATACACACACACAAACACACACACACACACGCTCATGTGTAGACACTTACACGCACATTTACACACACAGTCATAAACATGTAAAAACATATACAGGAACACACACACTCAACTCAAACACATTCACACGTGCGCACACACACTCATGAACAGACGTTCGCACACAGACTGACGCATACAGACACACACACACACAGGTACGCCAAAAACACACACAAACACACTCAATTGGGAACAAACATAGACACAGGCACACACAGATACACACTCACACACACAAACAGACACACACATGAGTTCCCTGCCCTCTCTCAGAGCTGCACTGGAGTCAAGAATCAGTTTCGATTCTGTGTTGAAGGAAGGTAAACTCCAGATTAACAAGACCCTGAATTGGATGAGCAACCTACTGAACAGAGAATTGTAGATTTCCCCCTCAGTGCTCCATCGATCAAATACAATTCATTGCCTGTAAAGCCCATGGGGACACCCTGAGGATGTGAAAGCAAGTTTCTTTCAATCTAGATGGACAGCACCTCAACTGGTGGGAGAATGCAACTGCAGTGTGACAGTTTACATAGGCAATGCCCGTTATAAATTTGACAGAGGAAATTATCCTGAGGAAGGGTACCTGGAAATGCATACAGACAATAGATACAGGGAGATGATGCACAGAATCTTGCTGTACACTGTCTTGCTCAGGTTAAAATCTTTATTTCTTTTTAGATGCATCACGGAATCTCTCAATTAATTCTCTTGATATGATTAACGCTTCATCGATCAATATAATTGAGGGGAATTCTGCAGTGATAATCTGCTCTGTAGAGAGCTTCCCAGCTTCCAACCTGACGTGGCGACATCTTAATGTGCCAATGAACAGAACATGTTCCAACAATGAGCTGTGGTTGGTGATTCCTCACGTTACATCCAGGGACACTGGAGACTATCAGTGTGTGGCAGAGAATGAACATGGAGCAGTGGAGGGGGTCATAACCATCATTGTGGAACGTAAGTATACACAGGCTTCAACATCACTCTGAAACACACACACAAATACGCATGCACACATGCGCAATGTTTAGACATGTACCCGCACACTTACGCAGACAATCATACATGTGCAAATACATACACGGAAACACAGAAGCACTTAACCCACACACACTCACATGTGCACACACACAAACTGATGCACATACGGTCACACACAGACACAAATACTGGCGTGAACACGTGCACACGCACATACACACAAACACACATGCACAATCAGACATGCGTGTAAAGACACAGAAACACACTCACAATGCACAAAGATACAAAGGCACACACAAAGAAACACGCACACACATGTGAGTTCCTCTCCTGAGGGAAGGTACCTGGAAATGCATTCCAACATCAGATACAGTGAGATGGTGCATGGAGTCTTGCTGTGCACTTTGCTTGCTCACATTAAAATCTTTATCTCTTTTTAGATGCACCACGTAATCTCACAATTACTTCCCTTGATATGATTAACGCTTCATCGATCAATATAATTGAGGGGAATTCTGCAGTGATAATCTGCTCTGTTGAGAGCTTCCCAGCTTCTAACCTGACATGGCGACGTCTTAATGTCCCAATGAACAGAACAAGTTCCAACAATGAGCTGTGGTTGGTGATTCCACACGTTACATTCAGGGACACTGGAGACTATAAGTGTGTGGCAGAGAATGAACATGGAGCAGTGGAGGGGTTCATAACCATCACTATCGAAGGTGTGTGTACACAGCCATCAACAACACTCACACTCACACATACTCACACACACACATGCACACACACACATGCACGCAAACATGCATTCATATTTAATCCCATGAGTGTACAGGTGTGCACGCCTGCATGCTCACACAAAGAAGCATACATACAGAATCACACGCATGCTTGCTCACACACACACACAGACATGTGTGAGTTGTCTGTTCTCCCTGTGCTGCACTGGAGTTTTGCTCCAGATTCTGTTCTGAAACAATGACGACATCAGCTGAACAAGACCGTGTATTGGACGAGCTGCGCCCTGCACAGCGAATTGTAGGTTTATCACTTAATACCCCATTATTCTAAAGCAATTCCTCGACTGTCAAATCCCCGTGAACATCCTGATGATGTGAAAGACATTTTATTTTCTTCTAGCCTGACATTGTCTCCTGTGGCGGAAGGCTGTAATAACAGCGTGACAGTTTACATATCCACATGCAGCAAGAGCTGAACAACACTCTGCTTGGGCTGAGAAATGACAAGTAATGTTCACACCAGACAAATGCCATGCAGTGATCATCTCCAACAAGATAAAATCTAACCATCTCCGCTCATTTTCAATGAATTAACCTCGGTGAATCCCCCACGACTAATATCCTAGGGTTGTTGACCAAACAACTAACTGGACCGGCAATAAATACGGTGGCTTCAGGAGCAGGTCAGAGGCTGGGATATCTGTGGGAGTGAATAACTCACCACCACCTTCTCAAGGGCAATTATGGTTGTGTAAAAAGTGCTGGCCTAACTTGCGACATTCACTTCCCATGAATGCACAAATAGAAAAGCACATTCAGTGACCAATATAAATGTTGACATAGGAACTTATAATGGGGAAGGTGCTTTGAAATGCACATAGACACCAAATAGAGATAAACGAAGCATTGAGTCTTGCTCACAATGTAATCTTTATCTGTTTTCAGATGCACCACGGAATCTCTCAATTACATCTCTTGATATGATTAACGCTTCATCAATCAATATAATTGAGGGTAATTCTGCAGTGATATTCTGCTCTGTCGAGAGCTTCCCAGCTTCTAACCTGACGTGGAGACATCTTAATGTCCCAATGAACAGAACAAGTTCCAACAATGAGCTGTGGTTGGTGATTCCTCAACTGAAACCCAGGGATACTGGAGACTATCAGTGTGTGGCAGAAAATGAACATGGAGCAGTGGAGGGGTTCATAACCATCACTGTGGAACGTGAGTTAATGCAAACTGCAACAACACTCACACCCTGGCGCACACACACACACACACTCACACACAGACACACACACAAACGCTCATGTGTAGAAACATACACACACATTTACACACACAGTCATACACGTGTAAATACATATACAGGAACACACACACTAAACTCACATACATATTCACACGCGCACACACACTCATGAACAGACGTTCGCACACAGACTGATGCATACAGACACACACACACACAGGTACGCCGAAAACACACACAAACACACTCACTTGGGAACAAACATAGACACAGACACACACACTCACACACACAAACACACATACACATGGGTTCCCTGTCCTCTCTCACGGCTGCACTGGAGTCACGAATCAGTTTTGTCTCTGTGTTGAAGGAAGGTAAACTCCAGATCAACAAGACCCTGAATTGGATGAGCAACCTCCTGAACAGAGAATTGTAGATTTACCCCTCAGTGCTCCATCGATCAAATACAATTCATTGCCGGTCATGCCCTTGGGGACATCCTGAGGATGTGAAAGGAAGTTCCTTTCATTCTAGGTGGACAGCACCTCTACTGGTGGGAGAATGTAACTGCAGTTTGACTGTTTACATAGGCAGTGCACGTTATAAATTTGACAGTGTAAGTTATATAGAGGGAAGGTACCTGGAAATTCATACAGGCAGCAGAAACAGAGAGGTGGTGCATGGAGTCTTGCAGTAAACTGTGTTTGCTCACATTAAACACTTGATTTGTTTTTAGATGCACCACAGAATCTCTCATTTACTTCACTTGATATGATTAACGCTTCATCGATCAATATAATTGAGGGGAATACTACATTGATTATCTGCTCTGTCGAGAGCCTCCCAGCTTCTAACCTGACGTGGAGACATCTTAATGTCCCAATGAACAGAACGAGTTCCAACAATGAGCTGTGGTTGGTGATTCCTCACGTTACATCCAGGGACACTGGAGACTATCAGTGTGTGGCAGAGAATGAACATGGAGCATTGGAGGGGTTCATAACCATCACTGTGGAACGTAAGTATACACAGGCTTCAACATCACTCTGAAACACACACACAAATACACATGCACACACGCGCAATGTTTAGACACGTACCCGAACTCTTACGCAGACAATCATACATGTGCAAATACATACACGGAAACACAGAAACACTTCACCCACACGCACTCACATGTGCACACACACAAACTGATGCACATACGGTCACACACAGACACACATACTGGCATCAACACGTGCACACGCACATACACAAAAACACACATGCACAATCAGACACGCGTGTAAAGACACAGAAACAAACTCAAAATGCACAAAGATACAAAGGCACACACAAAGAAACACGCAAACACATGTGAGTTCCTCTCCTGAGGGAAGGTACCTGGAAATGCATTCCAACATCTGATACAGAGAGATGGTGCATGGAGTATTGCTGCGCACTTTGCTTGCTCACATTAAAATCTTTGTCTCTTTTTAGATGCACCACAGAATCTCTCAATTAATTCCCTTGATATGATTAACGCTTCATTAATCAATATAATTGAGGGGAATTCTGCAGTGATAATCTGCTCTGTTGAGAGCTTACCAGCTTCTAACCTGACGTGGCGACATCTCAATGTCCCAATGAACAGAACAAGTTCCAAAAATGAGCTGTGGTTGGTGATTCCACACGTGACATTCAGGGACACTGGAGACTATCAGTGTATGGCAGAGAATGAACATGGAGCAGTGGAGAGGCTCATAACCATCACTGTGGAACGTGAGTGTACACAGACATCAACAACACTCACACATACTCACACACACACATGCACACACACACATGCACGCAAACATGCGTTCATATTTAATCCCATGAGTGTACAGGTGTGCACGCCTGCATGCTCACACAAAGAAGCATACATACAGAATCACACGTGTGCTTACTCACACACACACAGACATGTGTGAGTTGTCTTTTCTCCCTGTGCTGCACTGGAGTGTTGCTCCAGATTCTGTTCTGAAACAATGACGGCATCAGCTGAACAAGACCCTGTATTGGACGAGCAGCCCCCTGCACACAAATTGTAGGTTTATCACTCAATACCCCATTATTCTAAAGCAATTCCTCGACTGCCAAATCCCCTTGAACATCCTGATGATGTGAATGACATTTTCTGTTCTTCTAGCCCGACAGTGTCTCCACTGGTGGAAGGCTGTAATTACAGCATGACAGTTTACATATCCACATGCAGCAAGAGCAGAACTACACTCAGCTTGGGCTGAGAAATGACAACTAACGTTCACACCACACAATTACCAGGCAGTGATCGTCTCCAACAAGAGAAAATCTAACCATCTCCCCTCATTTTCAATGACTTGACCTCGGTGAATCCCCCACGACCAATATCCTCAGGGAAGTTGACCAAACAACTAACTGGACTGGCCATAAATACGGTGGCTTCAGGAACAGGTCAGAGGCTGGGAAGTCTGTGGGAGTGAATAACTCACCACCACCTTCTCAAGTGCAAGTAGGGTTTGGTAAAAAGTGCTGGCCTAACATGCGACACTCACTTCCCATGAATGTATAAATAGAAAAGCACATTCAGTGACCATTATAAATTTTGACATAGGAACATATAATGGGGAAGGTGCTTTGAAATGCACATAGACACCAAATAGAGAGAAATGAAGCAATGAGCCTTGCTCACAATGAAATCTTTATTTGTTTTCAGATGCACCACGGAATCTCTCAATTACTTCCCTTGATATGATACACGCTTCATCAGTCAATATAATTGAGGGGAATTCTGAAGTGATAATCTGCTCTGTCGAGAGCTTCCCAGCTTCTAACCTGACGTGGAGACATCTTAATGTCCCTGTGAACAGAACAAGTTCCAACAATGAGCTGTGGTTGGTGATTCCTCAAGTTAAATCCAGGGACACTGGAGACTATCAGTGTGTGGCAGAGAATGAACATGGAGCAGTGGAGGGGTTCATAACCATCACTGTGGAACGTGAGTTAATGCAAACTGCAACAACACTCATACCCTGGCAAACACACACACACACAAACACATACACACACACACGCTCATGTGATGACACTTACACGCACATTTACACACACAGTCATAAACATGTAAAAACATATACAGGAACACACACACTCAAATACATTCACACGCGCGCACACACACTCATGAACAGACGTTTGCACACAGACTGACGCATACAGACACACACACACACAGGTATGCCAAAAACACACACAAACACACTCAATTGGGAACAAACATAGACACAGGCACACACAGATACACACTCACACACACAAACAGACACACACATGAGTTCCCTGCCCTCTCTCAGAGCTGCACTGGAGTCAAGAATCAGTTTCGATTCTGTGTTGAAGGAAGGTAAACTCCAGATTAACAAGACCCTGAATTGGATGAGCAACCTACTGAACAGAGAATTGTAGATTTCCCCCTCAGTGCTCAATCGATCAAATACAATTCATTGCCTGTAAAGCCCATGGGGACACCCTGAGGATGTGAAAGCAAGTTTCTTTCAATCTAGATGGACAGCACCTCAACTGGTGGGAGAATGCAACTGCAGTGTGACAGTTTACATAGGCAATGCCCGTTATAACTTTGACAGAGGAAATTATCCTGAGGAAGGGTACCTGGAAATGCATACAGACATTAGATACAGGGAGATGATGCACAGAGTCTTGCTGTACACTGTCTTGCTTAGGTTAAAATCTTTATTTCTTTTTAGATGCATCACGGTATCTCTCAATTAATTCTCTTGATATGATTAACGCTTCATCGATCAATATAATTGAGGGGAATTCTGCAGTGATAATCTGCTCTGTAGAGAGCTTCCCAGCTTCCAACCTGACGTGGCGACATCTTAATGTGCCAATGAACAGAACATGTTCCAACAATGAGCTGTGGTTGGTGATTCCTCACGTTACATCCAGGGACACTGGAGACTATCAGTGTGTGGCAGAGAATGAACATGGAGCAGTGGAGGGGTTCATAACCATCACTGTGGAACGTAAGTGTACACAGGCTTCAACATCACTCTGAAACACACACACAAATACACATGCACACACGGGCAATGTTTAGGCACGTACCCGCACACTTACGCAATCATACATGTGCAAATACATATACGGAAACACAGAAACACTTCACCCACACGCACTCACATGTGCACACACACAAACTGATGCACGTACGGTCACACACAGACACAAATACTGGCGTGAACACGTGCACACGCACATACACACAAACACACATGCAGAATCAGACACCCGTGTAAAGACACAGAAACACACACAATGCACAAAGATACAAAGGCACACACAAAGAAACATGCACACACATGTGATTTCCTTTCCTGAGGGAAGGTACCTGGAAATGCATTCCAACATCAGATACAGAGAGATGGTGCATGGAGCCTTGCTGTGCACTTTGCTTTCTCACGTTAAAATCTATGTCTCTTTTTAGATGCACCACGGAATCTCTCAATTACTTCCCTTGATATGATTAACGCTTCATTGATCAATATAATTGAGGGGAATTCTGCAGTGATAATCTGCTCTGTTGAGTCCTTCCCCGCTTCTAACCTGACGTGGCGACATCTTAATGTCCCAATGAACAGAACAAGTTCCAAAAAAGAGCTGTGGTTGGTGATTCCACACGTTATATTCCGGGACACTGGAGACTATCAGTGTGTGGCAGAGAATGAACATGGAGCAGTGGAGGGGTTCATATCTTTCCATGTGGAACGTGAGTGTACACAGACGTCAACAACACTCACACATACTCACACAAACACATCCACACACACACATGCATGCAAACATGCGTTCATATTTAATCCCATTAGTGTACAGGTGTGAACGCCTGCATGCTCACACAAAGATGCATACATACAGAATCACACGTGTGCTTGCTCACACAAACACAAACATGTGTGAGTGGTCTGTTCTCCCTGTGCTGGACTGGACTGTTGCTCCAGGTTTTGTTCTGAAACAATGACAACATCAGCTGAACAAGACCCGTTTTTGGACGAGCAGCCCCCTGCACAGAGAATTGTAGTTTTATCACTCAGTACCCATTATTCTAAAGCAATTCCTCGACTGTCAATTCCCCGTGAACATCCTGATGATTTGAAAGACGTTTTCTTTTCTTCTAGCCTGACAGTTTCTCCTCCGGTGGAAAGCTGTAATTACAGCGTGACTGTTTACATATCCACATGTAGCAAGAGCTGAGCAATACTCAGCTTGGGCTGAGAAATGACACGTAACGTTCACACCACACGAGTACCAGACAGTGATCATCGCCAACAAGATAAAATCTAACCATCTCCTCTCATTTTCAATGAATTAACCTCGGTGAATCCCCCACGACCAATATCCTGGGGTTTGTTGACCAAACAACTACCTGGACCGGCCATTAATACGGTGGCATCAATAGCAGGTCAGAGGCTGGGATGTCTGTGGGAGTGAATAACTCACCACCACCTTCTCAGGGGCAATTAGGGTTGGGTAAAAAGTGCTGGCCTAACCTGCGACACTCACTTCGCATGAATGTATAAATAGAAAAGCACATTCAGTGACCATTATAAATGTTGACTTAGGAACTTATAATGGGGAAGGTGCTTTGAAATGCACATAGACACCAAATAGAGAGAGACGAAGCATTGAGTCTTGCTCACAATGAAATCTGTATCTGTTTTCAGATGCACCACGGAATCTTTCAATTACTTCGCTTGATATGATTAACGCTTCATCGATCAATATAATTCAGGGTAATTCTGCAGTGATATTCTGCTCTGTCGAGAGCTTCCCAGCTCCTAACCTGACGTGGAGACATCTTAATGTCCCAATGAACAGAACAAGTTCCAAAATTGAGCTGTGGTTGGTGATTCCTCAACTGAAACCCAGGGACACTGGAGACTATCAGTGTGTGGCAGAAAATGAACATGGAGCAGTGGAGGGGTTCATAACCATCACTGTGGAACGTGAGTTAATGCAAACTGCAACAACACTCACACCCTGGCACACACACACACACACACACACACACACACACGCTCACACACAGACACACACACAAACGCTCATGTGCAGAAACATACACGCACATTTACACACACAGTCATACACGTGTAAATACATATACAGGAACACACAGACTCAACTCACATACATATTCACACGCGCACAAACACTCATGAACGGACGTCCACACACGGACTGACGCATACAGACACACACACACACAGGTACGCCGAAAACACCCACAAACACACTCACTTGGGAAAAAACATAGACACAGACACACACAGACACACACACTCAAACACACAAACACACACACACATGAGTTCCCTGTCCTCTCTCAGGGCTGCACTGGAGTCACGAATCAGTTTCGATTCTGTGTTGAAGGACGGTAAACTCGAGATCAACAAGAGCCTGAATTGGATGAGCAACCTCCTGAACAGGGAATTGTAGATTTCCCCCTCAGTGCTCCATCGATCAAATACAATTAATTGCCTGTAAAGCCTTTGGGGACTCTCTGAGGATGTGAAAGGAAGTTTCTTTCATTCTAGATGGACAGCACCTCAACTGGTGGGAGAATGCAACTGCAGTGTGACAGTTTACATAGGCAATGCCCGTTATAAATTTGACAGAGGAAATTATCCTGAGGAAAGGTACATGGAAATGCATACAGACATCAGATACAGAGAGATGATGCATGGAGTCTTGCTGTGCACTGTCTTACTCAGGTTAAAATCTTTATTTCTTTTTAGATGCATCACGGAATCTCTTAATTAATTCTCTTGATAAGATTAACGCTTCATCGATCAATATAATTGAGGGGAATTCTGCAGTGATAATCTGCTCTGTCGAGAGCTTCCCAGCTTCTAACCTGACGTGGCAACATCTTAATGTCCCAATGAACAGAACAAGTTCCAACAATGAGCTGTGGTTGGTGATTCCTCATGTTACATTCAGGGACACTGGAGACTATCAGTGCGTGGCAGAGAATCAACATGGAGCAGTGGAGGGGTTCATAACCATCACTGTGGAACGTGAGTGTACACAGACTTCAACATCACTCACACACAAACACACATACTCACACACACATACACAAGCAGACGCACATGCACACACACTCACACGTGCACACACGTGCATACAAACAAGTATTCATGTACAATCCCACATGTGCACAGGTGTGCACACCTGCATGCTCACACACAGAACCATACATACACAGATTCACACGTGTGTTTGCTCACAAATACATAGACATGTGTGAGTTGTCTGTTCTCCCTGTGCTGCACTGGAATGTAGCTCCAGATTCGGTTCTGAAACAATGACGACATCAGCTGAACAAGACCCTGTATTGGACGAGCAGTCCCCTGCACAGAGAATTGTATGTGTATCACTCAATACCCCATTATTCTAAAGCATTTCCTTGACTGTCAAATCCCCGTGAACATCCTGATGA